>NC_056456.1:1396165-1721165 GCF_018296145.1 Oncorhynchus tshawytscha
TGACAGCAGAAAAGTAAATAAAAACAATATGGGGATGAGGTAGGTAGATGGGTGGGTTATTTATATTGCCAGGTCACAATTGTAAATTAGAACTTGTTCTCAACTTGCCTACCTGGTTAAATAAGGTGAAATACATGTTTTTACAGATGTGCTATGTACAGGTGCAATGATTGGTTAGCTGCTCTGACAGCTGATGCTTGAGATTAGTGAGGGAGATAGAAGTCTCCAACTTCAGTGATTTTGCAATTCGTTCCAGTCATTGGCAGCAGAGAACTGGAATAAAAGGCGGCCAAAGGAGATGTTGGCTTTGGGGATGACGTGAGATATACCTGCTGGAGTGCGTGCTAAGTGTGGGTGTTGCTATAGTGACCAGTGAGCTGAGATAAGGTGGAGCTTTACCTAGCAAAGACTTATAGACTACCTGGAGCCAGTGGGTCTGTCGACAAATATGTAGCGGGGGCCAGCCAACGAGAGCGTAGGGGTCGCAGTGGTGGGAGGTAAATGGGACTTTGGTGACAAAACGGATGGTACTGTGATAGACTGCATCCAGTTTGCTGAGTAGAGTGTTGGAGGCTATTTTGTGAATGACATCGCCGAAGACTGGGTTCGGTAGGATAGTCAGTTTTATGAGGGTATGTTAGGCAGCATGAGTGAAGGATGCTTTGTTGCGAAATAGGAAGCCGATTCTAGATTTAATTTTGGATTGGAGATGCTTAATGTGAGTCTAGAAGGAGAGTTTACAGTCTAGCCAGACACCTAGGTATTTGTAGTCGTCCACATATTCTAAGTCAGAACCGTCCATAGTAGTGATGCTAGTCGGACGGGCGGGTGCGGGCTGAGATCGGTTGAAAAGCATGCATTTAGTTTTACTAGCTTTTTAAGAGCAGTTGGAGGCCATGGAAGGAGTGTTGTATGGCATTGAAGCTCTTTTGAAGCTCTTTGAAGCTCTCAAAGAAGGGCCAGAAGTACACAGAATGGTGTTATCTGCTTAGAGGTGGATCAGAGAATCACAAGCAGCAAGAGCAACATCATTGATAAATACAGAGAAAAGAGTCGGCTCGAGAATTGAACCCTGTGGCACCCCCACTGCCAGAGGTCCGGACAACAAGACCTCCGATTTGACACACTGAACTCTGTCTGAGAAGTAGTTGGTGAACCAGGCGAGGCAGTCATTTGAGAAACCAAGGCTACTGAGTCTGCCGATAAGAATACGGTGATTGACAGAGTCGAAAGCCTTGGCCAGGTCGATGAATACCGCTGCACAGTACTGTATTTTATTGATGGCGGATATGATATCATTTAACCTCTTAAAGTTAGGGGGCAGAATTTTCCCTTTTGGATAAATAGCGTGCCCAATTTCAACTTCCTGCTACTCATGCCAAGAATATAAGATATGCATATTATTCATAGATTTGAATAGAAAACACTGAAGTTTCTAAAACTGTTTCAATCATGTCTGTGAGTATAACAGAACTTATGTAGCAGGCAAAATCCCGAGGACTAACTGTTCAGATTATTTTTCCCCCCTCTCTATTCACTATATTGTATTTGCCATTGGATATTTAATAGGAACCTATTTTCAGTTCCTACCGCTTCCACACGATGTCGCCAGTCTTTGGAATATGGTTGAGGTTATTCCTTTGTTCTATGAAGAAGTAGGCCAACTCGGAACTGGGGACACTTTTGTGAGTTGCGCAAGGCGTGAACAGCAGTGCTGGTTTGTTTTTCGTTCCTGTATTGAATACAGATTGCCCCGTCTACAATTTGATCGATTATTAACGTTTAAAAATACCTAACGTTGTATTAGAAAAGTAGTTTGAAATATTTTGGCAAAGTTTATAGGCAACTTTTGAAATATTTTGTAGTGACGTTGCGTTTTTGTAAGCTGTTTTTTCTGGATCAAACGCGCTTTATAAATGGACATTTTCGATATATATGGACAGAATTAATCGAACAAAAGGACCAATTATGATGTTTATGGGACATATTGGAGTGCCAACAAAATAAGCTTGTCAAAGGTAATGCATAATTTATATTTTATTTCAGCGTTTTGTGTATGCGCTTGCTATGCTAGCTCCTTTGTTTACTGCTGGTGCAGATGGGTGCAGGCTATCAGATAATAGCTTCTTATGCTTTCGCCAAAAAGTATTTTTAAAATCTTACATGTTGGCTGGATTCACAACGAGTGTAGCTTTAATTGAGTATCTTACATGTGTGATTTAATGAAAGTTTGATTTTTATATAAATTTACTTGAATCTCATGCTCTGCATTTACCCTGGCAATTGGCCAGTTGAGACGATAGCGTCTCCCCTATCCATAAGAGGTTTTAACATGCATGAAACCAAGGCTTTTACGGTTATAGAAGTCAACAAATGATTGCGCCTGGGGACACGCAGAGCCTGGGTTAACCTCTACATCGCCTGAGGAACAGAGGAGGAGTAGGATGAGGGTACGGCTAAAGCCTATCAAAACTGGTCGTCTAGTGCGTTGGGGACAGATAATAAAAGGAGCAGATTCCTGGGCGTGGTAGGATAGATTCAGGGCATAATGTACAGACAGGGGTATGATAGGGTGCGGGTACAGTGGAGGTAAACCTAGGCATTGAGTGATGATAAGAGAGGTTGTATCTCTGGACGCGCTAGTTATGCTGGGTGAGGTCACCGCATGTGTGGGAGGTGGGACAAAAGAGGTATATGAGGCATGTTGAGTGGGACTAGGGGCTACGCAGTGAACTAAAACAATGACAACTATCCTAAACAACAGTAGCTATGGCATATTGACATTTGCTTCACATGTGTAGATTGGGAGAGATAGCTAAGACAACAACAGGTAAGACAACAACAGCAGGTAAAATGGCGATGAATGGGCAGAGAGTGTCGGTTAACTACAAACAGGGCTTGAGTTCGAGGCTGGGGCCGACAGATAAACAAAATGGAGTACCGTGATTAATGAACAATCCAGCAGGCATCAGCTATGTAGCCAAGTGATAATAGGGTCCAGTGAACAGCAATATATGAAACAGGGGAGCCATTAGGTAGTCGTCACTACGCTAGCAAACGGGATACACTGCGTTCAAAAAAATAAAGTTAGCAGGCCGGGGCTAGTAGAAGCGTCTGCTCCAATGTCCGGCAAAGGCTGTTTGACGGCACAGCGGATGGCATTACGTTGGCAGACCAGTCGTGATGGAACGGCAGGGCTCCATGATGACAAAGGTTCAGGCCAGTTGGCAAAGAGGTATTGTAGCTGGAGTAATTTTGTTTGCTAGCCGGGAGATGTGTCTTGCTCACGGCTAACTGGTGCTAGCCTCGGGACAAGGCCGTTAGCCACTATAGCCACTCGATAGCAGCTAGCTAGCTGCGATGATCTGATCCAAAGGTCCTGAGCTTATGGCAGGATTCCGGTGGTGTAGTGGATTCTAGTCGTGTTAGTGAAGAGTCCGGGAGGCATCAGCTGTGTAGGCGAGTGATCATAGGGTCCACTGAGCAGACTGGGAGATGGGCCTGGCTCAAGGCTAGCTTTGGGGCTGGGACACTCATTGGCAGCATGATCTGGAATAATGGTCCAGGGCTTACGGCAGGAATCCGGTGTTGTCGTGGAGAAAAACAGTCCGATATTGTCAGGGTTGATAACGCTGAGCAGACTGGCAGGCTGGCATGTATTATCCAGGCCTCTAGCAGTGGCTAACAATGACTAAATAGCTAGTAGCTAATTAGCTGGTTAGCTTCTGATGGCTAGCTTCTAATGGAGGCTCTGGCTATAAGGTCTAAAAATAGCAGATCCGTATCACATTGGGTGAAGCAGGTTGCCGGAAGGTATATTTAATTTAAAAAATGGAAAATGAGATTGAAAATATATTGAAATATATACAAAAAACTAAAAATACAAAATGCACACGGGCGAACGACAAGCAACATCTGCACTGCCTTGCCATCTTGGAATAAGATCTTCTCCGCCCTTCAGGAAGAGAGGTGCCATTTCGAGGCCCAGGGAAATGTGCTCATCTGTGGGGACACAAATGCGTGCACAGGAACACTACCTGATCTAACGAGCACACAAGGGGACAGCTTTATTACAGGCCATACTGTTTCTAACTGTCTTCATCTCCCCCATAGAAACAACAGTGACAGCACCATCAACAAAAATGGAAGGGATCTGTTGCAACTCTGTAGAAGCCTGGGTCTGTACTTTGTCAATGGTAGGTTACTGGGGGGACTCTTTGGGGAGATTCACCTATTGCTCACCTCTTGGCCACAGCACAATATGATCACAGACATTGACCCTTTCTCTCTCAGCTCATTCACTCTCAAGCCACTAACACCTCTGTCTGATCACAGCCAAATTACGTCGAACAGACATGGAAACAACCACACATTCACAGCCCAGTAAGCTATACAACGTCAGAAATTCAGACAGATGGTTCCAAAACAGCATAGAAGAATACCAGAAAGCAACCTGTAACCAAAATATCCAAACACTCTTGGATAACTTTCTGGATACCACATTCACTCACAATAAAGAAGGCATCAATCTGGCAGTAAATCACATCAACTATATATTCAGGAAAACGGCAAAAGAAGCACAATTGAAATTGATAAAAACGAAACAAAAAAGATCACAGATGACAACTGGTTTGATGCAGATTGTAATATTATAAGGAAAAAACGTTTGGTTGGATAGAACACTATCCAACCAGAAGCACAGAGACCCAAATAATGGTGAATTATGCCTTCAATACTGTGAGACTTTAAAACTCTATAAACGTACACTCAGAACCAAAAAGCACAGTACAACAGCAAGCAGCTGACACTAATTGAGGAGTCCATAAACAAACAACTTCTGGCAAAATCGGGAAAAAAATAAATAAAATTGAAACAAGAGGAATTAGCCCTACAAAATGGTTACATACGGACAACCCATTTTAAAACACTCTACAACACCGTTCAAATTGACACTAACGCAGAACAACGCCAAATTCATGAGAAGTTGAATGGATTATAAGAAACTTCTGGCCCTCAAATTTAACATTTTGGAAACTAAAATACAGTGACCCCTCTCATATCATTACCAAGCTCTGCAATGCCAAGAGCTGAGCAAACAAAAGAGTCCCCTCATCCAGCTGGTCCCGGGGTTCACAAACCTGTTCTACTAACACACTGAAGCCTCAGGACCAGAACATCCAATCAATCAGAATAAATAAATTACAACCCAATCAAAACAAAACTACATTGCTTATTGGGAAATACAAGCACAAAGCAAAATGCAGCACTATCTGACCCTAAATCAACAGTACACAGTGGCTAACTATTTGACCATGGTTACTGATCAAAACCTTAGAAAACCGTGACAAAGTACAGGCTCAGTGAGCACAGCCTTGCCATTGAGAAGGGTAGACACAGGAAAATCTGGCTCCCTGTAGAGGAAAGGCTGTGCAAGCACTGCACAACAGCAGAACCTGAGACAGAGCTGCATTTCCTGAACCTAATCAGCTTACACTGCCATCCCCTGTCCACCTCAAATACAAAGAGAGAATAATCATTTAATAACATTAATACTGTGGATATTACTGGTTAAATACAGTAGGCCTACTCCACTACAGTGTTGAACTTAATCAGCTTACTGTCACGCTCTGACCTTAGTTATCTTTGTTTTCTTTATTATTTTGGTTAGGTCAGGGTGTGACGAGGAGGTAGGTGTGTTTTCGTCTTGTCTAGGGTTTTTTGTAAATCTATGGGGTTTTGGTATGTCTAGGTATATGTATGGTAGGTCTATGGTGGCCTGAATTGGTTCCCAATCAGAGACAGCTGTTTATCGTTGTCTCTGATTGGGGATCCTATTTAGGTTGCCATTTTTCCATTTTGGTTTTGTGGGTTATTGTCTATGTGTAGTTGCATGTCAGCACTCGGTCTATATAGCGTAATACTGTGGATATTACTGGTTACATACAGTAGGCCTATTCCACTAGTGTTGAACCTAATCAGCTTACACTGCCATCCCCTGTCCTCCTAAAATACAAAGAGAGAATAATCATTTAATAACAATAATACTGTGAATATTACTGGTTAAATACAGTAGGCCTACTCTCACAGTACATGTCTGTAGTTGACTCCAGTACAGTAGTGTTGGCTGACTGTCTCCTGTCCTGTCTTTTCTCTCATACTCACTGAGAATGTAAACTAGACTGAGATTCCCTGGGCTCTGATTGGTGGATTCCACGTCTGGCGGTTTTGAATGCGCAGACATGGGCCAGGAAATGTTCCGACACCAGAAACTCTGAACCCAGACCCAGATCAAAACATACTATTTTCTCCTCCTACTCTGCCATCGTGGTACAGGATGAAGGAATTGAGTGAAGTCTAAAATGAAAGCGCCACATGTCCCCAGTCCATCTACAAAAATTAGAGGACAGATATACTGTACAGTTGAAGTCGGAAGTTTACATACACCTTAGCCAAATACATTTAAACTCAGTTTTCACATTTCCTGACATTTAATCCTTGTAAACATGCCCTGTTTTAGGTCAGTTAGGATCACCACTTTATTTTAAGAATGTGAAATGTCAGAATAATAGGAGAGAGAATGATTTATTTCAGCTTTTATCTCTTTAATCACATTGGGGAATTTTGGCCCATTCCTCCAGACAGAGCTGGTGGAACTGAGTCAGGTTTGTACGCCTCCTTGCACGCACACACTTTTTCAGTTCTGCCCACAAATTTTCAACAGGCTTGAGGTCAGATCTTTGTGATGGCCACTCCAATACCTTGACTTTGGAAGCATGTTTGGGTCACCGTCCATTTGGAAGACCCATTTGAGACCAAGCTTTATCTTCCTGACTGATGGCTTGAGATGTTGGGGCGGCAGGTAGCCTAGCGGTTAGAGTGTTGGACTAGCAACTGGAAGGTTGCAAGATCAAATCCCGAGCTGACAAAGTAAAAATCTGTTGTTCTGCCCCTGAACAAGGCAGTTGACCCACTGTTCCTAGGCTGTCATTGAAAATAAGAATTTGTTCTTAACTGACTTGCCTAGTAAATGAAGGCAAAAAATAATATGTTGCTTCAATATATCCACATGCATTTTTCCTCCCTCATGAAGCCATCTATTTTGTGAAGTACACCAGTCCCTCGTGCAGCAATGCCCCCACAACATGATGCTGCCACCCCCGTGCTTCACGGTTGGGATGGTGTTATTCGGATTGCAAGCCTCCCCTTTTTCCTCCAAACATAATGATGGTCATTATGGCCAAACAGTTCTATTTTTGTTTCATCAGACCAGAGGACATTTCTCCAAAAAGTACGATCTTTGTCCCCATGTGTAGTTGCAAACCGTGGTCTGGCTTTTTTATGCCGGTTTTGGAGCAGTGGCTTCTTCCTTGCTGAGCAGCTTTTCAGGTTATGTCGATATGGGACTTGTTTTACTGTGGATATAGATACTTACTACCTGTTTCCGCCAGCATCTTCACAAGGTCCTTTGCTGTTGTTCTGGGATTGATTTGCACTTTTCGCACCAAAGCACGTTCATCTCTAGGAGACAGAACACATCTCCTTCCTGAGCGGTGTGACGGCTGCGTGGTCCCATGGTGTTTATACTTGCGTACTATTGTTTGTACAGATGAACGTGGCACCTTCAGGCGTTTGGAAATTGCTCCCAAGGATGAACCAAACATGTGGAGGTCTACTATTTTTGTTTTGAGGTCTTGGCTGATTTTGATTTTCTCATAATGTCAAGCAAAGAGGCACTGGGTTTGAAGGTAGGCCTTGAAATACATCCACAGGTACACCTCCAATTGACTCAAATTATGTACATTATCCTATCAGAAGCTTCTAAAGCCATGACATCATTTTCTGGAATGTTCATTTTCTGGAATGTTTAAAAGCACAGTCAATTTAGTGTATGTAGACTTCTGACACACAAAATGTGATACAGTGAATTTTAAGTGAAATAATCTGTAAACAATTGTTGGAAAAAGTACCTATGTCATGCACAAAGTAGATGTCCTAACTGACTTGCCAAAAAAGTAGTTTGTTAACAAGAAATGTGTGGAGTGGTTGAGAAATGTGAATCCAACATAAGTGAATGTAAACTTCCGACTTCAACTGTATGTCTAATGCTATATGAATAATAAAGATATAGATGTCTAAAGAGTAGAGACTGGATTATATGGGTGATGCCATTGCTATGCCTTCTCTGTAAAGACACTGTGGCATCTATCCCCAACATGCAGCTATCTCATCCACCTAGGAAGTTATAATGCCAGCATTGTATAATTAAAATAGCATCTGAATTCTAAATTTAGGCCTGCAAAATTAAAATATCTTCACACATGCATGTGCGCAAAAACATACACACACACACAGTGGCGGATTTAAGTACAGGCGAGATCGGCAGCCGCCCAGGGTGGCATCTTGTCGGGAGCGGTACAAGGAATGGTGACATTTGTGCGATCGGTTTTCTATCGCTTATTTGCACGTCACGTCAATGATATCATGTCATTGTGTGGGACTGTGGGTCAATCAACCTTGTCATTGTGGGCACCCTGATTCTAGTTTGTGAGCTAGGCAGGCTACTCCCTGGGAAGGTCTCCCACTCAGAAGTACGAGGTGGGGGCAGGTTGACCTCAGGTCTCCCCACTGGAAGCCCGAGGTTGGGGGAGCGGAGGAATCTATCAAATTGCGCACCTCTACCTTTGTACAGTACTAATGCAATTAGTAAATCAGTCACACTATGAAATGCTTCCAAATAAACCACAATTTATTCATAATACTGTGAATATATAGCTTCACAGACATTGTTGCATTTTTTTCTGGTTTGTATGAAATTGTTAAGAACAATATAAACAGCACCAAGGTGAATTGGTTTAGTCTTGACTCTTGGTTGACAGTGTTGAGGGATGGGTAATGTATTGATGCTCGAGTGCCAAATCAACACCGATGTTTTCTATTTGTCTATGTTACTTCTTTTTGATATTTATGATAATTATTTTGTTATATATTTTTAATATTTATATAGTTTTACATTTTATTTTTTATTTCTTTGTGTTGATCCAAATGTTTGAATAAAAATTACAGTTAGTGCAGAATGGGGTTTTTGGGGGGGAAAGAACAAGTCCTACTCGGAATTCACCTTTCTCTGCCATCATTACGCCGCACCTGTTACGCTATTTTTGTAGGCCTGGAAGAAGTAAGTGAAATGAATGAAAAAATTACTTGTGTAGGATTAATAGCAGAATATCGGCATTTGAAAGTTTAAGGGCTCTATCCATATTGAGGAAATTCAACATTACAGTTTAGGTACAAAGGTAATGTTCCTGTTTTTTTTACCTTTATTTAACTAGGCAAGTCAGATAAGAACAAATTTGTATTTTCAATGACAGCCTAGGAACATGTCGGTGGGTTAACTGCCTGTTCAGGAGCAGAATGACAGATTTGTACCTTGTCAGCTCAGGGGTTTGAACTTGCAACCTTCCAGTTACTTGTCCAACGCTCTAACCACTAGGCTACCCTGTCGCCCCACTAGGCTACCCTGTCGCCCCACTAGGCTACCCTGTCGCCCCACTAGGCTACCCTGTCGCCCCACTAGGCTACCCTGTCGCCCCACTAGGCTACCCTGTCGCCCCACTAGGCTACCCTGTCGCCCCACTAGGCTACCCTGTCGCCCCACTAGGCTACCCTGTCGCCCCACCAGGCTACCCAGCTTAGACTGCATTTAAACACTTCATATGTTGGCTCAATCGGAAATTACTTTTCAATTTAGATCGTGCAAAATGTATTACTTAAGCGATACAAATTGAATCGAGCCCTAATCTCCTTTCCCAGTTTCTCGCACAGCGTTGCAAGGTCAAATATCAAATTTTATCGTTGGCACCTGCAATGATGGGAATTCTGCAAAGTCAGCATCCAAACCCAGCATCCAAACCCAGTATCGTTTGGATTCTGTCCCTCCCAGTATTTGGTCTAATACCAGGCTTTCCACCATGCAACGTGTGTTTAAATCAGGAGGCGACCATAAAATTAACAAAAGGCCTACGGCCAATGACAGCAGAATGCACAGACTGTTAAAGTAGGCTATGACCATACTGGCTCTACTACATTCTTTTTGCCTCTGTAACATGTGCACCTTGTGTCACTAATAATAGCCAACAGGCTACTTCACTAAGAAATGAGACTAGTCTGTGTTTCCGAGAGGGTGAACATGAGGCATTCTAGACATTTGGCATAGGCATACACCTTTAGGCTACATAAAGGCAATGTTATGACCTCAAACCGACAGTCTCGATAAAAGTGCCATCACCTAAACCACATTAACCATAAGGTTAAATCTGTGCAAAGCATAGTTCTGTAATATTGAGCATCAAAGTTGTCACATCCCATTTCTCAGAAATGTTTTGTAGTGAATTCTTTCATAACCCAATAAGCTCCTCACCTTAAAGGTACTTAAAGTGCACAGTCAAAATCTTGAGACATTTGTAAATTCGTTTTTTTAGGCTGTGCGATCACAGATGGAACCTCATGGCTCTGAAATGTCAATCATGGGTTCAGCTATAAGGTTCTGACACTTTGAATTAAACATTTTCCGTTTTTATGAATGCTGAGCTATTTGAATACATAAATGATAGAATGTCACTATTTTTACCAAGAGAGTCAGAACACATCACATACATTACGAATTATACAACAAACAACGATTTGACAATAATTTACTCTAAGATTTCTGACAGTTCTTGTTTTACTTGAATGCCATTATTGCTGGCTGGACTAGCCTAGACTATACTTGGAAGAAGTTGGCAATGACGTGTTCTGATTGGTCCGTTTGTATTTGTTCAGGATTGTGATTGGATTGCAGGTAGAAACGTATAGGCCAAGTTCAAGTGTGTTTATGCATATAGAACTTTCTAGTTTCATTTTTTTCTCTTAAAATGTACTTTTTCAAAAATCGAACTTCACAGACATATGAAGAACCATCTAAAGGTCAACTATATGTGACAAACTCATTTTTGACAAAACATGTCAGATAGAACCTTACAGTCCCAAGATCTCATATTTATGTTCAGTGTAGGCCACGACTGATGTTGACGCTGTGACAGGAAATGGGCTGTTTTACTGATGGAAAGATGTTCCATGAAAACTGTAGGTCTTCCCAATAACATACTTTTCCGAACTGTAAATGTGTAGGTCTATGTTGGTGTATAATATCGGATTGTGCCTGTAGTCTAACGCAACAGAGATGACGCATTCCCTCAAATTACACCATGTTCCCTAAACAAACCTGCAATTAGTTTGTTGGCGTAATTCAGAGAGCGAGAGAAAGAGGGGAGTGAGAGTAGAATAAACAGTCTGAGAAAGGTAAATGCCATTTCAATGACTTTAATAAGCAAAATAGGAAACCATTTCTTCCAAAAACAATAAAAATAAGACGAAACAGAAACCAGCCTGAATGGAACTACAACAGTTCAAATGTAATATTTTTTTGTATCTTATTTATATAAACCAGATTGAAAATTAATCCTCATCATCATCGCAAAATACATGAAATGAAAAACAAAACGACAACCCGCTGCTGCAGTTTCAATTTGATTTCAAATCAGTTGAATCAGTAACAAACCAAGAGATTGTTAAAAGACTTCTCAACAACAGTTTTTAAATGCAAGCACCATGCTTATTCAATATGATCTGACAGTTTGTTCATTTTAATCATTAAAATTACAACTTTAACTATGCATCTGGCCAGCAGAACCAGAGTCACCAAATAATAATAATAAAATAGACAAAAAGATAATATCATATAACATACACAACAGTTTTCATTTTGAGATTTTGCACAACCTGAATCCCTTTTTTTTACTGACCGGCAGAATATTTTTGGGGAAAACATAGCATTAATATATTTCAACGTCGTATTCCCGAAACGCATGCGCAATCCAAATACTTGTTAATTGTACATAAAACCCCTCATTTGGTCAACATTATTGAGCATGTTTGAGAGACTTTATTAAAAAATGGAAAAGTACAAAATATGTCTATAGCAGGCCTATATGACTGTTAACGCGACGCAGCTGCACCCAATAAAATACTTTAATCGAGTTTCAATTAAATCTCCTCCTACATTTGTTCTTCACATTACATTCACATTAGGGTTAGGCAATAGTTAACAGAACGGGATTTCTGGTTAAGAAAAAACTCTTCTGACTACAGCAGCACATTGAAATGAAATGGAATAACATGTGACAGTATTTTTCTACTGTAGCCTATATGCATCCGAGGAGAGAGAATAACAAACAGTCACGGTGCTTAAATGTTGTACGCAAAGTACTCACTCATCTGATATTATAGCGAGGCGTTTGTTTTTACAGTTTCACACAATACATCACATTGTGTCATATGGTTATTATTAAGCTTGCATCTATCTTGTCTTTATTATTATAATAGAATAATCCATAATCATAGAATGTCTTTTAAGGGCGACTGTACAAAACTCAAAATGAAAACTTAAAACAAGCCAGTATCCATAAAGTGCACTTAATATACAGTTTATCTTTAAATGCAACTGCAAAATGGCCATATCTCCGAAACAATACCCACAGAATGAAACTCAAACTTAAACATGAAGAAAAGAAAACTCAAAGAAAGAAAGAAAAGTTAAAACCCGCCTCTTCAATCATGGTGTGCAGTTTTGCGTTGCGTAATATTTGCAAGGCTATACAGAACACCATGATATTGCACAGGCAGCCCTGCTGTACTGTCCCCATTCCATTAATCTAAACAACGCTATGGAGAAGCGCTGATCAACAACATGCTCTTATTAAGTAGTACAAAATATAAATTATTACCGTACATGTCCAGCATGCAGGATTAATATTTTAATGAGATTTTTGTTTCAATATGTTTTCGAAAATAACCAAGCAGGCAACCAATGATATGTCGTATACAATGTCCCCCTTTGCGGGATAAGTAGACAGAATTCAAGATTGCATAATGTGGATTCTTGTTTTACAATTATCTTTTCTTTTTTCAGGCCCAGTGTCAAATGTGAGTCTCAAAACTCTGCGTTGTTTGTTGTGTAGACCTATACGCCGGTGGTCATCCCACTAACAGACACAGTAAAGCAGTAGCCTGAAAAGAGGAAAGTTCACCCGCAGTTTCTCTCTTCCCACAGGAAGATGGAAAAAAGGAACTTCACTACAAGCAACTAATCTACAAAGATGCAGCATTGACCCAACATTCTACCTTGTTCTCTGTATCTCTGTTGTCACGTGGATGGAGAGAGATGGTTCCATATGAGACTATTACCATTTTACGGAAAATTATTCTTATATGAATATAGTTGCTGTCATTAGTATAGTCAATGTGACGGAGTATTTGATTATTATTGTTTGGTCATCAGCAACAGTTGGTGGTAGGGTAGGGGAGAGTCAATAGAGCTATAATAACAACTCACATGAAAAACTCTGGAGGTGATAGATTGTCCCTTGTGGACCCAGCCTCCCGGATCCCGTTATTCGCTCCCGTTTCCGTCAGTTTCTCGCACTTTAGTTTGTAGGCGTCCCTCTCGCTCCCGTTCCCGTCAGTTTCTCGCACTTTAGTTTGTAGGCGTCCCTCTCGCGCGCCAGCCGATTGATCTCCGCCTTGAGTGCCCCCACCTGGTTTATCAGATGAGTCTTCTCGTTCTCCAGCACGTGTTTCTGCTGCACCCGCTTGAAGCGGCAGGACTGTGCGTAGCCCCTGTTTTTTAGGGTCCGCCTCTTCTGCTTGAGATGGATGACCTCGTCCTTGGTGAACCCCCGCAGGTGCCTGTTCAGCTCCCTCACAGACATGGACACCAGCTGGTCGTCAGAGAATCGGTCCTCTACATTGCCTGAGCCTTGTTGCCCCTGGTGGTCGTGTTGGTGGTGGTGGCGGTGGTGGAGGGCTTGGTGGGAGTCTGGGGAGACGGGGGACGGGCTGTCAGGGTCCTGGCTGTGGTGGTGGTGCTGGGTATGTGGGTGGCTGTGCCCCGCCTGGTGTCCAGGCAGTTCATCTGGGTGGTGCAGAATGCCTCCCCCATAGGGATGGTAATGCTGTTGGGGTTGGCCATGGGGGTTGTGGTGGTGAGGCCCTCTGTAGCCATCGAAGCTGCTCTGCTGCAGCTGCTGCTGGACATGCGGGGTCGGGGCGTGGCTATGGGTCGTGGCTCCAATCAGGGCCTCCACTGCGTCCTCCGGGGTCAGACTCAGCGTCTGTGGGTCGATCTGCTGGTGGTACCCACTGTTGGGCATCCAGCAGAGCTCCTCCAGATGGTTCTTCTGCTCTCTGGGGCTGAAGCTGGGTGAGGAAGGCACCGAGCTGCATGGTGTGCTGATGGGGGTGGAGGACACAGAGCCCTGGGGCTGGAGCCGAGTACACTGGCGCACCCCGACTCGTCCCAGCCCGGTCAGACCTTCCTTCTTCACGTCAAACTTCATTAGGTCAAAGTCGTTGACGTATTCCAGAGCCAGAGGGCTGTTGGGGAGCTCTGGGACCATGCTCAGCTCTGCGCTCATGGTGCTGCCACGACTTTTCTGCAGATTGGTGAAGGTGTTTGCCAGCGTCGCAAAAACACACTTCTTAATAATAAGCGTCTGTTCTCCACTCTCTTGTCTCATGCAGTAGCTTTTCCTCCAATGCTGCAGACTCGTGTGCTTTTGCATTGAACTCCATTCGAAGAGGTAAAAAAGTAGAAAGCGGAAAGAAAGCGGAAAAAAAACCATTCAGACTAGGGCACTGCAAACGACATGGGAATTTACTTCATGTCGCCTACTTCTGCTAACTGGCTCTGATCTGGTCAACAGACGAGAAGTGGAGATAGAAATACTGTCGTCTCAGTGCATAGACTAAACCGTCAGTCCTTTCAGCAGAAACCAACTTAAAACATTTAACCAAAAATACAATATAATACCGAGTTGTCGTTGACCCAGGCTCCTGTCCTGGTCAACTTTGTAGATATAAGGTATAGTCCTTGTTTTTCACTAGGAAAATAAAAATAAGATAAGACTAGTGCATCTGGTTTTGGTTGGAGAAATAGCCCTTTAGCTCTGCACTGCAGAGATATGAGCTCTCCTTCCTGACACACTCACTCTCGAGTATCCAACAGTCTGCGCTGACTGCCAGCACTTTATCCTTATAGCGTGCCGTGACGTCACGCTTAAAGGCAGGCACCCTTGCCTGCCTGTCTCCAATGGGAGCGGCTTATTCTCCGATTTAGAATAACTGAGAGGATGGAGAGAGGTAGGAGGAGAACGGAAGAGAGGAAGGGGAGCGCTGTCAATTCAATTCAAGGCTTTATTGGCATGGGAAACGTATGTTAACGTTGCCAATGCAAGTGATGTAGATATTAAACAAAGAAAAATAAACAATCAAAATTAACAGTAAACATTACACTCACAGTAGTTCCAAAATAATAAAGTCAATTAAAATGTCATTATGTCTATATACAGTTTGTAACAATGTAACAAATAGCCTCCAACTCAATCATCAAGTTTGCGGACGACACAACAGTGGTAGGCTTGATTACCAACAACGACGAGACGGCCTACAGGGAGGAGGTGAGGGCCCTCGGAGTGTGGTGTCAGGAAAATAACCTCACACTCAACGTCAACAAAACGAAGGAGATGATTGTGGACTTCAGGAAACAGCAGAGGGAACACCCCCCCATCCACATCGATGGAACAGTAGTGGAGAGGGTAGCAAGTTTTAAGTTCCTCGGCATACACATCACAGACAAACTGAATTGGTCCACTCACACAGACAGCATCGTGAGGAAGGCGCAGCAGCGCCTCTTCAACCTCAGGAGGCTGAAGAAATTCGGCTTGTCACCAAAAGCACTCACAAACTTCTACAGATGCACAATCGAGAGCATCCTGGCGGGCTGTATCACCGCCTGGTATGGCAACTGCACCGCCCTCAACCGTAAGGCTCTCCAGAGGGTAGTGAGGTCTGCACAACGCATCACCGGGGGCAAACTACCTGCCCTCCAGGACACCTACACCACCCGATGCTACAGGAAGGCCATAAAGATCATCAAGGACATCAACCACCCGAGCCACTGCCTGTTCACCCCGCTGCCATCCAGAAGGCGAGGTCAGTACAGGTGCATCAAAGCTGGGACCGAGAGACTGAAAAACAGCTTCTATCTCAAGGCCATCAGACTGTTAAACAGCCACCACTAACATTGAGTGGCTACTTCCAACACACTGTCAATGACACTGACTCTACTCCAGCCACTTTAATCATGGGAATCGATGGGAAATGATGTAAATATATCACTAGCCACTTTAAACAATGCTACCTTATATAATGTTACTTACCCTACATTGTTCATCTCATATGCATACGTTGATACTGTACTCTATATCATCGACTGCATCCTTATGTAATACATGTATCACTAGCCACTTTAACTATGCCACTTGGTTTACATACTTATCTCATATGTATATACTGTACTCGATATCATCTACTGTATCTTGCCTATGCTGCTCTGTACCATCACTCATTCATATATCCTTATGTACATATTCTTTATCCCCTTACACTGTGTATGACAGTAGTTTTTTTTGGAATTGTTAGTTAGATTACTTGCTCGTTATTACTGCATTGTCGGAACTAGAAGCACAAGCATTTCGCTACACTCGCATTAACATCTGCTAACCATGTGTATGTGACAAATAAAATTTGATTTGATTTGGATTTGATTTGAGATAAAGTACAAAAGGGGAAATAAATAAACATAAATAAGGGTTGTATTTACAATGGTGTTTGTTCCTCACTGGTTGCCCTTTTCTTGTGGCAACAGGTCACAAATCTTGGTGCTGTGATGGCACACTGTGGTATTTCACCCAGTAGATATGGGAGTTAATCAAAAATGTGTTTGTTTTCGAATTCTTTGTGGATTTGTGTAATCTGAGGGAAATATGTCTCTAATATGGTCAAACCTTTGGCAGGAGGTTAGGAAGTGCAGCTCAGTTTACAACTCATTTTGTGGGCAGTGTGCACATAATCTGTCTTCTCTTCAGAGCCAGGTCTGCCTACGGCAGCCTTTCTCAATCGCAAGGCTATCCTCACTGAGTCTGTACATAGTCAAAGCTTTCCTTAAATTTAGGTCAGTCACAGTGGTCAGGTATTCTGCCACTGTGTACTCTCTGTTTAGGGCTCTCTCTGACAGCTACAGACAGTCAAATTAGCTGACTGACTCCCCCAAACAAACACGGGAGGAGTGGTGAGTGAGAAAGAAGAGCTGAATGCTTTCACATAGGGGAACCACTGGCATTGAATCATTTAACAGCCCGCATTTAATGCATAATTCCCCCTCTTCCACAGAAATGATCTCCCAGTTTACACGGAGTGAACAGAGACAACCAAGTTATCCACACACAGTGTCATCGGAAAGTTTTCCGACCCCTTGACTTCTTGCACATTTTGTTAGGTTACAGACTTATTCTAAAATTAATTGAAATATTTTTTTTCCTCGTCAATCTACACACAATACCCGATAATGACAAAGCAAAAACAGGATTTTAGACATTTTTACTAATTTATTAAATATAAAAACTAAAATATCACATGACAAAGTCAAAACTTTACCTATCATTGATATATGTCATATTTTCTACATTGTAGAATAATAGTGAAGATGTCCACCCATATGGGATCATTAGTAACCAATAAAGTGTTAAACAAATCCAAATATATTTGATATACTTCAAAGTAACCACCCTTTGCCTTGATGACAGCTTTGCACACTCTTGGCCTTTCTCTCAACCAGCTTCATGAGAAAGTCACCTGGAATGCATTTCAATTAACAGGTGTGCCTTGTTAAAAGCTAATTTCTGGAATTTCTTTCCTTCTTAAAGTGTTTGAGCCAAACAGTTGTGTTGTGACAAGGTAGGGGTGGCATACAGAAGACAGCCCTAATTGGTAAAAGACCAAGTCTATATTATGGCAAGAACAGCTCAAATAAGCAAAGAGACATGGTCAGTCAATATGGAAAAATTCAAGAAATTTGAACATTTCTTCAAGTGTAGTCGCAAAAACCATCAAGCGCTATGATGAAACTGGCTTTCATGAGGAGCGCCACAGGAAAGGAAGACCCAGAGTTACCTTTGCTGCAGAGGATAAGTTCATTAAAGTTACCAGCCTCAGAAATTGCAGCCCAAATAAATCCTTCACAGAGTTAAAGTTATAGACACATTTCTACATAACTGTTCAGAGGTGAATGAGTGAATCAGGCCTTCATGATCGAATTGCTGAAACAACAAAAAAACACTACTAAAGGACATCAATAAGAAGAATAATAATAATATATTACCTCCATAATCACCCGACCTCAACCCAATTGAGATGGTTTGGAATGTGTTGGACCGCAGAGTGAAGGAAAAGCAGCCAACAAGTGCTCAGCATATGTGGGAACTCCATCAAGACTGTTGGGAAAGCAATCCCTGTGAAGCTGGTTGAGAGAATGCCAAGAGTGTGCAAAGCTGTCATTTGTTTAACCCTTTTTTGGTTACTACATGATTCCATATGAGTTATTTCATAGTTTTGATGTCTTTACTATTAATCTACAATGTAGAAAATAGTACAAATAAATAAAAACACTTGATTGAGTATGTGTTCAAACTTTTTACTGGTACTGTGAGTATTCAGACCCTTTACTCAGTACTTTGTTGAAAAACCTTTGGCAGAGATTACAATCTTGAGTCTTCTTGGTTATGACGCTTCAAGCTTGGCACACCTGTATTTGGGGAGTTTCTCCCATTCTTCTCTGCAGATCCTATCAAGCTCTGTCAGGTTGGATGGGGAGCGTCACTGCACAGCTATTTTCATGGCTCTTCTGAGAGTTCTATCGAGTTCAAGTCCGGGCTCTGGCTGGGCAACTCAAGGACATTCAGAGACTTGTCATGAAGCCACTCCTGCATTGTCTTGGCTATGTGCTTAGGGTCGTTGTCCTGTTGGAAGGTGAACCTTTGCCCCAGTCTGAGATCCTGAGTGCTCTGGAGCAGGTTTTAATCAAGGATCTCTCTGTGCTTTGCTCCGTTCTCTTTCCCTCAATCCTGACTAGTCTCCCAGTCCCTGCCGCTGAAAAATATCCCCACAGCATGATACTGCCACCACCGTGGTTCACTGTAGGCATGGTGCCAGGTTTCCTCTAGAAGGGACACATGGCATTCAGGCCAAATAGTTAAATCTTGGTTTCATCAGACCAGATAATCTTGTTTCTTGTGTTCTGAGAGTCTTTAGGTGCTTTTTGACAAACTCCAAGTGGGCTGTCATGTGCCTTTTACTGAGGAGTGGCTTCTGTCTGGCCACTCTACCATAAAGGCCTGATTTGTGGAGTGCTGCAGAGATGGTTGTCCTTCTGGAAGGTTCTCCCATTTCCACAGAGGAACTCTAGAGCTCTGTCAGACGGACCATCGGGTTCTTGATCACCTCCCTGACCAAGGCGTTTCTCTCCTGATTGCTCAGTTTGGCCGGCGGCCAGCTATAGGAAGCGTCTTGGTGGTTCCAAACTTCTTCCATTGAAGGAGGACACTGTGTGTGGACCTTCAATGCTGCAGATATTACTTGGTACCCTTCCCCAGATCAGTGCTTCAACACAGATGATGTTGATGTTTTCTTTGAAAATGCTGCTACTCACTGTTTATTATCCATGCATAGTCACTTTAACCCCACCTACATATACAAATGACCTCGACTTACCTGTACTCCCCACATTGACTCGGGACCTGTACCCCCTGTATATAGCCTCATTATTGTTATTTTGTTACTTTTTATGTTATTTTAGACTTTAGTTTATTTAGTCATTCTTTTCTTAACTCTCTTTTCTTAAAACTGCAATGTTGGTTAAGGGCTTGTAAGTGACCCTTTCACGGTAAGTTCTGTTGTATATGGTGCATGTGACAATTTGATTTGTTTTATGTGTGTTTTCCCAACACACATACGCAAGACACATAAATTCAATATATTGAGAACAAGCTCCCGGATTTAGAGACACACTGAGAGAAGGTTGTGTTGTTATACCAAAGAGTACAAGTAGCCTACATTCTGACATCGTGCCAATGGTAATATCAGCATGTTCGAGCGAGAGACAGAACGCTCTTTCTTGGCTCGAATATTGTGCAGTGCATTGTGAAGCGTCACTGGTGACTACGGTGAAAAGAGGCTCAAAACCTCCGCTCCGTGGTCCTAATTGACTCTGCACAGCGACCTCGCGAAGAAATATTGTTTTTCGTTCAATCATAAGCTAATTGTATCATTAAATTGATTAGGCTACCAGTTTCTCTTTTAGGTATTGATTTTGTTGATACATAACACATTACTCGATACTATTGCGTATAGCCTATTTATTATTTGTGGTAACATAAAGTAGAATGAAGTTAAACAACCAAATTAAATATTCTCAGGAAAAACGAATAGTTATGGAACAGTACCACTAAAGACTACCTTTTGGAATTTAACATTTAATTGTGTGTCTTTGCATGTTGCGATTAATTGCCTGAATATGTTATAAGAGATATGTCTTGATATCCTGCTTGTAAATGAGTCAATTCTATTATCAATTCGTTTCCACCTCATATACAAGCCTGATCTCATGCCTCAGGCTCGGCCAAGAGTTATCGATTAAGCTGGGATGGATGGGGACGTTGCGCCGCGTGCAAACATCATACAATAACTGATGGTTTATATACTTCACTCACTTCAGCTCTGCCTTTCTTCACGATGTATCAAGACACAAGGACATATGTAATCTCAATCTTTCCCACAGCTATCTGTTAGATTATTATTATTATTCAGTCCATATTCGGCTAGTTTTTTATATAAAAAAGACTATATATGTTCACTTTGTCTGGTTTTAAAATGTGCCAAAAATCGAATAAACTTAAGACTTGAGTAGCAGCGAAAAGGGAAAGAATGTGGTCTCACATTGTCAGTGGTATTACCCTATTTTATAAAGTATTTTGAGTTGTTAGTCTGCATACCTAAAGCTGATGGACAGCAATTGTAACGGTCTTCTTCCTCTGACAAGAGTAGTAGGAAGGATCGGAGGACCAATGCGCAGCTGTGGTAAGTGTTCATGATACTTTTAATAGAACACAGAAAAATACAAAATTACAAAGTGAAATAACAAAAACCGAAACAGTTCCGTGTGGAACACACAGACACAGAAAATAATCACCCACAAATCAAGGGTGAAAACAGGCTGCCTAAGTATCAATCAGGGACAACGATTGACAGCTGTCTCCATACCAGGCCATACCAGGCCAAACAGAAAAAACAACTTATAGAAAAACAAACATAGACAACCCACCCAACTCACGCCCTGACCATACTAAAACAAAGACATAACAAAATAACTAAGGTCAGAACGTTTTAATTGACCTTTTATGATACATCTATTCTACTTTCTGACAGAAGCGAGATTTAAAAAAAAAAAAACAAATACATTAAATATATTATTGTAGGCCTTAAGTGTAGCCTAGTTGTATTATCATTATTAATAATAATAATAAATGTTGTTACTACGAGGCTATTCAGTGGCGATTTTAGCATGTACATCTTGGTGGGGCAAAAAAATAAATAGTGGGATGCATGCCTGCAAAGCCACTACACAACACAACACTAAACAATACATTAATTGCACTATAATGCAGTCCCAACATCTTACCACTGCTACACCTGGCTATCAGCGGAGCCTTGTCTGGCAGTGAAACAGTTCATTCAGCCTCATTTACTGCCTTTAAAAAAACATAGCTGATATGGCTGACTTGCAAACATCCTGAAGCTAAACAAATGTGGTTTCTAATGACAATTGAGATGTACAAACTATGGCATAATGGGATGACAAGCATATAAGAGGCAATCCGTAATTACGATTAAGTCATTATTCTTGATGAGCGAGCTAGGACGGATTTAGTCAATATAACTAACTATTTGCTTAGCACTTTTGAAATGTACAGTGACAGAATTCAGAACATGGTTTCACCCTGTACATAAAGTCAGAACCCTAGAATAAATAAAGGGGGCATATAAGCAGAATGAAAGCTCTTACAATATTCAATGATTACTTTGATCTAAATCAGGTTATAGGCTACATGTGCACACCCGAGTCAGAACAGAACAGTAGGTCGAAATTAAGAGTGGGAAATAGACCAAATTGTCATGCCCTGGTCTTAGTATTTTGTGTTTTCTTTATTATTTTGGTTAGGCCAGGGTGTGACATGGGTTTATTATGTGGTGTGTTTTGTCTTGGGGTTTTTGTAGGTATTGGGATTGTGGCTTAGTGGGGTTATCTAGTATAGTCTATGGCTGTCTGGAGTGGTTCTCAATCAGAGGCAGGTGTTTATCGTTGTCTCTAATTGGGAACCATATTTAGGCAGCCATTTTCTTTGAGTGTTTCGTGGGTGATTGTTCCTGTCTCTGTGTTAGTTTGCACCAGATAGGCTGTTTAGGTTTTCACGGTACGTTTGTTGTTTTGTATTGTTCGTGTTTATTCGTTTTATTAAACATGTATCAAAATTACCACGCTACATTTTGGTCCGCCTCTCCTTCGATGGAAGAAAACCGTAACACAAATTATTAGGGTGAGGCACATGGGCTACTAACATCTTACTACACAACATACACTTAGTATTATTTTCTTAGCTACAGTTTACATATCTCCCTGGCATATTACATCATTTATGCAGCAGCATACAATACCTTTTTGGACTCACCTTGTTGTGCTGTGCTCACTTGAACATGAAGGTGGAGCCCGCCAAACCTTCATGGGCAAATTTTGTCATCAAAGTCTGGCATTCTCTGGATTTATGGTGCTTTCAAAAGAACTGGGAACTTGAAAAAACAAGGTCGAATCATGATTCCAAATTGGATTACTATTCAAAACGTATTTTCCCAGTCGGAGCTTGTTTATTCCCAACTTCCCAGTTGGAATTAACAGTTTTGAGCGCGGCACAAATCTTGCTTCAATGACAGCATGGCCAATGTTTAATGTTTATCATGTTACATTTGGAAAAGAGCCCCTTCATCCCAGATTTGGGACAACACAGCCACTGTCACTGATTCCTTCCAAACTATTAATTGCTCAATTTGCGATTTCCAACTTGTTGTTTAAGTACAATGGCCGATGAGAACAGATACGTTTTATCTAGAATTACTCTTCATTTATTTTCATAAAACAAGGATTAGAAAGGATTTGCCAGTAGATTGGAGTCTTGATTCATGATGATGACTGCTAGTTAAGATTTTCAATGTCTGATTTTCACATGATCAGTCCAATCAAAGCTACTGTACATATAACATGATTTGACATAATTTTATCTGTGACCAAAAAACTTGAGCCTTCTTGGATGGGCACTTCTAATGTAACTCTATGGCAGACCCCAAGGGGCTAGAATTTTCTACGTCAACCCTTAGATTTGGCGGTGAAGTAGTGTCCCCATGAGTGACAAAACACTGAGCTAATCACGGCAAAAAGCTCCTTATTTTCTGCTGGTTTGCCCGACCACCATAGAAAGCACTGAGCTAGATTGAAACACCTGCATTTTGGAGCTGCCTTAATCAAAAAAACAAAATAGAGACCATGGTTGTATGCAGATTTATTAACTCAATTATATATACAGTTGAAGTCGAAAGTTTACATACACTTAGGTTGGAGTCATAGTAAGACAAATGTCTTACTAACTATAGTTTTGGCAAGCCGGTTAGGACATCTACTTTGTGCATGACACAATTAATTTTTCCAACAATTGTTTACAGAGAGATAATTCACTGTATCGCAATTCCAGTGGGTCAGAAGTTTACATACACTAAGTTGACTGTGCCTTTAAACAGCTTGGAAAATTCCAGAAAACGATGTTATGTCTTTAGAAGCTTCTGATGGAATAATTAACATAATTTGAGTCAATTGGAGTGTGTACCTGTGGATGTATTTCAAGGCCTACCTTCAAACTCAGTGCGTCTTTGCTTGCCATCATGGTAAAATCAAAAGAAATCAACCAAGACTTTAGAAAAAAATTGTAGACCTCCACAAGTCTGGTTCATCCTTGGGAGCAATTTCCAAATACCTGAAAGGTACCACGTTCATCTGTACAAATAATAGTACGCAAGTATAAACACCATGGGACCACGCAGCCGTCATACAGCTCAGGAAGGAGACGCGTTGTGTCTCCTGGAAATGAATGAGCGAAAAGTGCAAATCAATCCCAGAACAACAGCAAAGGACCCTGTGAAGATGCTGAAGGAAACAGGTACAAAAGTATCTATATCCACAGTAAAACAAGTCCTATATCGATGTAACCTGAAAGGCCGCTCAGCAAGGAAGAAGCCACAGCTCTAAAACCGCCATGAAAAAGCCAGACTACGGTTTGCAACTTCACATGGGGACAAAGATCGTACTTGTTGAAGAAAGGTCCTCTGGTCTGATGAAACAAAAATGGAACTGTTTGGCAATAATGACCATTGTTATGTTTGGAGGAAAAAGGGGGATGCTTGCAAGCCAAAGAACACCATCCTAACTGTGAAGCACGGGGGTGGCAGCATCATGGTTTGGGTGTGCTTTGCTGCAGGAGGGACTGGTGCACTTCACAAAATAGATGGCATCATGAGGGGGAACATTATGTGGATATATTGAAGGAACATCTCAAGACATTAGTGAGAAAGTTAAAGCTTGGTCACAAATGGGTCTTCCAAATGGACAATGACCCGAAGCATGCTTCCAAAGTTGTGGCAAAATGGCTTAAGTACAACAAAGTCAAGGTATTGAAGAGGTCTTCACAAAACCCTGACCTCAATCCTAAAGAAGATTTGTGGGCAGAACTGAAAAAGCATGTTTGAACAAGGAGGCCTACACACCTGACTCAGTTACACCAGCTCTGTCAGGAGGAATGGGCCGAAATTCACCCAACGTATTGTGGGAAGCTTGTGGAAGGCTACCCGAAATGTTTGACCCAAGTTAATTAAACAATTGAAAGGCAATGCTACCAAATACTAATTGAGTGTATGTAAACTTCTGACCCACTGGGAATGTGATGAAAGAAATAATTGCTGAAATAAATCATTCTCTCTACTGTTATTCTGACATTTCACATTCTTAAAATAAGGTGGTGATCCTAACTGACAGGGAATTTTTACCAGGATTAAATGTCAGGAATTGTGAAAAACTGAGTATAAATGTATTTGGCTAAGGTGTATGTAAACTTCCGACTTCAACTGTATATTTTGTATATTGTTTGCTAAATGACGTGTCATGTAATAATGCCAAAATAACAGGCAAAACAGGCAAGCCTGATTTTTGCTTTCAATGACGTGTCGCCACTGAGGCTATTATAATTTAGTACACACTTGGCTATAATAACATAATTATATTTCCAATAAAAGTTGCAATTTAGAAATCAAGGAATCCATTCTCTTCTGTAAGCTATTAGTCTATAGCCTTCCTAATATCCTCAGAAGAGGAATTTCTCGTGCTCACCTGCCTGAGTGAAGCTATGTCTCGTGCTCACCTGCCTGAGTGAAGTTATGTCTCGTGCTCCCTGTCTGAGTGAAGCTATGTCTCGTGCTCCCTGCATGAGTGAAGTTATGTCTCGTGATCCTGAGCGAAGTTATGTCTCGTGGTCCCTGTCTGAGTGAAGTTATATCTCGTGCTCCCTGCCTGAGTGAAGTTATGTCTTGTGCTCCCTGCCTGAGTGAAGTTATGTCTCATGCTCCCTGCCTGAGTGAAGTTATGTCTCGTTCTCCCTACCTGGGAAAAGTTAAGTCTCGTTCTCCCTGCCTGAGTGAAGATATGTCTCGTTCTCCCTGCCTGAGTGAAGTTATGTCTCGTGCTCCCTGCCTGAGTGAAGTTATGTCTCGTGCTCCCTGCCTGAGTGAAGTTATATCTCGTGCTCCTGCCTGAGTGAAGTTATGTCTCATGCTCCTGTGTGAAGTTATGTCTCGCCCTCCTGTGTGAAGTTATGTCTCGTGCTCCTGAGTGAAGATATGTCTCGTACTCCCTGCCTGAGTGAAGTTATGTCTCTTGCTCCCTGCCTGAGTGAAGTTATGTCTCTTGCTCCCTGCCTGAGTGAAGTTATGTCTCATGCTCCCTGCCTGAGTGAAGCTATTTCTCGTGCTCCTGCATGAGTGCTCCTGAGTGATGTTATGTCTCGTGTTCCTGAGTGAAGTTATGTCTCGTGTTCCTGAGTGAAGTTATGTCTCGTGTTCCTGAGTGAAGTTATGTCTCGTGTTCCTGAGTGAAGTTATATCTCGTGCTCCCTGCCTGAGTGAAGATATATCTCGTGCTCCCTGCCTGAGTGAAGTTATTTCTCGTGCTCCCTGCCTGAGTGAAGTTATGTCTCGTGCTCCCTGCCTGAGTGAATTTGTCTCGTGCTCCCTGCCTGAGTGAAGTTATGTCTCGTGCTCCTGAGTGAAGTTATGTCTCGTGTTCCTGAGTGAAGTTATGTCTCGTGTTCCTGAGTGAATTTATGTCTCGTGCTCCCTGCCTGAGTGAAGTTATGTCTCGTGTTCCTGAGTGAAGTTATTTCTCGTGCTCCCTGCCTGAGTGAAGTTATGTCTCGTGCTCCCTGCCTGAGTGAAGTTATGTCTCGTGCTCCCTGTCTGAGTGAAGCTATGTCTCGTGTCCCTGTCTGAGTGAAGGTATGTCTCGTGCTCCCTGCCTGAGTGAATTTATGTCTCGTTCTCCCTGCCTGAGTGAAGTTATGTCTCGTGCTCCCTGTCTGAGTGAAGCTATGTCTCGTGCTCCCTGTCTGAGTGAAGGTATGTCTCGTGCTCCCTGCCTGAGTGAAGTTATGTCTCGTTCTCCCTGCCTGAGTGAAGTTATGTCTCGTGTTCCTGAGTGAAGTTATGTATCATGCTTGCCTCAGTGAAGTTATGTCTCATGCTCCTGAGTGAAGTTATGTCTCATGCTTCTCAGTGAAGTTATGTCTCCTGCTCCTGAGTGAAGTTATGTCTGAAGTGTTGGGCCCATGACAGCATTAGTTCCTTTTTACCCACTATCCCCTGCAACACCTCCATGTGGACTGTATAACGAACAGAGCGCATAACCAGTTCTGACAACATTATCAAAATGAAAGGCTATAGTGTACAATTACTTTTCTACAGGTATTTAACTACCAACCCAGTCTCATGAGCTATACTTTTACACCTATAGACCTAACTGTTAAACACTGACTCTACTGCATCTTAAAGCCCCATCTATCTCAGCAACATGTTTTCTTCCTACATGAAGGCAGCGTCATTGGCATGTAATACGCTGTATTATACCCAGACACTGTCGTATAGCGAGCAGCCAGGCCGCCGTTGGCTCTCCCCTTTCAGTAATATTATCCAAAAGTGTTCATGTCACCAGCATATTGCTGGTTAATGATCTATTGAGTGATCCGTGTGCTTGTGGACCGCGAAAAAAGTGTTGCATGCTTATTTATCCTCATAATGAAACTCCCATCCTATAGAATTTTGGAATGAATAACAATACATAAAACAATACTTTGCGACTTTGTTGCTATATTTAGTGAGTATTCAGACCTCTCTAGCGACACATTTTCAAAAAATCGACTAGCGACAAAGCTAGCAACTTTTTCTGGTGTTATTGGAGACTTTTGGAGACTGACGTGAAAGCACATATTGTTCTTACTCTTCTCAATGAGCAGCGGGTGCTGCCATGGGCCCCACCCCAGTCCCAAAGCACTCACAGGCGGCCCAGTCCTCGCGCAGCAGTCCCTCCCAGCTGCAGTCAGAGCAGGAGATGTTCACCCCTCTGCGTCCAGACTGCAAATGAATCGCACATGTGGGAATCTGCCACTGGCTGACCCGCCTTGGCTTACATTCAGGGCGGGATGTAAATGTAAAATGTTATTTTTCTAAAATAAATCCCTGTTAAAAAATAAATCACTGCATTTGACACACACAGCCTCAGTCACTTACTCAAATCAAATCAAATGTGTTTAAATAGCCTTTCTAACATCAGCTGATATATCAAAGTGCTGAACAGAAACCCAGCCTAAAAGCCCAAACAGCAAGCAATGCAGGTGTAGAGGCACGGTGGCTGGGAAAAACTCCCTAGAAAGGCCAAAACCTAGGAAGAAACCTAGAGAGGAACCAGGCTGTGAGGGGTGTGCAGTCTTCTTCTGGCTGTGCCGGGTGGCGATTATAACAGAACAGGGCCAAGATGTTCAAATGTTCATAAATGACCAGCATGGTCAAATAATAGTAATCACAGTGAACAGGTCAGGGTTCCATAGCCACAGGCAGAACAGTTGAAACTGGAGCAGCAGCACGGCCAGGTGGACTGGTGACAACAAGGAGTAATCATGCCAGGTAGTCCTGAGGCATGGTCCTAGGGCTCAAGTCCTCCGAGAGAGAGAGAGAGAGAGAAAGAAAGAAAGAAAGAAAGAAAGAAAGAAAGAAAGAAAGAAAGAAAGAAAGAAAGAAAGAAAGAGAGAATTAGAGAATGCATATTTAAACTCACACAGGACACATGATAAGACACAAGAAATACTCCAGATATAACAGACTGACCCTAGCCCCCCGACACAAACTACTGCAGCATAAATACTGGAGGCTGAGAAAGGAGGGGTCAGGAGACACTGTGGCCCCATCCAATGATACCCCCGGACAGGGCCAAACAGGCAGGATATAACCCCACCAACCTTGCCAAAGCACAGCACCCACACCACTAGAGGGATATCTTCAACCACCAACTTTACCATCCTGAGTCAAGGCCGAGTATAGCCCACAAAGATCACCGCCACGGCACAACCCAAGAGGGGAGGGGGGAACCAACCCAGACAGAAAGACCACGTCAGTGACTGAACCCACTCAAGTGACGCACCCCTCCTAGGGACGGCATGGAAGAGCACCAGTAAGCAAGTGACTCAGCCCCTGTACTAGGGTTAGAGGCAGAGAATCGCAGTGGAGAGAGGGGAACCGGCTACGTAGAGACAGCAAAGGCGGTTGGTTGCTCCATCGCCTTTCCATTCACCTTCACACTCCTGGGCCAGACTACACTCAATCATAGGACCTACTGAAGAGATGAGTCTTCAATAAAGACTTAAAGTTTGAGACCGATTCTGCGTCTCTCACATGGGTAGGCAGGCCATTCCATTAAAATTGAGTTCTATAGGAGAAAGCCCTGCCTCCAGCTGTTGGCTTAGAAATTCTAGGGACAATTAGGAGGCCTGCGTTTTGTGACCGTAGCATACCTGTAGGTATGTACGGCAGGACCATAATCGGAAAGATAGGTAGGAGCTTACTCACCTTGTCCACTGTATGTGTGCCTCTCTGTGACATAATCTAAACATCTAGCTAGCTAGCTCATCATGTCTCAGTCTAAACTGTACACTCAAAAATACAGAAAGGAGTGGAAATCAAACACGGAATTCAAAGTCTGGTTGTAGCTGTTTATTGGAGATGATACACGGGCATACTGCCTGTATTGTAAGGCTGATTTCTACGCCAAACTTAGTGATGTAAAAAAACATATGACAACTCAAAAACATACTCAAAAGGCAAAGCCTAATAACAGTTCCTCCCAAAACAAGCTGCCATTCACGGTTTAAAAAATTGACTCTGCAAAAAAGGCTGAGGCCACCAAGGCATTAGCTATCATTGAACAATGTTCCATGCTGGCATGTGATCACATTGGAGAAGCATGTAGAGCTGCTTTCTTAGACTCCACTGCTGCTCCCACTTCAAAATGCACAGGACAAAGTGCACAGACATGATTCATGGTGTTCTAACACCATACTTTCTGAAAAAGTTGGTCGCAGATGTGGATGACCAGCGTTTCAGCCTCCTCCTCGATGAGTCCACAGTTGTGAGTGTTTCTAAGTACCTTGGGGTTGTGATAACGTACTTTCGTGACACCAAGCAGACAATTGTATCAGCATTTCTGGGGCTTGTTAAGTTGGAGGGAGGAGATGCCAAATCTATAGCCCGTGCTGTTGGAACATTGTTTGAATCAAGATGGAATAGATTTTAGATGCATTTTCGTCCGCTATGGCTTGATGGTTCAAATGTGTAATAAATCTGTCTGTCCATTGGCGAGCTAGCTGCATTCAGGTGAACTATTTGTCAGCCACAAATGTTAGCTTACTATTCTGAATTGAATTGTTTTTATAACTTCTATTTTTTTATTTGTATTCCAGAAATAAGTACAGGCTACTGCAGCTTGAAGTGAGACAGCTGATTCATTTATTTAATTGTTTTATTATCCAGAATCAATGTTACACAGTTAAAATATTAAAATGTTTCAGTGCGAATCGTGTATTCTCGAATCTAATAAGGTAGTATCATTCGTGCACCACATGAAACTTCATAGAAATGCACCCAATTGCTCTATTAATTTTGGCCCAAATATTCACGTGCATTCAGGCAATTTAATGCCCCTAAGTCTCACTTATACAGAGACCACAAGGGATATCAAAGATCTGTGAAAAGTGCTCAATTTCAACCAGCAGACAACATTTTTATCTGCCCAAGAGACATTTGTCAGTTCAGATGTTTACATTTGACTGAATTATTTCTCATTTGAAGGATCATTTGCAAGAGGGCAGAAAAATGAGTTGCCCTCTTATAGGATATGAAAAATATGCTGTTAAATCTACATTTGCGACACATATATTCAAACATCATGCGTATGAGACAGTGTTGGAACTACAAACTGAAAATGTTACTGAGACCCCTGGTGTGTCACCAGACAATTACTTTTCCAAGTTTCTGGAGGAAGGTGCCCCCTTGGACATTGTTGATGAAGCTCTCTTTAAAAAAAAATCGTACACTGTTTATTTAAAGCTTCTGGCAAAGTTATTGTTACCTGTCCCTTTCATTCAGTCTATTATTGAAGAATTTAAAGATATTCATGACCTTGGTCAATCACATCTTTCAAAGCTCAAGGAGAAGTTGGGTGTACTTGGCATTCCTGAGAATTGTATAAAACTTGGAATTGAAGAGCTCCAAAAGGAGGATCTTATCAAGGCCTGTAATGGTTCTTTACAAACCGATCAGCATCAGAAGACTATCTTTAAAAACACTTTCAGTTATGTTGAACCAGTGCCCTTGTATTTAGGCACTAATGAATCTGGGAAAGAGTGCTTTGCCCAGTATGTCCCTATAAATAAAACAGTTGGTGCCATTTTTCAGTCAGAGACATTTAAGACACAGTATGAGAAAACACACGCTCACATTTCTGACAAGGAAATCTTTCAAGATATTTGGGATGGACAGAATATTGCAGACAATGCTTTATTTAAAACAGAAGCATCATCTTTAGCCTTAATACTATATTAAGATGCGTTTGAGGAGGCAAATCCTTTGGGATCCACGAAAAAAGAAACACAAGGTGCTTGCATATTGATCACATGCAACTAGTCCTATGCAGAGAGCAAGATTGTAAGATTTTGGACAGGAATTAGTTCTTAATAACCCATTGCTAAGAGATCATAAGGAGCTAGAGGATGGTGGTATTGTTTTAGCAGATGGACGTGTTTTGAGAGGTGCTTTATGTGCCATAGCTGGAGATAATCTTGGACCTCACAGTATAGGGGCTTTGTGGAAAATTGCAGCCGGTGTACACATTTTTGTCGATATTGTGACATTGACAGAGCAACATTTCAGTTCAATCTACTGTCAACAGGTTCAACAAGAACTGCCCAGTCCTATAAAGAACATGTACAGTACATAGAAGCTAACGACAAAGAGTGCATGGTGTGTCACATTTGTTTCTCTATTTAATGAGCTTAGGTACTTCCATCTTTGCCAGCCTGGACTGCCTCCTTGCCTTGGTCATGACCTCTATGAGGGCATTGTCTCTTTTGACCTTGCACTGTTCATTAATCATTTGGTCAGTCAAGAAAAACATTTAACATATTTAGAATTGAACAGATGCATAAGCCAATTTAAATACCTTGGGAGTGATGGTAATGACAAATCTCCTGAAATCAGCCCTGGCAGTGAGAAGCTAAGTGGACAGGCTGTACAAAACTAGTGTCTGTTGAGAGTTCTCTCCCTCTTCGTAGGAGATCGGATCAAAAATCTACCAGATAGTGGTGTATGGCAAATGATTGTCCTCCTAAGACAAATCGTCAGATATATATGTGACTCACACCCGGGATTCGGTCTTCTGTAGCAAAATGTGAAATGGTGTAGATAAAAGTAGAGACTCAGAGCTACAACATGGTATATCATACACTGCATTTGAGGAACAATGGGAAAGTAATTCTGCTATGAAAATTGATTAACTTGTAAACTCACTTTTGAGAAAATTGCCGTTGAATGTTTTGGTATCTAGTGAAGAGCTCTTCTTTGTCTACTCCCATTCAGCATCACTCCCACCCTCTTAAGCCTTAGCCCCACCCATCTCAAGTCGCTCTCGGAGCGCACACTTGACGCTCTGGCCGATGATTTGTTTACCTCTGGATAACAGCCTAACCAGCTCTGTTGGCAACAATTTCATTACGCACACCGGCCACATTCAACGGGTGTTCAACATACGTCACGTAACATTAGCTAACGAGCTAGCCAGCTAACGTTAGCTAGTTAAACAACAATGAACAAAGTGCCAAAAATGCCTAATATTAGGCTCTAACTAGGAAAGCAAACAGCTCTGTGAAACAAATAACAACGTTCGCTAGGGAGCCAGACAGCTAACATTAGATAGCTAGCTATAGTACACTTTAGCTTAGACATATAGCTAGCTATTTAGCTATGTAAACAATGAACCTAGCTAGGTAAACAACGTTTAAGACCATACACGTCACGTAATGTTAGCTGACGAGCCAGTCAGCTAACGTTAGCTAGTTAAACAACAATGAACAAAGTGCCAATAATGCCTAACATTATGCTCTAACTAGAAAAGCAAACAGCTCTGGGAAACTAGTAATTACGTCGTCTAGGAGCCAGCCAGCTAACGTTAGCTCGTTAAACAACAATGAACAATGTAACAACAATGCCATAGTGCTGGGAGCTAACCAACCAGGTCAAATTTGAGCTAACTAACATTATTCTCTATCTAGAAAAGCAAACAGCTCTGGGAAACAAATAATACAATCAGCTAGTGAGACAGCCAGCTAACATTAGCTAGCTAGCTAACAGTACACTTTAGCTTGAAATGAAACCACTTTCTGGGAAAATTAGAAATGTGTAATATCTGAAAATGTAGCTAGCTAATGCTAGACTATCTTACATCATCATGCATGATGGACGCGTCTCCCTGTCAGGAATGCCATACCATGGTTGACCTTAGTTTGAAGATGTAATCCAGAGAGAGGTGTTTTCTCCATCTCTTTAGCTATTATTTCAAAACTCGGTCCTCCAGAAAATGGAGAGCAACACTTATGCAGTTCCACTACACAACACATTTTTAAAAATCAGTTCGACAGGATTACCAACACAGACTGACAATCTCAAATAGACAGAAGCCTTCAATATGGCAGACCAATCCAATCTCCTCTCTCAGCATGTCCAACACACTCATTATCTCAGCCAATCATGGCTAATGGGAAGGTTGCTAGCTTTTTCTGTTGGTTAACCAACAAGGTTCGTAATTTAACAATTTTATTCGTATTTACAGATGGCATTCAACATTGTTATTAAGGCACATGAACGTTCACATGTTCCAGAAGACATTCTGCCAAAAAGATGCATACCTATAGTTATAGAATTTTTGTTTTTTTTATCTTTCAGGTTGTCAGCCACAGCCACAGATGTGAAGGGATCAATTCCCCTGCCGGACTCACCAGGACTGATTCTTCAAGGTAATGTATCCAATAAGACTTTCTGTTTGAGTAATTGTTTTTAGAAAAGGCCTTACGCTTCGATCACACCGACAGTGTCATTGCATTTTGGTACACCAGAATTACATTCATTTCCAATGAAACGCTGAGTTTTCCTTGCAGCATTGAGGTACAGAGGCAGTGCATTTGGTGTGGTGAATACATGGATTTATCTAACGTATGCTTCAAGCTGTATGCGTAGACGGCTTGACAGAAATGGTAGCAGAAGGTGAATGTTGAACATTTGTTGCATACATATCCAGATGATGCTGTGTACTATTTTGCACAAGGACGCTGTCGGTGTGATCGAAGCACTACAATAGCAATGTTTCACAGAGGTAATTATGAAACATAAATGTGATCTGACTTCACATGACACAATGACAGCTGCCAAATGCATTGAGAAGGATGTCATGATGTCAGTCCACTCCAAGTTTGTGGCAGCCTCATTCTACCCCTTCAATCTTCAGTACCAAGAGGAGGCTTCACGCTCCCTGGAGTTCATCCAAAGGTAAACAAAAAGATCCTTCTTCCTGGGAGAATTCCACTGGGGGCTTTAAACTGAGGCATTTTGTATCACAGCTTGGTTTGACAGGTTCATTTAATCTGGATATGTTGATAAGTTTGAGAGGCTCCATTGTCAGAGCATAAAAACATAATGCAAAGCCCTTATTTGAACTGGGGACAATGTACAGAGGTAATGCAGGACACTTCAGACACTATTGAAGACATCAGGGGACATAATCATCTTTCTAAAATGTTGCCTGGATGTGCTCTTTGTTTTCACAGATGTTTTGCTGGAATCAATCCATCTGCCACAGCAGAGATCCTCAGCAAGAAAACACAAAGTAGTGGAGAAGAAGAGACATAATTAATGTACGTCTGTACTCTGCTCAGGAAGATAATGGACTTTGAATAGCTATAGGCTAGTTCCTCTTGGGCATACATTTTGGTTTGTCATTAGGGTTGACACTTTTTGTGTTTTACACCTTAAATGTTTGAAAAGGATCCAGTTTGACCAGAAATGGACACATTGTTGAGGAAGTAATGCTACTTTGGATGTTTGGAAATGTCTGGAATTTACTCTAAACTTGAGTAGGCAACCCTCATTGAAGCTGGATAATGTCGTTTGGGAAGGGCATCTGGCATTAGGACAATTTAAATCTGGCATTAGGACAAAATATCCATTGAGATCGTTCCTCACCATAATCTCACATAATTAAAAACTCCAATTACCCTTCCCAAAACTAAATGCCAAATCCCAAATCTGAATGCAGAACAGCCTTGTGACAAACTACCATCATTTGTATGTCACATACAAGCTAGAATATCATTAAACATCATTTTGCGCAATATTTCCTTTTGTAAAGGGAGATGCTTCTCATTTTGTAGATTAAGTGGTTGCATCCATCCTAACTAATGGTATAATGGAAACCCATGATGTGGGAAAGTTATGTCATGCCAATACTGTTCAGATTAACAATTGTCTTCTGTCCTGATGAATCATTTTCAGATTTACATTTTTGATAGGTGCTAGGCGGACAGGTGTGGGTTTGTAATTGAGGCGTTTGTGATGCAGCCCATTTGGCTACAGTTTATTGGCATTTCCGCCAAGCAACAGTGAAGTTGTAAACAGTGAAGTTGTACTATGGGAGATTATTGAATATGTCACTTTTTTGTTTGTTTACATTAAACCATGCTTAAGAACATATTATTTGTATTGTGTTTATTGGTGTTGGTAATGCAAATGTTTTAGCAGTTTACAGTACTATTGGCAAATTTTGTCTGTAAATGTCATATGTTACTGTAAAAGCACACACAACAGATAACTGTAGTTTTACAGAAAAAATACTGCAAAATAAATTACAGTAAATTCATGGTAAATCGAGATGCCAAGTAAATCTTGTAAATTTCATAGATACAAGTAATTACTGTAAAATAAGCACAATATTATATTGTAATCAGAAAAGTGTACAGATACTGTAAAAATACAGAAAATTACTGTTATTAATAAACAGTATCTTATTGTAGTACATCTACAGAAACATGTTGTAATTCTAATTTATAGTAAATCACTGTTGTTTTACAGTACTTTAACTGAAAACCTTTCTGCCGTTAATTTACTGTAATTTGTAGTCCATTTTTTACAGTGTACCCTGTCATGACGTGGCCTCTTTTGGGGTATAGCTAGTGGCTTTTTTCTCTCTCTCTCTCTCTCTCTCTCTCTCTCTCTCTCTCTCTCCCTCTCTCTCTCAACCTCCCTCTCTCTCTCTCTCAACCTCCCTCTCTCTCAATCTCAACTTCTCTCTCTCTCTCTCAATCTCAACTTCTCTCTCATCCTCTCAATCTCTCTTTCCTTAATGAGTGAGCATTCATGTGCAAAGGATTAGCATTTAAAATAATATAATTATCAACTGTGTAGTGACTCCTTCTGTTCTTTCCCGCCTTTTCAGTCCACACCCTCTTCCCTTTGTCCACCAAGCCGTCATATCGGTTTAGCCCACTAGGGAACCTCCCCTATCATTTTCTTGTAACCATATCTACTGTGTTGTTTGTTTATGCATTTCTGTGATTATTTAGTTAGTTATTAAAGAAATGATTAAAACAATTGATAGATGGATGATTCATAGTAAAGGCTGGGGTAGTGCAGATAGTCAACCATTTAAGATGTTTGGAATGAGACGAACATGAGGTAAAAAGTAATTCATTAATTGGAAGACTAATTGATCCAGATACTAAAATATCTGAAGAGTTATATTAGGAAAATGCTAACTTTGTAATCTGAAGATTTTGTGGACTTCCTAGTTTCTGCCATCTATTGTGACATTGTGGGAGGATAACCAACCTTCGAATTAATGGCAAATACATTTCTTAGTCACTATAAATGCTTGGTTACATGGTTTCTTCTGATAAAAGTCTCCAGCATCAACATTTCCAAGCAAAAAAAAAAAACGGGAGAAGTGAAAATCTGTAGACATGCTGAGATAAAATAACATACTATTTGCCAGAATTCAGCCAGCCTTCACAAGATCATAACATATGCAAATATGTCCCCTTTTGTGATTTACACTTCAAGCAGAGGAATTACATTTCTGAGTGCATGATATTCAGTTTCACTGGCATATAGTATGTTCTATGGGTGGTCTTAAAATTAAATGGCAGTAATTAATGTCTGAGATTATATGAGTATGACTGGGCATTCAAACACATCTGTATCCATTCATCATCATAAGTATTGTGTTGAGTACTGACTGCGCCCCATGACAGTGTAGTCTATAGAGCTGTTTATCTTGTATCAGTGTGAAAGGTAGGGAATTAGCTAGGGAAACTAAGAGATCAATAACATCGCATTGCTATACGTACTCTAATTAAAAACTCACTGTCAAAAAATGTCCGAATATTGGTCTTCAATACTTTGGCTGATGGTTTCATCATTTGATTCAGATCTAATGCGATTGAGGCAAAAAGAATAGCTAAAGTTAGTGAGCTTGCTAGCTAACATTAGCCAGCTTTTGGCTAGCTCTAATGGTACATCAACTTGCAAAAACTAGCCAAGTTAATTTTCTTCTGCTGAAATGGGGAAAAAGGCTACAAAATATTTCCATACACAGCTTTTAAATATTGCTACAGTATCTGACAGATACTGTAGCTAGAGGCTAGAGCTGAACTGGCTGTGGGAGATAGCTAGGTAGTTAATTCTCTTCAGACAGAAGTTCAGTCAAGAGGGGATTAAACATAAGCTAAAGTTACATGTCAGTTACACTACTAGCTCAGCACTGGGAATAAAAAAAAGTCAAAAAGCAGTTACCTTGCAAACTACATCAGCCAAATAAAGAGTAGCCAGTTTCTGCTCTGCTTGCTTTTACAACTTTTAGAAAAGCACAATACACAGAGACAGCAGCTGCAGACAACAACACCTTGCTGGTCAGAAGCTTTGCCTTCACACAGCCTGTCTGCATGCTCTGTGGCATTTGTGTGGTCCTAAATCCAGCCGGCTAAATCCGCCAAACAAAAATAACTTTTGCCCCAAACAAACAGAAGTTGTTTTGTTGCCATAAGGGTACTAAAACTCCAAGAAAAATCGGATATTTTCAGAACACGTCGGCTACTAAAGATACATCGTTCTAACAATGATCTTGAACGCTACAAAGACTCTGGGAAATGAGGCCCTGTTCTATAATTGACTGGGGAAGTCTTTAAATACTGAACAAGCGTCATAAATACAAAAAAATATATAAATTGAATATAGACTGTAACATAAAACTGTAATTTATACGGTAATTTCATGTATTATTAACAGTAAATTTCAAATGTTTTACTGCAGCACCCTGTAAATTGTGGGCCATTGTGTGAAGATTGCTGTATTTCAAATGGTATTTTAATTCCACCCCACTGAATCCAGTTCTATACCTTATCTTTGGAGTGGCAAAAACCTTTTGACTACTCGTGGATGCATAGTATTGTTGTTTATGGCTCATTAACCTATTTTGAGGTGTACCTTGTAAGAGGCTATATTTCTTGCAAGTGTGAGTGAGAGAGCTGTACTAATTTAACTCTTATGTGGTTTTAGGGGATAGATTGGAGTGGAAGCTGTTCTAAAACCTTAAATGATTGAGAATTCTGAGAATTGTGCCATGTCCCTTTTCTCTGTTTAGCCCTGTAGTCGCTGACAATTTGGAAGCCTTTGTTGAAGCCTCTAGAAATGCAAGTGATATAGAATAACAAATATGACTTTGCATGCTGTATTGTGTAAATGCTTTACCCAGCAGCCAACCTGCTTGCGCCAATACCTTGTAATTACAGTAAAATACTGTGAAATACAAACCACTCCCATCAATGAATGTCATTAATTAATTCAGTAAAATACAGTAATACGGCAGGTAGCCTAGTGGTTGGAGTGTTGGGCCAGTCAATCGAAAGATTGCTGGATCAAATCCCAGAACTGGCAAAGTAAAAGCTGTTGTTCTGCCCCTGAACAAGGAAGTCAACCCACTGTTCCCTGGTAGGCTATCATTGTAAATAATAATTTGTTCTTAACTGACTTGCGTAGTTAAATAAAGGTTAAATAAATAAATAATTATGCAATACTTGCTTTGGTACATTTTTATATTACAGTAGGTGTACTGTAATATTAAATACAGAAACACATCGGCTACTAAAGATACATCATTCTAACGATGATCTTGAACGCTACAAAGACTCTGGGAAATGAGTCCCTGTTCTATAATTGACTGGGGAAGTCTTTAAATGCAGAACAAGCGTCATATATACAAAAAATAAACTTAGCAGTGAACACCAAATTATTATCCTTAATAAAGACTGACTCTTAGGAAGATCAAATTAGCATTTTATGTAAATGGGAAATAGGCCTTCACATTTTTAAAGACATATGGAGATACATATGTAGGCCTATCAAATAAATGTGCTCCTTGTCACGTCCTGGCCATAGAGAGGTTTTTATTCTCTATTTTGGTTAGGCCAGGGTGTGACAAGGATGGGCATTCTAGTTTCTTTATTTCTATGTTGGTGTGGTTCCCAATCAGAGGCAGCTGTCTATCGTTGTCTCTGATTGGGGATCATATATAAGTTGTCCTTTTTCGGATTTGGATTTTGTGGGTAGTTGTTTTCTGTTTAGTGTCTGCACCTGACAGAACTGTTTCATTTTGGTCAACTTTGTTATTTTGTTGCGGTGTTCAGTTTTATAAAAAATCATAAATGCCTACCACGCTGCGCCTTGTTCTCCTTTTTTACTCCTATACTGTCTGTTTCACTGATGCAGTGGTGTCACGGTCTAGGCTACTCAGTGGGAGAAGATGGGTTATTGGTTAGAGCAGGGTGCCTCTACCAGTGAGTAGCATTCTTGTGTGTGTGTCACATTGACATAGAGATTTGGCCAGGTGTCACGACTTCCGCCGGTTGGCTCCCCTGCCTGTTCGGGTGGTGCTCGGTGGTTGTCGTCACAGTCCTACTAGCCGCCACCGATCCCATTTTCATTTGTCTGTTTGTTTTGTCTTATTAGTTTCAGCTGTGTTCTGTTGTATGGCTTAATGAGCTTCCCTATTTTAAGTACGTGTACCCGCCCTTGTTTTGTGCGGGATTGTCTTTATGTTACGTGTGTGCTTTTAGGGAGAGGTGGATATATTTTCGGATCTTGGCACACTGTGTTTTTGGGTAGTCACTTTGTTGTCCGCTCCCGGTGTTGTTGGGCTTATCATTTTTGTGTGCCGTATTAAATTAGCACTTTTCACAACTGGTACTCTCTGCGTCTGATTCCTTCACCCACCTAGTCCCGCGTGACAGATTCCCACACCTTCGACATGGAATCAGCAGAAGCAACCGCACCTCCTCTCCCATCGATGGAGGAAAGGGTTCTCCATCATACCAGTGTTCTCCACAGGATTGGTTCAGCGATGGATCTAATGATCAAATCAAATCAATTCAAATTTTATTTGTCACATACACATGGTTAGCAGATGTTAATGCGAGTGTAGAGAAATGCTTGTGCTTCTAGTTCCGACAATGCAGTAATAACCAACAAGTAATCTAACTAACAATTCCAAAACTACTGTCTTATACACAGTGTAAGGGGATAAAGAATATGTACATAAGGATATATGAATAAGTGATGGTACAGAGCAGCATAGGCAAGATACAGTAGCTGATATCGAGTACAGTATATACATATGAGATGAGTATGTAAACAAAGTGGCATAGTTAAAGTGGCTAGTGATACATGTATTACATAAGGATGCAGTCGATGATATAGAGTACAGTATATACGTATGCATATGAGATGAATAATGTAGGGTAAGTAACATTATATAAGGTAGCATTGTTTAAAGTGGCTAGTGATATATTTACATCATTTCCCATCAATTCCCATTATTAAAGTGGCTGGAGTTGAGTCAGTGTCAGTGTCAGTGTGTTGGCAGCAGCCACTCAATGTTAGTGGTGGCTGTTTAACAGTCTGATGGCCTTGAGATAGAAGCTGTTTTTCAGTCTCTCGGTCCCAGCTTTGATGCACCTGTACTGACCTCGCCTTCTGGATGATAGCGGGGTGAACAGGCAGTGGCTCGGGTGGTTGATGTCCTTGATGATCTTTATGGCCTTCCTGTAACATCGGGTGGTGTAGGTGTCCTGGAAGGCAGGTAGTTTGCCCCGGTGATGCGTTGTGCAGACCTCACTACCCTCTGGAGAGCCTTACGGTTGAGGGCAGAGCAGTTGCCGTACCAGGCGGTGATACAGCCCGCCAGGATGCTCTCGATTGTGCATCTGTAGAAGATTGTGAGTGCATTTGGTGACAAGCCGAATTTCTTCAGCCTCCTGAGGTTGAAGAGGCGCTGCTGCGCCTTCTTCACGATGCTGTCTGTGTGAGTGGACCAATTCAGTTTGTCTGTGATGTGTATGCCGAGGAACTTAAAACTTGCTACCCTCTCCACTACTGTTCCATCGATGTGGATAGGGGGTGTTCCCTCTGCTGTTTCCTGAAGTCCACAATCATCTCCTTAGTTTTGTTGACGTTGAGTGTGAGGTTATTTTCCTGACACCACACTCCGAGGGCCCTCACCTCCTCCCTGTAGGCCGTCTCGTCGTTGTTGGTAATCAAGCCTACCACTGTTCTGTCGTCTGCAAACTTGATGATTGAGTTGGAGGCGCGCGTGGCCACGCAGTCGTGGGTGAACAGGGAGTACAGGAGAGGGCTCAGAACGCACCCTTGTGGGGCCCCAGTGTTGAGGATCAGCGGGGAGGAGATGTTGTTGCCTACCCTCACCACCTGGGGGCGGCCCGTCAGGAAGTCCAGTACCCAGTTGCACAGGGCGGGGTCGAGACCCAGGGTCTCGAGCTTGATGACGAGCTTGGAGGGTACTATGGTGTTGAATGCCGAGCTGTAGTCGATGAACAGCATTCTCACATAGGTATTCCTCTTGTCCAGATGGGTTAGGGCAGTGTGCAGTGTGGTTGAGATTGCATCGTCTGTGGACCTATTTGGGCGGTAAGCAAATTGGAGTGGGTCTAGGGTGTCAGGTAGGGTGGAGGTGATATGGTCCTTGACTAGTCTCTCAAAGCACTTCATGATGACGGATGTGAGTGCTACGGGCGGTAGTCGTTTAGCTCAGTTACCTTAGCTTTCTTTGGAACAGGAACAATGGTGGCCTCTCTTGAAGCATGTGGGAACAGCAGACTGGTATAGGGATTGATTGAATATGTCCGTAAACACACCGGCCAGCTGGTCTGCGCATGCTCTGAGGGCGCGGCTGGGGATGCCGTCTGGGCCTGCAGCCTTGCGAGGGTTAACACGTTTAAATGTCTTACTCACCTCGGCTGCAGTGAAGGAGAGACCGCATGTTTTCATTGCAGGCCGTGTCAGTGGCACTGTATTGTCCTCAAAGCGGGCAAAAAGTTGTTTAGTCTGCCTGGGAGCAAGACATCCTGGTCCGTGACTGGGCTGGATTTCTTCCTGTAGTCCGTGATTGACTGTAGACCCTGCCACATGCCTCTTGTGTCTGAGCCGTTGAATTGAGATTCTACTTTGTCTCTGTACTGACGCTTAGCTTGTTTAATAGCCTTGCGGAGGGAATAGCTGCACTGTTTGTATTCAGTCATGTCACCAGACACCTTGCCCTGATTAAAAGCAGTGGTTCGTGCTTTCAGTTTCACACGAATGCTGCCATCAATCCAAGGTTTCTGGTTAGGGAATGTTTTAATCGTTGCTATGGGAACGACATCTTCAACGCACGTTCTAATGAACTCGCACACCGAATCAGCGTATTCGTCAATGTTGTTGTCTGACGCAATACGAAACATCTCCCAGTCCACGTGATGGAAGCAGTCTTGGAGTGTGGAGTCAGCTTGGTCAGACCAGCGTTGAACAGACCTCAGCGTGGGAGCTTCTTGTTTTAGTTTCTGTCTGTAGGCAGGGATCAACAAAATGGAGTCGTGGTCAGCTTTTCCGAAAGGGGGGCGGGGCAGGGCCTTATATGCGTCGCGGAAGTTAGAGTAACAATGATCCAAGGTCTTTCCACCCCTGGTTGCGCAATCGATATGCTGATAAAATTTAGGGAGTCTTGTTTTCAGATTAGCCTTGTTAAAATCCCCAGCTACAATGAATGCAGCCTCCGGATAAATCGTTTCCAGTTTGCAGAGAGTTAAATAAAGTTTGTTCAGAGCCATCGATGTGTCTGCTTGGGGGGAATATATACGGCTGTGATTATACTCGAAGAGAATTCTCTTGGTAGATAATGCGGTCTACATTTTATTGTGAGGAATTCTAAATCAGGTGAACAGAAGGATTTGAGTTCCTGTATGTTTCTTTCATCACACCATGTCACGTTAGTCATAAGGCATACGCCCCCGCCCCTCTTCTTACCAGAAAGATGTTTGTTTCTGTCGGCGCGATGCGTGGAGAAACCCGTTGGCTGCACCGCCTCGGATAGCGTCACTCAAGTGAGCCATGTTTTCGTGAAGCATAGAACGTTACAGTCTCTGATGTCCCTCTGGAATGCTACCCTTGCTCGGATTTCATCAACCTTGTTGTCAAGAGACTGGACATTGGCAAGAAGAATGCTAGGGAGTGGTGCACGGTGTGCCCGTCTCCGGAGTCTGACCAGAAGACTGCCTCGTTTCCCTCTTTTTCAGAGTCGTTTTTTTGGGTCAGTGCATGGAATCCACTCCATTGTCCTGTTTGTAAGGCAGAACACAGGATCTGCATCGCGGGAAAACATATTCTTTATCGTACTGATGGTGAGTTGACGCTGATCTTATATTCAGTAGTTCTTCTCGACTGTATGTAATGAAACCTAAGATGACCTGGGGTACTAATGTAAGAAATAACACGTAAAAAAAACAAAAAACTGCATAATTTCCTAGGAACGCGAAGCGAGGAGGCCATCTCTGTCGGCGCCGGAAGTTAGTCTGGAGAGGATGGATCGATGGGAGAGGAGTGGCCTTCCCACCTCATCTCCAGCACCCCCTCCTCCAGCACCTCCTGTCCCTGCTACCGCATCTGGCTCCGGAGCTCTTCGGCTGGCGCTCCCACGGGAGTATGTTGGAACGGCGGTTGGGTGTCAGGGTTTCCTCCTACAACTGGAACTTTACTTGGCAAACGTTCATCCTACTCCCTCCGGAGAGGAGAGCGTGAGCGCCCTCGTCTCCTATCTGACTGGACGAGCCCTAGAGTGGGCAAACGCAGTGTGGAATGGCCCAGACTCGGCAAGGGATCACTACCCCGAGTTCACCCGCCGATTCCGAGCTGTATTTGACCACCAATCGGAGGGTCGTGCGGCATGTGAACGGCTGTTCCACCTGCGCCAGGAGACGAGGAGCGCGCAGGACTTTGCCCTGGAGTTCAGGACCTTGGCCGCAGGAGCGACGTGGAATGACAGGGCCTTGATAGACCATTTCCGATGTAGCCTCAGGGAGGATATCCGCAGGGAGCTAGCGTGTCGGGACACCACCCTCACGCTGGATGAGTTCATCGACATGGCCATCCGGCTTGACATCCTGCTGGCTGCCTGCGGGCATTTCGGAACAGGTCCTGTCGTTTCCACCTCCCAGCCCTCCTGCTCCTATCCCTATGGAGTTAGGCTTCGAGGGGAACCGGAGGAGTTTCCTCCTGCACCAGTTGTGGTCGGCGGGGACACACGGCCGACCGGTGCTGGAGGAACTCGTCTGGGAGTCGGGAGGGCAGGTGGAGCACTACTCGATCACCCCAGGTGAGTCAGCACCAGACTCACCCAGAGCTTCCTGTTGGTCATATGTATGTGTTAACCTCTTTCCCTGTCTTTTCTCCCTCTCTACAGCATAAGGCGCTAGTCGATTCAGGTGCAGCTGGGAATTTCATGGATCGGGGGCTCGCGTTATAACTAGGGATTCCCCGTTGTGTCGTTAGACCTACCTTTCCCCATGCACTCCTTAGATAACCGACCAATAGGGTCAGGAGTGGTCAGGAGGCCACGGTGCATGGACATGGTAACGCAGGGGAGTCATAAGGAGCAGATTAGTCTGTTCCTTATCGATTCACCGGCGTTTCCAGTGGTGTTGGGAATTCCATGGCTAGCTCAGCACAACCCGGTGATTTCCTGGCGACAGGGGGCTCTTAAGGGGTGATCAGAGGAGTGTTCAGGCAGGTGTATAGGAGTTGCCATTGGTGCGACTATGGTGGAGAGTCCAGACCAGGTTTCCACCGTGCGCATTCCCTCTGAATATGCCGATTTGGCTATCGCCTTCAGTAAAAGGAAGGCGACCCAATTACAACCCCATCGTCGAGGGGACTGCGCGATAGGCCTCACGGAGAACGCTACACTTCCTAGGAGTCACGTGTACCCATTGTCCCAGGAGGAGACAGTAGCTATGGGATATATATTGCTGAAGCGCTGGGACAGAGGTACAGTCGGCCCTCCGCATCACCCGTCTCCACAAGCTTCTTTTTGTGAAGAAGGAGAGAGGTCCGCGTCCGTGCATTGATTATCGAGGTCTAAATTCCATCACAGTGGGGTTTAGTTACCCACTACCTCTCATCGCTACGGTGGTGGAATCATTTCACGGGGCGCGCTTCTTCACAAAACTGGACCTGAGGAGAGCGTAAAATCTGGTGCGTATCTGGGGAGGAGATGAGTGTAAAACCGCATTTAGTACAACATCTGGCCATTATGAGTACCACGTCATGCCATATGGGTTGGAAAATGCTCCAGCCGTCTTCCAATCCTTCGTAGAAGAGATTCTCCGAGACCTGCTCCGGCAGGGAGTGGTAGTGTAGATCGATGACATCTTGATCTATTCTGCCACATGTGTCTCTGGTGCGTAAGGTAGTGGGGCGACTGCTGGAGCATGACCTGTATTGAAAGGCGGAGAAATGTGTGTTTTTCAAACAGGCCGTTTCCTTCCTGGGTTATCGTATTTCTACCTCCGGGGTGGTGATGGAGTGTGACCGCATTACAGCCATGCATAATTGGCCGACTCCGACCACGGTGAAAGAGGTGCAGCGGTTTTTAGGGTTTGCCAATTACTACCTGAGGTTTATCCGGGGTTTTGGTCAGGTGGCTGCTCCCATTACCTCACTGCTGAAGGGAGGACCGGTGCGCTTGCGTTGGTCAGCAGAGGCGGGCAGAGCTTTCAGTCGTCTGAAGGAGCTGTTCACCAATGCGCCCGTGTTGGCGCATCCGGACCCCTCTTTAGCGTTCATAGTGGAGGTGGACACGTCTGAGGCGGGGTCGGGGCCGTGCTGTCCCAGCGCTCGGGCGTGCCACCAAAGCTCTGCCCTTCTGCCTTCTTTTCGAGGAAGCTCGGTTCGGCGGAGCGGAACTATGACGTGGGGGACCGGGAGTTGTTAGCTGTAGTGAAGGCTCTGAAGGTGTGGAGACATTGGCTTGAGAGGGCGAAACACCCTTTTCTCATCTGGACTGACCATCGTAATCTCAAGTATATCCGGGCAGCGAGGAGACTAAATCTGCTTCAAGCTAGTTGGGCCATGTTTTTAGCCGGTTTCGGTTCACCATCTCGTACCGGCCAGGCTCCCAAAACACCAAAGTCGACGCGCTGTCCCGCCTCTATAATACCGAGGAGCTGTCCGTTGAGACAAATCCCATCATTCCACCTTCAGGTCTCGTGGCACCGGTAGTATGGGAGGTGGACGCGGAGATAGAGAGGGCCTCATGGTTAGAGCCGGCCCCCAAAACTGTCCAGTGGGGGCTCAGTACGTGCCGAGGGGGTTCCGGGATAAGGTAATCCGTTGGGCTCATACTCTCCCCTCCTCGGGTCAAGTCTTAGAGGGTTTTAAGATTTTATGTATCCTCCTGCTCGGTGTGCGCTCAGAGCAAGGCTCCTCGACACTTGCCTAGAGGGAAGTTACAGCCCCTCCCCGTTCCACAACGGCCGTGGACACACTTATCGGTGGACTTTCTTACCGAACTTCTCCCGTCCCAGGGAAGTACTACGATCCTGGTCGTTGTGGATTGGTTTTCTAAGTCCTACCGTCTCATCACGTTGCCCGGTCTCCCTACGGCCCTGCAGACTGCGTAGGCCTTGTTTACCCATGTCTTCTGGCACTATGGGGTGCCTGCGGACATCGTTTCTGATCGGGGCCCCCAATTCACGTCTTCACGAGTTTGGAGGGCATTTATGGAGAGACGGTCAGCTTGACCTCGGGTTTTCACCCCGAGAGTAATGGGCAGGTGGAGTGCTTAAGCCAGGATGTGGGAAGGTTTCTGCGGTCATATTGCCGGTACCGGCCTGGTGAGTGGGCGAGGTATGTTCCTTGGGCTGAGCTCGCTCAGAACTCCCTCCGCCACTCCTCAACGAGCATGTCCCCTTTTGAGTGTGTGTTGGGTTGCCAGCCGGTCCTGGCCCCATGTCATCAGAGCCAGACCAAGGCTCCTGCGATAGAAGAATGGGTACAGCGCTCCAAGGACACCTAGAAAGCCGTCCAGAAATCGCTAAGACTAGCGGAAAAAAGGCAGAAGAGGAGCGCTGACCAGCACCACAGTGAGGCCCCGAGTTTGCACCGGGGACCGGGTCTGGCTCTCGATCCGAAACCTGCCACTCCGCCTGCCCTGTCGGAAGCTGGGGCCACAGTGTGTGGGGCCATTTAAAGTCCTGAGGAGAATAAACTAAGTGTGTTACAGGTTACAACTTCCTAGATATTACCGTATTAACCCCTCGTTTCATGTGTCTCTCCCCAGGCCGGTGGTGGCTGGGCCCCTGCAGGAAGGTGAGGTGCCTGAGGTCCATCCACCCCCTCTGGACATCGAAGGGTACGTGGCATTCTGGACTTGAGACGACGGGTGAGGGGCCTACAGTACCTCGTGGACTGGGAGGGGTACGGTCCGGAGGAGAGTTCCGGTGGGGGACATTTTGGATCCTTCTCTTCCACCGCCTCCACCCGGATCGCCCGGCACCTCGCCCTCCAGGTCATCCTCGAAGCAGGTGGCGGCGCGCTGCGGGGGCTCCCCTGCCTGTTTGGGCGATGCTCGGCGGTAGTCGTCACCGTCCTACTAGCCGCCACCGATCCCTTTTTCGTTTGTCTGTTTGTTTTGTATTATTAGTTTCACCTGTGTACTGTTGTTTGGCTTAATGAGCTTCCCTATTTTAAGTACGTGTACCCGCCCTTGTTTTGTGCGGGATTGTCTTTATGTTACGTGTGTACGTTTTAGGTAGAGGTGGATATATTTTCGGATCTTGGCACCCTGTATTTTTGGGTAGTCACTTTGTTGTCCGCGCCCTATGTTGTTGGGCTCATCGTTTTTGTGTGCCATATTTAATGAGCACTTTTCACAACTGGAACTCTCTGCGCCTGATTCTTTCACCCACCTAGTCCCGCGTGACACCAGGTGATGATGGTTAAATAATATAGCCTAACTGTATTGAATCTACATGGACTTTTTGGTATAGCCAAGAGAAAATGGTATGGTTAGAAATACAACAATATGACAAAGTTAGACAATCAAAATGTGTGCAAAGATTTTGTAATTAGAATGTCACACCCTGCACGGCTTTAACGTAATTATGGGTTGAGCTCATGGAGAGGACAGGAGGCACTCTTTTTTTCTGAAGTGAATGGGGATACCTAGTCAGTTGCACAACTGAATGTATTCAACTAAAATGTGTCTTCTGCATTGAACCCAACCCAACCTCTCTGGATCAGAGAGGTGCAGTGGGCTGCCTTATACATCGATCACACTGATAGCATCATTTCATTTTGGGTACACCAGAAGTACATTCATTTCCAATGGAACGCTGCATTTGCCTTGCAGCATTGTGTTGCAGAGGCAGTTGCAGTGCGTAAATACAGTTGGATTTTACAGAAATGGTAGCATAAGGTGAATGTTGAACTTTAGTTGCACACATATCCAGAAGATGCTGTTACCATTTTGCGCAAATATACTGTTGTTGTGATTGAAACGTTAATCAAGGTCTGCGCCAGTGGAGGAGTTGTTGGGGGTTAACTTTCTTGCTCAAGGGCATTACAGAAATATTTACACCTTTCTGGCTCAGGAATTTGAACCAGTGACCTTTCAGTTAATGGCCCAACACTCTTAACTGCTACGCTACCTGCCACACAGACATCCTCAACTGGCAGCTTCATTACATAGTACCTGCAAAACACCAGTCTCAACATCAACAGTGAAGAGGCGACTTCAAGGCGAAAGGCATTGGTGTTTATGGTTAGGTACACTTTGGAGCAACGACAGTCCTTTTCGCGATTGCGCACTGTATCGATTATATACAACGCAGGACACGCTAGATAAACTAGTAATATCATCAACCATGTGTAGTTATAACTAGTGATAATGATGATTAAGTTTAATGCTAGCTAGCAACTTACCTTGGCTTCTTACAGCATTTGCGTAACAGGCGGGCTCCTCATGAGGCAGGTGGTTAGAGCGTTGGACTAGTTAACCATAAGGTTGCAAGATTGAATCCCTGAGCTGACAAGGTAAAAATCTGGCGTTCTGCCCATGAACAAGGAAGTTAACCCACCGTTCCTAGGCCGTCATTGAAAATAAGAATGTGTTCTTAACTGACTTGCCTAGTTAAATAAAGATTAAATAAAGGTGTAAAAAAAAGAAAGAATCGGCAATATCGGCATCCAAAATTACCGATTTCCGATTGTTATGAAAACTTGAAATCGGCCCTAATTAATCGGTCGACCTCTATAAGTGACCCCAAACTTTTGAACGGTAGTGTATATATTTTAAGAAAATTCAAACATTCAAAACTTCACGAAAAGCAGAATAGGAGACAAGCCTCTACAAAATCGTTCAGAAATGAAACCATCGGGACCACTTACAGATGGAAATGGAAAGAAATCTGTTTGAGAAGGATTATCACTAAGTAGCCACCTAGCTAGCAAACATGAACATCGCTGAAAAAAAGTGTAAAAAAGTGCAGTTAGCAAACAAAAAAAGTGAGTAGCCAAGGAGAGAACAGGAGAAAACAAGGAGAGAGAACAGTCAGCTTGGAACTTTACTTATTTAGGAGAGTAGCACTTGCTCTACCTCCAACGGGGTGAACTTCTTCATCAGCTAGGCTTCAGTGGTTTGCGAAAGTATTTATCCCCTTGGCATTTTTCCTATTTTTTTGCCTTAAAACGTGAAATAAAAAATTTATTTTTGGGGGATATGTATCATTTGATTTACACAACATGACTACCACTTTGAAGAAACACAAGTAATACGAAAAAAAAACTTGAGCGTAAATAACTAATCACCCCCCAAAAGTCAATACTTTGTAGAGCCACCTTTACAGCAGTTACAGCTGCAAGTCTCTTGGAGTGTGTATCTATAAACTTGGCACATCCAGCCACTGGGATTTTTTCCCATTCTTCAAGGCAAAACTGCTCCAGCTCCTTCAAGTTGAATGGGTTCCCTAGTGTCCAGCAATCTTTAAGTCATACCACAGATTCTCAACTGGATTTTGGTCTGGGCTTTGACTAGGCCATTCCAAGACAGTTAAATGTTTCCCCTTAAATCACTCTAGTGTTGCATTAGCAGCATGCTTAAGGTCATTGTCCTTCTGGAAAGTGAAACTCCGTCCCAGATTCAAATCTCTGGAAGACTGAAACAGGTTTTTCTCAAGAATTTCCCTGTATTTGGCGCCGAATTCCTTCAATTCCGAACAGTTTCCCAGTCCCTGCCTATAAAAACAACATTGCACGCCCAATTTTTCAGTTTTTGATTTGTTAAAAAGTTTGAAATATCCAATAAATGTTGTTCCACTTCATGATTGTGTCCCACTTGTTGTTGATTCTTCACAAAAAAATACAGTTGTATATCTTTATGTTTGAAGCCTGAAATGTGGCAAAAGGTCGCAAAGTTCAAGGGGGCCGAATACTTTCGCAAGGCACTGTACTTGGTCTTCATGGTGCCGCTTGCTTGGTGGTGTCCCTTGCTTACTGGTGTTGCAGACTCTGGGGCCTTTCAGAACATGTGTATATATAGTCAGCCACCAATTTGCAAATAAATTCATTAAAAATCCTACAATGTGATTTTCTGGATTTGTTTTCTCTCATTTTGTCTGTCATAGTTGAAGTGAACCTATGATGAAAATTACAGGCCTCTCATCTTTTTAACTGGGAGAACTTGCACAACTGGTGGCTGACTAAATACTTTTTTGCCCCACTGTATATATATATATATATATATTGAGATCATGTGACCGATCATGTGACACTTAGATTGCACACAGGTGGACTTTATTTAACTAATTATGTGACTTCTGAAAGTAATTGGTTGCACCAGATCTTATTTAGGGTCTTCACAGCAATGCCAAAGTGTAGGCATTAACTCTGAAATCTTAAAACCTGTTTGGGATAGGGGGCAGCATTTCACATTTGGATGAAAAGCGTGCCCAGAGTAAACTGCCTGCTACTCAGCCCCAGTTGCTAATATATGCATAGATTTGGATAGAAAACACTGAAGTTTCTAAAACTGGTTGAATGATGTCTGAGTATAACAGAACTAATATGACATATGAAAACCTGAGAAATACCAACCAGGAAGTGGGAAATCTAAGGTTTGTAGTTTTTCAACTCATGGCCTAACAAATACACAGTGTCTATGGGGTCAGATTACAATTCCTAAGGCTTCCACTAGACGTCAACAGTCTTTAGAACCTTGTTTGATGCTTCTACTGTGAAGGAGGGGTTAATGAGGGCTCTTTAAGTCAGTGGTCTGGCAGAGTGCCACGAGAGTTAGCTTCAGTTCCATTGCATTTCTAAAGACAAAGGAATTCTCTGGTTGGAACATTATTGAAGATTTTCCGTTAAAAACATACCAAAGATTGATTCTATACTTTGTTTGACATGTTTCTACGGACTGTAACGGAACTTTTTACTTTTCGTCTGCTCCTAGTGATCGCGCGTCATGAATTTGAATTACCAGGATGAACGCGCTAACAAAAAGGAGGTATTTGGACATAAAGATGGACTTTATCGAACAAATCAAACATTTATTGTGGAACTGGGATTCCTGGGAGTGCATTCTGATGAAGATCATCAAAGGTAAGTGAATATTTATAATGCTATTTCTGACTTCTGTTGACTCCAACATGGCGGATATCTGTTTTGCTTGATTTGTTGTCTGAGCGCCGTACTCAGATTATTGCATGGTTGCATGTTTTTTCCGTAAAGTTTTTTTAAATCTGACACAGCGGTTGCATTAAGGAGAAGTATATGTTTAATTCTGTGAATAACAGTTGTATCTTTTATCAATGTTTATTATTAGTATTTCTGTAAATTGATGTGGCTCTCTGCAAAATCACCTGATGTTTTGGAAGCAAAACATTACTGAACGTAACGCGCCAAAGTAAACTGAGATTTTTGGATATAAATATGCACTCTATCGAACAAAACATACATGTATTGTGTAACATGATTTCCTATCAGTGTCATCTGATGAAGATCATCAAAGGTTAGCGATTCATTTATCTTTATTTCTGCTTTTGTGACTCCTCTCTTTGGCTGGAAAAATGGCTGTGTTTTTTTGTGACTTGGCTCTGACCTAACATAATCATATGTTGTGCTTTCACTGTAAAGCCTTTTGAAATTGGACACGATGTACGATGGGTACATCATGTCCGATTTCAAAAAGGCTTTACAGCGAAAGCAGATTAAGGTTAGGCATTAACTCTGAATGGTAAGGTTTAAGGTTTGGGATAGGCTTAAAACAAAAATCTAAAAAACAACTTTCTATCATTGGAATCAAACTTACAACCCATGGAATCAGATGCAGATGCTTCGGCATAGTTAATGCCTTGGTTTGTAATGGGCTGTAAACAAAACAACCTTCTATTTCTGGAGTTGAAGTTGCAACCTTTGGAATCAGAGGCAGATGCTTACACAGACAGGCTTAAACAGACTTAAAACCTGTTAAGGCTCGGGACAATACTGCCCCCTTTGGATAAATTGCGTGCCCATAGTAAACTGAAAATAAATCTGTCCAAAATTGCTAATATATGCATATAATAATAATTATTGAATAGAAAACACTCTAAACCTTCTAAAACCGTTTGAATTCTGTCTGTAAGTATAGCAGAATTCACAGGGCAGGCAATCTCCCTAACTATTTTTGGGAGCCTGAAATTTGGGGCAACTTTGACGTCATCAACCCCACCCTTCCCAACCAGCTATGGATCTGGAGACACTTTCTATGTCTTCCACTAGATGTCCTCATTCAGTACAGCGTTTAATTGTGCAAATCCCGCGAGTTTTGACCCTTTGGGAGGCGAAAGAGTGGATGTCGCGAGAAAATACCTGGAGACTAGAGCGCGCATTTAGGACAGACCTTCCTTTGTTCCAGAATGCCTCAGAAGAAGCACGTTTGTCCGATAGATTTGAGAATGGTTTTGTACGTTTAGAACATCCTAAAGCTTGATTTTGCACTTAGTTTGACCAGTTTAGTCGACATATAATATGTAATTTTGAAGTTTTGATGCGCAGCTGTTCGGGACCAGAAGTAATTTTGGATGCATTTCAGCTGGAACTTGAAGCATATGCTAATACAAAGACACACGACTTGAACCCGAACGATGTTTTGGGTAAGGATGACTCCTTCCACTACATTCTGATCAAAGACCATCAAAGGTAAGGGAATATTTATGTTGTAATTTTGTGTTTCTGTTGACTCCAACATAGCGGAGACATATTGCTTATGTCTGAGCGCCATCTCAGATTATTGAATAGTGAACGATTTCTGTAACGTTAAAAAGAAATGTGACAAAGCGATTGCATTAAGAAGCAGTGTATCTTTCTAGAACAAACAAAATATCAACAACAACTTTTTATTGCTGGATTTCAACTTGCAACCTTTCAAATCAGAGGCAGATGCTTAGACATGTTATGTGCCTAGGTTTGGGAGAGGCTTATAATATATATTATATATATATCATCATAAAAAAATGACCTATCACTGGATTCGAAAATGCAAACATTGGAATCAGAGGCAGATATTTATTCATATTTATTCATATATGCTTAAATAGGCTTTAACAAACATTTCACAAACTGACCAAAAATGACCTTCTATCACTGGATTCAAACTTGCAACCTTTGCCCCTAGTGGCCAGTTTAAAAAATAAAATGTAAAAATTATTTCACCTTTATTTAACCAGGTAGGCTAGTTGAGAACAAGTTCTCATTTGCAACTGCGACCTGGCCAAGATAAAGCATAGCACTGTGAACAGACAACACAGAGTTACACATGGAGTAAACAATAAACAAGTCAATAACATAGTATACATTTTTTTTTTACTACATACATTGTGTGCAAAAGGCATGAGGAGGTAGGCAATAAATAGGCCATAGGAGTGAATAATTACAATTTAGCAGATTAACTTCTTGGATATAGGGGCGCTATTTGAATTTTTGAATGAAAAACGTTCCCGTTTTAAACAAGATATTTTGTCAGGAAAAGATGCTCGACTATGCATATAATTGACAGCTTTGGAAAGAAAACATTCCAAAACTGCAAAGATTTTGTCTGTGAGTGCCACAGAACTGATGTTACAGGCGAAACCCAGATAAAAATCCAATCAGGAAGTGCCACATTTTTTGAAACAGCCTCATGTCAATGACTCCTTATATGGTTGTGAAGGAGCTAGGAGTCAGCTTACGTTTTCCACGTTTTCACCAAGGTGTCTGCAGTATTGTGACGTCTTTTTAGGCATTTCCATTGGAGAATGGCTGTAAGAGACCATATAGGGCGAGTGGACGCATGGTGTCTCCCGGAGAAAACGTTGCGTAAAATACTGAGGTAGCCATTTTTCCAATAGTTTCTTATGAGAAACCAACCGCCTCCACGGATATATTATTGAATACATATGTTAAAAATACTTTGAGGATGGATCCTAAACAACGTTTGCCGTGTTTCTGTCGATATTATGGAGCAAATTTTGAAAAAGTTTGGCGTTATAGTTGAAGTATTTTCGGTCGATTTCTCAGCCAAGCAGGATGAACAAACATGACATTTTTCGCCTACAAACATGACATTTTTCGCCTACAAAAATATTATTTTTGGAAAAAAGGAACATGGGGATGAGGTAGGTAAATTGGGTGGGCTATATACCGATGGACTATGTTCCCGCTGCAGCGATCGGTTAGCTGCTCAGATAGCAGATGTTTAAAGTTGGTGAGGAAGATAAAAGTCTCCAACTTCAGAGATTTTTGCAATTCGTTCCCGTCCAAGGCAACAGAGAACTGGAAAGAAAGGTGGCCAAATTAGGTTTTGGCTTTAGGGATGATCAGTGAGATACACCTGCTGGAGCACGTGCTACGGGTGGGTGTTGCCATCGTGACCAGTGAACTGAGATAAGGCGGAGCTTTACCCAGCATGGACTTGTAGATGACCTGGAGCCAGTGGGTCTGGCGACGAATATGTAGCGAGGGCCAGCCGACTAGAGCATACAGGTCGCAGTGGTGGTTGGTATAAGGTGCTTTAGTAACAAAACGGATGGCACTGTGATAAACTGCATCCAGTTTGCTGAGTAGAGTATTGGAAGCTATTTTGTAGATGACATCGCCGAAGTCGAGGATCGGTAGGATAGTCAGTTTTACTAGGGTAAGTTTGGCGGCGTGAGTGAAGGAGGCTTTGTTGCGGAATAGAAAGCCGACTCTAGATTTGATTTTAGATTGAGATGTTTGATATGAGTCTGGAAGGAGTGTTTACAGTCTAGCCAGACACCTAGGTACTTATAGATGTCCACATATTCTAGGTCAGAACCATCCAGGGTGGTGATGCTAGTCGGTTGTGCGGGTGCAGGCAGCGAACGGTTGAAAAGCATACATTTGGTTTTACTAGCGCTTAAGAGCAGTTGGAGGCCACGGAAGGAGTGTTGTAAGGCATTGAAGCTCGTTTGGAGGTTAGATAGCACAGTGTCCAAGGACGGGCCGGAAGTATACAGAATGGTGTCGTCTGCGTAGAGGTGGATCAGGGAATCGCCCGCAGCAAGAGGAACATCATTGATATATACAGAGAAAAGAGTCAGCCTGAGAATTGAACCCTGTGGCACCCCCATAGAGACTGCCAGAGGACCGGACAGCATGCCCTCCTATTTGACACACTGAACTCTGTCTGAAAAGTAGTTGGTGAACCAGCTGTTGGCCAAGATTGGAGTAGCCAGGAGGAAGGCATGGCCAGCCGTTGAGAAATGCTTGTTGAAGTTTTAGATTATCACGGATTTATCGGTGGTGACCGTGATACCTAGCCTCAGTGCAGTGGGCAGCTGGGAGGAGGTGCTCTTGTTCTCCATGGACTTTACAGTGTCCCAGAACCTTTTGAAGTTAGATATACAGGATGCACATTTCTGCTTGAAAAAGCTGGCCTTTGATTTCCTGACTGACTGCATGTATTGGTTCCTGACTTCCCTGAACAGTTGCATATCGTTGGGACTATTCGATGCTATTGCAGTCCGCCACAGGATGTTTTTGTGCTGGTCGAGGACAGTCAGGTCTGGAGTGAACCAAGGGCTATATCTATTCTTAGTTCTGCATTTTTTGAACGGAGCATGCTTATCTAAGATGGTGAGGAAGTTACTTATAAAGAATGACCAGGCGTCCTCAACTGAAAGGATGAGGACAATATCCTTCCAGGATACCCGGGCCAGGTCGATTAGAAAGGCCCGTTCGCAGAATTGTTTTAGGGAGCGTTTGACAGTGATGAGGGATGGTCGTTTGACTGCGGACCCGTAGCGGATACAGGCAATGAGGCAGTGATCGCTGAGATCCTGATTGAAGACAGCAGAGGTGTATTTGGAGAGCAAGTTGGTCAGGATAATGTCAATTAGGTGCCCATGTTTACGGATTTAGGGTTGTACCTGGTGGGTTCCATGATGATTTGTGTGAGATTGAGGACATCTAGCTTAGATTGTAGGACTGCCGGGGTGTTAAGCATATCCCAGTTTAGGTCACCTAACAGAACAAACTCTGAAGCTAGATGGGGGGCAATTAATTCACAGATGGTGTCCACATGACAGCTGGGTCCTGAGGGGGGTCGGTAGCAGGTGGCAACAGTGAGAGACTTATTTCTGGAGAGATTCATTTTTAAAATTAGAAGTTCGAACTGTTTGGGCATAGACCTGGAAAGTATGACATTACTTTGCAGGCTATCTCTGCAGTAGATTGCAACTCCTCCCCCTTTGGCAGTTCTATCTTGATGGAAAGTGTTATAGTTGGGTATGGAAATCTCAGAATTTTTGGTGGCCTTCCTAAGCCAGGATTCAGACACGGCAAGAACATCAGGGTTAGCAGAGTGTGCTAAAGCAGTGAGTAAAACAAACTTAGGGAGGAGGCTTCTGATGTTGAAATGCATGAAACCAAGGCTTTTTCGATCACAGAAGTAAACAAATTAGGGTGCCTGGGGACATGCAGGGCCTGGGTTTACCTCCACATCACCTGAGGAACAGAGGAGGAGTAGGATGAGGGTGCGGCTAAAGGCTATCAGAACTGGTTGCCTAGAGCGTTGGGGACAAGGAATAAAAGGAGCAGATTTATGGGCGTGGAAGAATATATTCAGGGCATAATGTGCAGACAGGGGTGGGGTGCGGGTACAGCGGAGGTAAGCCCAGGCACTGGGTGATGATAAGAGAGGTTGTTTCTCTGGACATGCTGGTTATAATGGGTGAGGTCACCGCATGTGTGGGAGGTGGGACAAAGGAGGTATCAGAGATGTGTGAGGAGTGGAACTAGGGGCTCCATTGTAAACTAAAACAATGATAACTAACCTGAACAACAGTATACAAGGCATATTGATATTTGAGAGAGACATAAAGGCATAAAGTAATCGCAGGTCTTGATTGGGAGAGCTTGCTAAAACCACAGGTGAGACAACAACAGCTAGTCAGCTAACACAACAACAGCAGGTAAAATTGCGATGACTAGGCAGAGAGGGTCGGATTAACTACACACAGAGCCTGAGTTCGCGGCTGGGGCCGACAGATAAAATATAACTAAACAGAATGGAGTACCGTGATTAATGGACAGTCCAGCAGTAATCAGCTATGTAGCCAAGTGATCCTAGTGTCCAGGGGGCAGCAGTAGATGGAACAGGGAGCCGCCACTACGCTAGCACGCGGGCGACACAGCGTTTAAAGTTAGTAGCCCGGGGTGGTAGGGGGTCTGCTCAGACGGAGGCCGTTGGAAGGCACAGTGGATTGGGTATTCGTCGGCAGACCAGTCGTGGAGGTGCTGCGGGGGCCGTGTTGACAGAGAATCCGAGCCAGATGGCGAAAAAGGTATTGTAGAATTTAGTTTTCTAGCAGGGAGATGTGCCTGGCTCACGGCTAACTGGTGCTAGCTTCGTGGCAGTGGCGTTAGCCAAGGTCCAGAGTTTACAGCAAGGATCCAGTGGAGAATTGGGCTCTAGCCGTGTATGAGTGGGGTTCGGGTGAACAGCTGAGTAGGCCGGGAGGTGGGCCTCAGGGATTGCTTTGGTACTGGGTGCAAGCTAGCTGTGAAGATCAGAAGTAGTGGTCCAGGGATTACGGCAGGAATCCGGCGTTGTTGTGGAGAGACAGTTCGATACTGGTAGACTGGCGAGAATTATCCAGGCTTAAAACAGGGCTGGCTGTGCAGACGGTAAAAGCCGCTAGCAGTGGCTAACAATGACTAAACAGCTTGTAGCTAATTAGCTTGTTAGCTTCTGGAGGTTCTTGAATGTATTCTAAAATTTAAAATTATAGCGATTCCGGAAGGTATAATTTACCGGAAGGTATAATCGAATTAAAAATCGAAAAGAGATTGAAAATAAATATGGGTCCAGTGAGTGGTTGGGCTGGCTGGGGAAATGGCGATTCAGACAGTTAGTAGGCCGGGGCTAACAAGCTAACAGTTAGCAGACCGGGGATAAAAAAGCTAGCAGTTAGTAGACCAGGGCAGGCTAGCAGTTAGCAGGCCGGGTTAGCAAGCAAGCAGATAGCAGGGGCTAGAAAGTTAGCCTTTGGGGGACGTCGCGATGGGGTTAAGTCTGTTTTTGCCTCTTCATGCGAGGACGTCGATAGACCGGTCGTGAAATTAGTAGGGGTCCAAGTAGCTCTAGGTAGCTAGCAGGCCTAGCTGGTTAGCATAATGGGCCTTGAGCGGGTGTCGCGCCTGGGGGGCCTGTTGGATTCGGGCAGATTATGTCAGTATTCCAGTCGTAGGGGATCTGTGGGGTTCCATGCCCCGTACCGGCTGTAGAAGGGGTCCGGATATTGTAGCCCAGGAGTATGCTTCGGTGGTAGCACAGGAGCTCTGGCCGGGCTAGCTTCAAGCTAAGTGGATGGAAACGCTAGCCAGGAGTAGTCATCCGGGGTTGCGGTTAGCTAGTTGTGAAGATCCAGATGAAAATGTTCAGTTTGCGGTGGGAATCCGGGGATAAAAATAATAGGTCTGTTATGCTCTGGTTAGATTCACATTGTTCGAACTGGCAAGAGCTATTCGAGCTGAAGGTTAGCTGATGACCGCTGGCAATGGTTTGCTGACTGATAGCTGGTAGTTAGCTGGCTAGCTTCAGTTGAGGGATTCAGATTCGAAGTAAATATAGATACTTTAGGAAAAAAAAAGCAGATCCACGCTACATTGGGTGAGGTGGGTTGCAGGAGAGTATTTAGATGTTGAGATTTAGCTAAATATTTTAAAAGATATGCAAAGAAAAATATGTTAAAAAAGATATATACAAGGGACACGACAGGACAAAGATGTCTGACTGCTACGCCATCTTGGATTTCTACAGCATCACCCAACATCCTCAGACATGGATGTCAAATACGGACTTGTCTCCAGCCAGGTCACACGTGATACAACACCTGCAGGAAAGAGAGAGAACCATGTGCCCTAAATACACAGCTGGACAGCAACCTAGAACTCTGCCTCAACACAGCAGAGGAGTTCACTCTCTCCAGACCAGCCTGCACCACCCAGTACCAACTCTCAGGAAAGCACCCCAGCCACATCAAAATGAGCCCAGCTCCCCCTCTCCCACACCCACCTCTGCTACAACACCCACCAGCACCCACTCTAGTCCCTCCAGACCAGAGGACAGACAGGCTGACATCATCCTGTTGATGGACTCAAATGGGAAGTTTGTTGAACAGAAATAGCATTTGCCTAATCATTAATAAAAAAAGTGTGGTGTCCCACAACACAAACTGCAATGGAGCTGCTATAATATGTCTAGCTTGGGTCACCGATCCACATTATAATACACACCAGGAGCAATGACCTGCGCGCCCAGCAGGAGAAGGTGGCCACATCACTGAGGCGGGTAATAGAAAAGGCCACCACCATATTCCGGAACACCAAGATTGTGGTGTCCGTTCTCCTCCAGAGAACTAACTTTCACTCTACCACTATACAACGTATCAACGGCAGCCACTTCTTGGACTGTGCTCTGCAGCCAAATGGCCCATCATCCTACCCTCGACCTGGACTGCCTCTACAACCACATACATCTGTACAAAGACGTAGTGTGATAGAAAAATGACATATTTACCTGATTTGTATGCTATTAATAGTTACCAATAGGAGGATATTTATGTCCTGTTAGTCAAATCAAATGTATTTATATAGCCCTTCATACATCAGCTGATATCTCAAAGTGCTGTACAGAAACCCAGCCTAAAACCCCAAACAGCAAGCAATGCAGGTGTAGAAGCACGGTGGCTAGGAAAAACTCCCTAGAAAGACCAAAACCTAGGAAGAAACCTAGAGAGGAACCAGGCTATGTGGGGTGGCCAGTCCTCTTCTGGCTGTGCAGGGTGGAGATTATAACAGAACATGGTCAAGATGTTCAAATGTTCATAAATGACCAGCATGGTCCAATAATAATAAGGCAGAACAGTTGAAACTGGAGCAGCAGCACGGCCAGGTGGACTGGGGACAGCAAGGAGTCATCATATCAGTTAGTCCTGAGGCATGGTCCTAGGGCTCAGGTCCTCCGAAAGAGACAAAGAGATAATTAGAGAGAGCACACTTAAATTCACACAGACACCGAATAGGACATGAGAAGTACTCCAGATATAACAAACTGACTTGAGCTGACAAATTAGTTAAAGACTGCATTACATAGACAAGATGTGGTGGGTGTAACAGATATAGAGATAGTCAGGAGGAGTTTAGAACAATTCCTCATTGTCTCTAAATCATCCTTGCATCTGGGAAACTAAGCCAGGGAGGGGTTAAGATAGCAACCCATGTGCAGATAAGGACAGGATGAATCCAGAGTGGCTTATGATGCTCCTTGGTCTGCATGAGGGGGTTGAGCCAACCATGACTGAGCATTGATAGTGTCAGCTATATACAGTACTCTGCATTTGTGTAAAGGTTAGGTTACTCGGTCCAAAACTCAAGGGTGGGGGTCGACCAGCCTCATTATTGCAATATTTAATAGATATTAAATGAAGATAATTGTTTGAAAAAACAACCAAATCTCTCTCAGTAGTGAATTTCCATGACTGTAGTCCCCACCTTCACCAGGATGCTGAAGGATGTTGCCCAAGGATACTAGCCCACTACATTCAACAGGACCAGCAGAGCATCCCCCACACCGTAGAGACCAGACCGAAACCCCAGAAAACATTCACCCAGAGGCCTGCCGCGAGAGGAGTACCGCCGACCACACCACCCCCACTCAGACCCCCACATCCAGCCCAGCTAAAACCACCCACAACCAGCTACATAACCCCCAATGGCCTTCACCAGGCCAGGCCTGAGCCACCCCTGCCATCCTCAGCACCTCCCCATAAAACAGGAACCTCACCCAGGCAATTACTTTTTATTCGTTTTTTATTTAACCTATATTTAACTAGGCAAGTCACAGCCTACCCCAGCCAAACCTGGACAAAGCTGGGCTAATTGTCTGCTGCCCATTGACACTCCCAATCACGGCCGGTTATGATACATCCTGGAATCAAACCAGGGTCTGTAGTGATGCCTCTAGCACTGAGATTCAGTGCCTTAGACTGCTGCGCCATCTGGAAGCCCAGTTATGCAGGGGCTGTCAGTTGAGCAACATGCTTTGCTGGCATGTAAATCTTGGTGGGGCAAACCCCGCGTAGTTTTTTAGATGCATGCCAGCAAAGCCACTACACAACACAACACAACACAACACTAAACAATACATTAATTGCACTATAACGGTGACAAAGGGTGCCCACAAACTGTTAGGGCCTACATTAAGCTGTCACAACAGGAGAGCTTTCCTTCAGCACCATGGAGTGAATCCTTACCACTGCTACACCTGGCTATCAGCAGAGCCTTGTCTGGCAGCAAAACAGTTCATTCAGCCTCATTTACTGAATTTTTAAAAACATAGCTGATATGGCTGATTTGCTTTAACAAATGTGGTTTCTACTGACAATTGAGATGTACAAGCCATGGCATAAGGAGACGACGAGCAGATAAGAGGCAGTCCATAATTTTAATTAAGTGAGCAAGCTAGGATGGACGTAGTCAATATAACTATTTGTTCAGCAATTTTAAATGCACAGTGACAGAATTCAGAACATGGGCCGTTCTTAAAGTTTTCTCCCTGTACACCAAAACAGTAGGCCAAGTTATGAGTGGAAAAGGGACAAAATTGTTAGAGTGAGGCACATGGACTAACAACATACACTTAGTATTACTTTCTTAGCTACAGTATACATATATCCCTGGCATATTACATAATTTATGCAGCAGCATACAATAGATTTTGGAATCACCTTGTTGTGCCGTGTTCACTTGAACAGGAAGGTGGCGCGGCGGTCCTTCTTATGGGCAGACTTTGTCATCAAACTTTCTCATCAAAGTCTAGCATTCTCTGGATTGATGGTGCTTTCAAGACAACTGGGAACTCTAAAAAAACAAAAACAACGTCGAATCATGATGTCAGTTGGAGCTCAAGAAAGAGGCCCGAGTTCCCGACTTGTAATTCCAAGTTGGATGACCGTTCAAAACGTATTTTCCCAGGCGGAGCTAGTTTTTTTCCCGAGTTCCGGGTTGTCTTGAACTCACCGAAGTCTGAGATTTCCCAGTCCCGCTTTAGAAGTCATGGTGGATTGACAGCGTTGCCAATGTACTCAATCTTTTATGGCCCATTGTGTTCCATGTGAATGTTTATCCTTTTAAACTTGGACCACACACCCACTCCAATGAATAACATGCTAGTGATTGCATGACGGGGCACCAATGTATCCCCCCCATCAGAGTCCCCTTAAGGAAGAAGGAAGAAAGCTTCTCCATCCTAGAAGAGGTGATCAGTCCTTTCCAGGCCCAGGGAAATGTTCTGATCTGTGGTGATCTTAATGCTAGGACTGGAGAGAGCTCATGAGGCATTTCTAGGTTATATTCTTAAAGAATCAATGGATATATTGACTGACCATCAATGATATCAACATTATAGTTTTACTAATGTTTTGAGGCTATACAGTGTTTGTACATTGTTTCCAAACATTGGAGTATAAATCCTGTTAAGGAGGCTGCGAATTTTCGCAGCTTTTTGTTAAAAATCGCGCAACATTTCAGCGTCCTGCTACTCATGCCAGGAATATAGTATATGCATATGATAAGTGTGTGTGTATAGAAAACATTCTGAAGTCTCTAAAACTGGTTAAATCGTGTCTGTGGCTATAACATAACGTGTTTAGGAGTCAAAATCCTTCGAAAAACTGTTCACCAAAAACACAAAAATAATATTCATCCGCCAGTCAATGTATTGTCTAAGGCTGAAGAAAATACATGGGGATCCCCTGTAAACGTCTACAGCTTCCACACGATGTCGCCAGTGCTGGCATTTTTGGGCTGCTTTATCCTTGGTTTGGTGACGTATAGGCACTTCCTTTCTTGGGGCTCACCACAGGATGTTATGAAAGTGAAAACATGGAGTATGATTTCAAGACTTGCTGCTATCGAATACAGATCGCCCCGTGATCAATTTGATAGATTATTAACGTTTATTAATACCTAAAGTTGGTTTAGAAAAGTAGTTTGAAGTGATTTTTAAAAGTATATAGGCAACTTTTGTAATTTTAAAAAGTGACGTTGCGTCTTGTAAAGGGGCATTTTTCTGGATCAGACCGGTCTTCAGCAAATCACATTTTGGGTATACAATGACGGATTTAATCGGGAAAAAGACCCAATTGTGATGTTTATGTGACATATAGGAGTGCCAAGAAAGAAGCTCATCAAAGGTAATGAATGTTTTATATTTTATTTCTGCGTTTTGGGTAGCGCTGGCTACCGCAAAATCTGTTGTTTTGTTGACGGTCTGGTATTCTGGGTGTGCATGCTATCAGATAATAGCTTCTCATGCTTTCGCCGAAAAGCATTTTACAAATCTGACTTGGTGGCTAGATTCACGAGTGTAGCTTTAATTCAGTACCTTGTATGTGTGTTTTAATGAAAGTGAGTTTTATCGAAAACTTTCGGTGGCGCTCTAAAATTTCCTCTGATTTGATCCCGCCACAGGGACCTAGTCCCTATCAAGATAACAAGATATCTTGGGTTCTGACAGTTGAACTAAGCTCATGAGGCAATTCTAAGTTATATTCTTAAAGAATCAATGGGTATATCATGGTATTCCATAACAAAAATGGATGAGGCAACAAAGGATTCTAGCTGTAAATTACAGTGTATTTATACAAAATAAAAATAAAAATATTTTTGCAGATGTTGAAATACTGTTAATTGGTGGAGCACTGTAGATACCAATATCCCTGTGAGCCACTCAGGCCCATGTTGGGTTAAGAACATTATCGTAGATTACTAATATTACATTGTATTGCTTGTATTCCCTCCTTTAAAATTTCCACAGATCCCTTGGTCAACATTTGTTTAATATGTTCTTAGAAATATTCATTGTAAAATAAAAGCTTTTATATATATGCATTCAGATCTGGCTGCAGACCCCACTTTGAGATCCCTAATTGGCAAATATGTAAATCAAAACAATACAAAACATTTCTCCTGCTTTGTAGATTTTGTTGGGGAATAATCAGAATTGGTTGGTAACATAGGTAAGATGTTTTATATTCATCATATGCTTATGAGTTATTTCTCATAAGAATGTATTTTGTTGTACTATAGTGGTGGCCATTGGCAGTTATCTGTTCTATGTCAAGACTAAGTTGCATGGCCCGCAGAGAGGGGAGAGGTCAAGGTGTCATCATGTGTAAACATATCTTTTGCTCCACTGTGTCTGTGTGCCAGTCACTCCCTACTTTTCCCATCGGGGAGAGGAGGATGGCAGTGTCTGGAATCATTCTCATGCTCCCTCTTATCTTAACCTATAGCCTCACTCTCCTCTCCGTGAGCTTGTCCAGGATTGGTTGTATTTAGAATTGGTTGTATCTAAATGACAATTTGATATATGCCTGTTGATATGGAGGGTTGGTTTATGGTTCTGGGGTTTGAGTAAGGAGACAAAGCTGAACGATTTATTGTGTCTATGCTGTCTGACTGTGTGTTCTTTGCTATTAAAGGAAATCAGCTGCAATGTGTAAGGGGCTCTCAGAGAATTCATGGATAGACACTGAATTGATTTCTCTGAGAGTCACAGGGTTGTGATAGAGCTCATATAATTAAAGATGGACTTTGATAACTACAGTGCCTTGCGAAAGTATTCGGCCCCCTTGAACTTTGCGACCTTTTGCCACATTTCAGGCTTCAAACATAAAGATATAAAACTGTATTTTTTGTGAAGAATCAACAACAAGTGGGACACAATCATGAAGTGGAACGACATTTATTGGATATTTCAAACTTTTTTAACAAATCAAAAACTGAAAAATTGGGCGTGCAAAATTATTCAGCCCCTTTACTTTCAGTGCACCTAAATGACTAATGATGATAAATACAATTCACCTGTGTGTAATCAAGTCTCCGTATAAATGCACCTGCACTGTGATAGTCTCAGAGGTCCGTTAAAAGCGCAGAGAGCATCATGAAGAACAAGGAACACACCAGGCAGGTCCGAGATACTGTTGTGAAGAAGTTTAAAGCCGGATTTGGATACAAAAAGATTTCCCAAGCTTTAAACATCCCAAGGAGCACTGCAAGCGATAATATTGAAATGGAAGGAGTATCAGACCACTGCAAATCTACCAAGACCTGGCCGTCCCTCTAAACTTTCAGCTCATACAAGGAGAAGACTGATCAGAGATGCAGCCAAGAGGCCCATGATCACTCTGGATGAACTGCAGAGATCTACAGCTGAGGTGGGAGACTCTGTCCATAGGACAACAATCAGTCGTATATTGCACAAATCTGGCCTTTATGGAAGAGTGGCAAGAAGAAAGCCATTTCTTAAAGATATCCATAAAAAGTGTTGTTTAAAGTTTGCCACAAGCCACCTGGGAGACACACCAAACATGTGGAAGAAGGTGCTCTGGTCAGATGAAACCAAAATTGACCTTTTTGGCAACAATGCAAAACGTTATGTTTGGCATAAAAGCAACACAGCCATTACCCTGAACACACCATCCCCACTGTCAAACATGGTGGTGGCAGCATCATGGTTTGGGCCTGCTTTTCTTCAGCAGGGACAGGGAAGATGGTTAAAATTGATGGGAAGATGGATGGAGCCAAATACAGGACCATTCTGGAAGAAAACCTGATGGAGTCTGCAAAAGACCTGAGACTGGGACGGAGATTTGTCTTCCAACAAGACAATGATCCAAAACATAAAGCAAAATCTACAATGGAATGGTTCAAAAATAAACATATCCAGGTGTTAGAATGGCCAAGTCAAAGTCCAGACCTGAATCCAATCGAGAATCTGTGGAAAGAACTGAAAACTGCTGTTCACAGATGCTCTCCATCCAACCTCACTGAGCTCGAGCTGTTTTGCAAGGAGGAATGGGAAAAAATTTCAGTCTCTCGATGTGCAAAACTGATAGAGACATACCCCAATCGACTTACAGCTGTAATCGCAGCAAAAGGTGGCGCTACAAAGTATTAACTTAAGGGGGCTGAATAATTTTGCACGCCCAATTTTTCAGTTTTTGATTTGTTAAAAAAGTTTGAAATATCCAATAAATGTCGTTCCACGTCATGATTGTGTCCCACTGTCCCACCCTAGTCACGCCCTGAACATAGAGAGCTTTTTATTCTCTATGTTGGTTAGTTCGGGGTGTGACTAGGGTGGGTCATCTAGGTGATTTATATTTCTGTTGGCCTGGTATGGTGCCCAATCAGAGGCAGCTGTTTATCGTTGTCTCTGATTGGGGATCATATTTAGGCAGCATTTTCCCCTTTGTGTCTTGTGGGATCTTGACTATGGATAATTGCCTGTTAGCACTATTATTAGCTTCACGTTTCGAGATGTATTGTTTTGGTTTTTCTGTGAGTTTCACATAGAAATAAAAAGATGTGGAATCCAGATCACGCTGCGCTTTGGTCCAGTTATTATAACGTTTGTGCCATATATATACTTTTTTTTTTTTTAAATAACCCTGGTGGCTAGTGAGTTAATGCTGAGCTTCGGGAAAACAAGGAGCTTTCAACTTTATAATGATATATCATTAGAACATTTATACATTTAACGAGAAGGCTTATTATTGAACGTGACTATGAAGTGCAACCAGATTGGAGTAGGTGATGAAGGGAGTTGGAGATATAACTGGACACAGTAGATTATGGTTAGGGGGACACAGTAGATTATGGTAAGGGGGACACAATGGACAAGCTGTCAGGTGGGAGTACAGAGAAAGAGAGAGAGAGAGAGACTAAGAAGATAGAAGATAATGATTTAGAGGAGAGAGTCAGAAAGCGAGGGATGATACAACATTGGGAAAAGAGAAAGGTTGAAAGAGAACATTTGTAGAAGGGAGAGCAAACAACCTGCAAAAGAGAGAAACCAAAACAAGAGTAAAGGAGCGAGCTAGTGTTGGAGGGAGAGACTCAACCCAAAGGGCTGCTAAAAATCATTAATCTTGTGTGGATCTGTGTCAGCACACAGCGGCGAAACAAAGAGGTGCGGAGCAGGGAGGAGAGCAGCTCAGTGACCCAGCACCAATTGGCTGAGAAAGGCCCGCCAGGCTTTAATAGACTTTCGCTGATCCAACACTTGTTTGCTAGGAGCCACAAAGAAGTGATTGCAGGAGCTGACAGAGGCCTGCAGGCCCAGAGGCTCCACTCCTGGCTCATGATAAATTACCCAGGACAGAGGGAAGGATGGAGGGTGAGGATGGGTGAGGAGGGAGACAGGGCCAATGCGTGAGAGAGAGACAGAGAGGCAAGGGGGAGGGCAGAGGATGGGACATGCGATGAGTGAGGAGGCCTAAGGGCTCTACTCCAGACCCATGTTAAATGACGCAGGTTAGAGGGGAGTGAGTGAGGGCAGAGGAGAGGAGAAAGGGGGTGAGAGAGTAAGAAAGGGAGTGGGGGGTGAGAGAAGGATGGCAAAGGGGTTTGGAGTCTGGGGAGGGGACTCGGGTGAAGAGAGAGGATAGAAGGTAGGTAGGGTATGGAGGGAAATATAGGAGCAGACAGAGGACGGGAGCAGGTAGGTGAATGGGGGTGATGGAGGGAAGAGGGAAGAGGGAGGCAGATAGACAAGAGGTAAGGAAGATGAGAGAAAGCAGGGAGAAGTGTGTGGGTAGGAGAACGAGAGACAGGGAAAGAGGGAAAAGGAAAGGATAGAGTTAGCAGCAGGGAAGAGAAGGAGAAAAGTTGAGGGATTCACTTCATTGGCAGTGTGAGTATGAAAGAAGAAAACATTACATTTGGCACATAGTCCTAAAAATACCCCAACTCCTGCCCACACAATACCAGATCAAACATGCCCACATAGTCAAACACTGACTCATGGGTCATTCTAACCTGGACATTCAAAACAGTATCTCTTCTTTAGTTATGATGTGAAAGGACCTCAACCTCAGAACAAGAGACTGCATAAAGTCCCTGCACTAGATTTGGTTGTGCTGCATACTGTATGAGCATGATGCACACTGAGTGTACAAAACATTAGGAGCATCTGCTCTTTCCAAGACATAGACTGACCAGGTGAATCCTGGTGAAGCCTATGATCACTTATTGATGTCCACTTCCATCAGTGTATATGAAGGGGAGGAGACAGGTTCATTCTTAAAAGTCTAAACCGTGGGAGAGGTGGGGCGGGGGGATTCTCAGCTGACATATGGAATTGTTGTTATGATGGTATAGAGAATTTAGCTCTTTGATTTAGAATTTTACACCCCCTTTTGATATAAAACATTTATTTTAAAAAATATATTGAATTTGATCTTTACTACTTTAGCCCAGAGAAACACATTGAATAACACATTCATAAATGGCAAAAACACAAAACTATCATAAGAAACAAGATTTTGAAGTGTCTGTCCTATATTTAGGAGATATAAGAAAGCTTTTACACATACACAAAACAGGAAATGCCCATGCTCAGGTCTGTTCAACGCTGATCCGACCAATCTGATTCCACGCTTCAAGACTGCTTCGATCACGTGGACTGGGATATGTTTCGTATTGCGTCAGATAACAACATTGACGAATACGCTGATTCGGTGTGCGAGTTCATTAGAACGTGCGTTGAAGATGTCGTTCCCATAGCAACGATTAAAACATTCCCTAACCAGAAACCATGGATTGATGGCAGCATTCGCATGAAACTGAAAGCGCGAACCACTGCTTTTAATCAGGGCAAGGTGTCTGGTAACATGACCGAATACAAACAGTGCAGCTATTCCCTCCGCAAGGCTATCAAACAAGCTAAGCGTCAGTACAGAGACAAAGTAGAATCTCAATTCAACGGCTCAGACACAAGAGGTATGTGGCAGGGTCTACAGTCAATCACGGACTACAAGAAGAAAACCAGCCCCGTCACGGACCAGGATGTCTTGCTCCCAGGCAGACTAAATAACTTTTTGCCCGCTTTGAGGACAATACAGTGCCACTGACACGGCCTGCAACGAAAACATGCGGTCTCTCCTTCACTGCAGCCGAGGTGAGTAAAACATTTAAACATGTTAACCCTCGCAAGGCTGCAGGCCCAGACGGCATCCCCAGCTGCACCCTCAGAGCATGCGCAGACCAGCTGGTCGGTGTGTTTACGGACATATTCAATCAATCCCTATACCAGTCTGCTGTTCCCACATGCTTCAAGAGGGCCACCATTGTTCCTGTTCCCAAGAAAGCTAGAGGTAACTGAGCTAAACGACTACTGCCCCGTAGCACTCACTTCCGTCATCATGAAGTGCTTTGAGAGACTAGTCAAGGACCATATCACCTCCACCCTACCTGACACCCTAGACCCACTCCAATTTGCTTACCGCCCAAATTGGTCCACAGACGATGCAATCTCAACCACACTGCACACTGCCCTAACCCATCTGGACAAGAGGAATACCTATGTGAGAATGCTGTTCATCGACTACAGCTCGGCATTCAACACCATAGTACCCTCCAAGCTCGTCATCAAGCTCGAGACCCTGGGTCTCGACCCCGCCCTGTGCAACTGGGTACTGGACTTCCTGACGGGCCGCCCCCAGGTGGTGAGGGTAGGCAACAACATCTCCTCCCCGCTGATCCTCAACACTGGGGCCCCACAAGGGTGCGTTCTGAGCCCTCTCCTGTACTCCCTGTTCACCCACGACTGCGTGGCCACGCACGCCTCCAACTCAATCATCAAGTTTGCGGACGACACAACAGTGGTAGGCTTGATTACCAACAATGACGAGACGGCCTACAGGGAGGAGGTGAGGGCCCTCGGAGTGTGGTGTCAGGAAAATAATCTCACACTCAACATCAACAAAACTAAGGAGATGATTGTGGACTTCAGGAAACAGCAGAGGGAACACCCCCCTATCCACATCGATGGAACAGTAGTGGAGAGGGTAGTAAGTTTTAAGTTCCTTGGCATACACATCACAGACAAACTGAATTGGTCCACTCACACAGACAGCATCATGAAGAAGGTGCAGCAGCGCTCTTCAACTCAGGAGGCTGAAGAAATTTGGCTTGTCACCAAAAGCACACAAACTTCTACAGATGCACAATCAAGAGCATCCTGGCGGGCTGTATCACCGCCTGGTACGGCAACTGCTCCGCCCACAACCGTAAGGCTCTCCAGAGGGTAGTGAGGTCTGCACAACGCATCACCAGGGGCAAACTACCTGCCCTCCAGGACACCTACACCACCCGATGTTACAGGAAGGCCATAAAGATCATCAAGGACAACAACCACCCGAGCCACTGCCTGTTCACCCCGCTATCATCCAGAAGGCGAGGTCAGTACAGGTGCATCAAAGCTGGGACCGAGAGACTGGAAAAACAGCTTCTATCTCAAGGCCATCAGACTGTTAAACAGCCACCACTAACATTGAGTGGCTGCTGCCAACACACTGACTCAACTCCAGCCACTTTAATAATGGGAATTGATGAGAAATGATGTAAAATATATCACTAGCCACTTTAAACAATGCTACCTAATATAATGTTTACAAACCCTACATTATTCATCTCATATGTGTACGTATATACTGTACTCTATATCATCTACTGCATCTTTATGTAATACATGTATCACTAGCCACTTTAACTATGCCACTTTGTTTACATACTCATCTCATATGTATATACTGTACTCGATACCATCTACTGTATCTTGCCTATGCTGCTCTGTACCATCACTTATTCATATATCCTTATGTACATATTCTTTATCCCCTTACACTGTGTATAAGACAGTAGTTTTGGAATTGTTAGTTAGATTACTTGTTGGTTATTACTGCATTGTCGGAACTAGAAACACAAGCATTTCGCTACACTCGCATTAACATCTGCTAACCATGTGTATGTGACAAATAAAATTTGATTTGATTTGATTTAGACCGTTAGATAATTTGCTAGCTAGTTAGCTAGGTAAAGGTAGTGTCCGCTAATATCGGCGATACAATGGCACCGTTCGCTAGTGTAACTATTTTAATGTAGATAAAAAGGCAATATAATTACCTATTTATCTAGTCATGAAGGTCCTGTCAAAATATTTAGCTGTGTATCTTATGGGAGGGGCAAAGTTATATCTTATGAAATAATTTGCAAGCTATCAATGTTCAAATGTTACCTAGCTAGCTAACATCAGCTAGCTAGGTGGCTAGCTACGTGGCTAGCTACTACCACTATTTTCAATGTTTAACGTTGTTAGCTAGAATTACGCAAAGAATGATCTGCACAAAAAGCCAACCAAGCAAGGTCTATTAGCTAACTAACCCCCTTTAGTCTGTCTGAACCTTTTCACGGTCGACTCAGCATGAGTTTTTTTTATGCGCGTGATGTCAGAATGCACTTATGATTGTTACGCAAACCAAGGCATCAATGATGACGTCCCCACAGATAGTGACTGTATGTACATACCCCAACCAGAAGCCATGGATTACTGGCAACATCCACACTGAGCTAAAGGGTAGAGCTGTCGCTTTCAAGGAGCGGGGACACTAACCCGGACGCTTGTAAGAAATCCCGCTATCCCCTCCAATGAACCATCAAACAGGCAAAGCATCAATACAGGACTAGGATTGAATCGTACTACACAGTCTCTTACGCACGTCGGATGTTGCAGTGCTTGCAAACTATTATGGACTACAGGGGGAAGCACAGCTGAGAGCTGCCCAGTGACACGAGACTACTAGACGAGCTAAATAACTTCTATGCTCGCTTCGAGGCAAGCAACACTGAAGCATGCATGAGAGAATCATAATGTCTTCGCTGACATTTTCAACCTGTCCCTGACCGAGTCTGTAATGTCAACATGTTTCAAGCAGATCACCATAGTCCCTGTGCCCAAATACACCAAGGTAACCTGCCTAAATTACTACCGACCTGTAGCACTCAAGTCTGTAGCCATGAAGTGCTTTGAAAGGCTCGTCATGGCTCACATCAACACCATTTTCACAGAAGCCCTAGACCCTCTCCAATTTGCCGCCCCAACAGATCCACAGATGATGCAATCTCTACTGCACTCCACACTGCCCTATCCCACCTGGACAGGCGGGAGCACCTGTAGGCAAATGACAGAGAGACAGCCTGGTGTCGGGGGCTGCCACCGGAGGGCTGGTGCGTGGAGGTGGCACTGGATAGACCGGACCGTGAAGGCGCACTGGAGATCTTGAGAGCAGGGCTGGCACCATCTGCCCTGGCTGGATCTTCACCCTAGCCCGGCAGATGATCCAAGATGATCCAAGATGGCGTAGCAGTGAAGACGTGTTTTGTTCGTGTCTCGTGTACTTTTCGTATTTTTTGTATATATATTTCAACATTATTTTCAATCTCTTTTCGATGTTTAATTCGATTATACATTCCGGTAACCTGACTCACTCAATGTGATACGGTATCGCTATTATTTTTAATTTTTTTTTTAAACTTTAGAACACATTCAAGAGCCTCCAGAAGCAAACCAGCTAATTAGATACAAGCTATTTAGTTATTGTTAGCCACTGCTAGTGGCTTTTACCTTCTGCACAGATACCGGCCCTGTTCTTAGCCTGGATAATATTCGCCAGTCTACCGGACTGTCTCTCCACAACAACGCCGGATTCCTGCCGTAATCCCTGGACCACTACTTCTGATCTTCACAGCTAGCTTGCAGCTAGCTAGTTTACAGCTTGTAGCTAGCTAGCTCACAGCTAGCTTGCACTCACCGTGGCATCCAGTACCGAAGCTATCCCTGAGGCCCACCTCCCGGCCTACTCAGCTGTTCACCTGAACCCCACTCATACACGGCTAGAGCCCAATACTCCACCGGATCCTTGCTGTAAACTCTGGACCTTGGCACTGGTTCACCGCTGCTACCGATTGGCTATAGTGGCTAATGCCACTGCCACGAAGCTAGCACCAGTTAGCCATGAGCCAGGCGCATCTCCCGGCTAGCAAACTAAATTCTACAATACCTCTTTCGCCATCTGGCTTGGATTCTCTGTCGACACGGCCCCCCGCCGCACCACCACGACTGGTCTGCCGACAAATACTCCATCCGCTGTGCCTTCAACCGGCCTCCGTTGGAGGGCTACTAACTTTAAACGCTGTGTCGCCCGAGTGCTAGCGTAGTGGTGGCTCCCCTGTTCGATCTACTGCTGCCCTCTGGACATTATGATCACTTGGCTACATAGCTGATGCCTGCTGGACTGTCTTTTAATCATGGTACTCCATTCTGTTTATTTATTTTTTATCTGTCGGCCCAAGCCACAAACTCAGGCTCTGAGTGTAGTTAATCCGACCCTCTCTCCCTAGTCATCGCCATTTTACCTGCTGTTGATGTGTTAGCTGATTAGCTGTTGTTGTCTCACCTGTTGTTTTAGCTAGCTCTCCCAATCAACACCTGCGATTACTTTATGCCTCGCTGTATGTCTCTCTCAAATGTCAATATGCCTTGTATAATGTTGTTCAGGTAAGTTATCATTGTTTTAGTTTACAATGGAGTTCCTAGTTCCACTCTTCATACCTCTGATACCTCCTTTGTACCACCACCCACACATGCGGTGACCTCACCCATTACAATCAGCATGTCCAGAGATACAACCTCTCTTATCATCACCCAGTGCCTGGGCTTACCTCCTCTGTACCCGCACCCCACCATACCCCTGTCTGCGCATTATGCCCTAAATATATTCCACCATGCCCAGAAATCTCCTCCTTTTATCCTTTATCACCAACGCTCTAGGCGACCAGTTTTGATACCTTTTAGCCGCACCCTCATACTACTCCTTTGTTTCCGCGGGTGATGTGGAGGTAAACCCAGGCCCTGCATGTCCCTCATTTGTTGACTTCTGTGATCGAAAAGCCTTGGCTTCATGCATGTCAACATCAGAAGCCTCCTCCCTAAGTTTGTTTTACTCACTGCTTTAGCACACTCTGCCAACCCTGATGTCCTTGCCGTGTCTGAATCCTGGCTTAGGAAGGCCACCAAAAATTCTGAGATTTCCATACCCAACTATAACATTTTCGGTCAAGATAGAACTGCCAAAGGTGGCGGAGTTGCAGTCTACTGCAGAGATAGCCTGCAAAGTAATGTCATACTTTCCAAGTCCATACCCAAACAGTTCGAACTACTAATTTTAAAAATGACTCTCTCCTGAGATAAGTCTCACACTGTTGCCGCCTTCTACCGACCCCCTCAGCTCCCAGCTGTGCCCTGGACACCATTTGTGAATTGATCGGCCCCCATCTAGCTTCAGAGTTTCTTCTGTTAGGTGACCTAAACTGGGAAATGCTTAACACCCCGGCAGTCCTACAATCTAAGCTAGATGCCCTCAATCTCACACAAATCATCAAGCAACCCACCTGGTACAACCCTAAATCTGTAAACAAGGGCACCCTCATAGACGTTATCCTGACCAACTGGCCCTCCAAATACACCTCCGCTGTCTTCAATCAGGATCTCAGCAATCACTGCCTCGTTTCCTGTATCCGCTACGGGCCCGCAGTCAAACGACCACCCCTCATCACTGTCAAACGCTCCCTAAAACACTTCTGTGAACAGGTCTTTCTAATCGACCTGGCCCGGGTATCCTGGAAGGATATTGACCTCATCCCGTCAGTTGAGGACGCCTGGTCATTCTTTAAAAGTTACTTCCTCACCATCTTAGATAAGCATGCTCCGTTCAAAAAATGCAGAACTAAGAACAGATATAGCCCTTGGTTCACTCTAGACCTGACTACCCTCGACCAGCACAAAAACATCCTGTGGCGGACTGCAATAGCATCAAATAGTCCCCGCAATATGCAACTGTTCAGGGAAGTCAGGAACCAATACACGCAGTCAGTCAGGAAAGCAAAGGCCAGCTTTTTCAAGCAGAAATGTGCATCCTGTAGCTCTAACTCCAAAACGTTCTGGGACACTGTAAAGTCCATGGAGAACAAGAGCACCTCCTCCCAGCTGCCCACTGCACTGAGGCTAGGTAACACGGTCACCATTGATAAATCTATGATAATCGAAGACTTCAACAAGCATTTCTCGTCGGCTGGCCATGCCTTCCTCCTGGCTACTCCAACCTCGGCCAACAGCTCCGCCCCCCCCGCAGCTACTCGCCCAAGCCTCCCCAGCTTCTCCTTTACCCAAATCCAGATAGCAGATGTTCTGAAAGAGCTGGACCCGTACAAATCAGCTGGTCTTGACAATCTGGACCCTCTATTTCTGAAACTATCCGCCGCCATTGACGCAACCCCTATTACCAGCCTGTTCAACCTCTCTTTCATATCGTCTGAGATCCAAGGATTGGAAAGCTGCTGCAGTCATCCCCTCTTCAAAGAGGGAGACACCCTGGACCCAAACTGTTACAGACCTATTTCCATCCTGCCCTGCCTATCTAAGGTCTTCGAAAGCCTGGTCAACAAACAGATCACTGACCATCTCGAATCCCACCGTACCTTCTCCACTGTGCAATCTGGTTTCCGAGCCAGTCACGGATGCACCTCAGCCACGCTCAAGGTACTAAATGATATCATAACCGCCATCGATAAAAGACAGTACTGTGCAGCCGTCTTCATCGACCTGGCCAAGGCTTTCGACTCTGTCAATCACCATATTCTTAACGGCAGACTCAGTAGCTCCGGTTTTTCTAATGACTGCCTTGCCTGGTTCACCAACTACTTTGCAGACAGAGTTCAATGTGTCAAATCGGAGGGGATGTTGTCCGGTCCTCTGGCAGTCTCTATGGGGGTGCCACAGGATGCAATTCTCGGGCCGACTCTTTTCTCTGTATATATCAATGAGGTTGTTCTTGCTGCGGGCGATTCCCTGATCCACCTCTACGCAGACGACACCATTCTGTATACTTCTGGCCCTTCCTTGGACACTGTGCTATCTAACCTCCAAACGAGCTTCAATGCCATACAACACTCCTTCCGTGGCCTCCAATTGCTCTTAAACACTAGTAAAACCAAATGCATGCTTTTCAACCGTTCGCTGCCTGCACCCGCATGCCCGACTAGCATCACCACCCTGGATGGTTCCGACCTAGAATATGTGGACATCTATAAGTACCTAGGTGTCTGGCTAGACTGTAAACTATTCTTCCAGACTCATATCAAACATCTCCAATCTAAAATCAAATCTAGAATCGTCTTTCTATTTCGCAACAAAGCCTCCTTCACTCACGCCGCCAAACTTACCCTAGTAAAACTGACTATCTTACCGATCCTCGACTTCGGTGATGTCATCTACAAAATAGCTTCCAATACTCTACTCAGCAAACTGGATGCAGTTTATCACAGTGCCATCCGTTTTGTTACTAAAGCACCTTATACCACCAACCACTGCGACCTGTATGCTCTAGTCGACTGGTCCTCGTACATATTCGTCGCCAGACCCATTGGCTCCAGGTCATCTAGAAGTCCATGTTAGGTAAAGCTCCGCCTTATCTCAGTTCACTGGTGACGATGGCAACACCCACCCGTAGCACGCGCTCCAGCAGGTGTATCTCACTGATCATCCCTAAAGCCAACACCTCATTTGGCCGCCTTTCCTTCCAGTTCTCTGCTGCCTGTGACTGGAACGAATTGCAAAAAAATAAAAAATAAATAAAATAATCGCTGAAGTTCTACACTTTTATCTCCCTCACCAACTTTAAACATCTGCTATCTGAGCAGCTCACCGATCGCTGCAGCTATCGGTAAATAGCCCACCCAATTTACCTACCTCATCCCCAAACTGTTTTTATCCATTTACTTTTCTGCTCTTTTGCACACCAGTGTCTCTACCTGCACATGACCATCTGATCATTTATCACTCCAGTGTTAATCTGCTAAATTGTAATTATTCGCCTACCTCCTCATGCCTTTTGCACACAATGTATATAGACTCTTTTTTTTCTTTTTTCTACTGTGTTATTGACTTGTTTATTGTTTATTCCATGTGTAACTCTGTGTTGTTGTTTGTGTCACACTGTTTTGCTTTATCTTGGCCAGGTCGCAGTTGTAAATGAGAACTTGTTCTCAACTAGCCTACCTGGTTACTCTTAAGCCTACCCCCTACTTTATCGAACATTCTGTTAAAAATCGCGCAACATTTTGGCGTCCTGCTACTCATGCCAGGAATATAGTATATGCATATGATTAGTATGTGTGGATAGAAAACACTCTCACGTTTCTAAAACTGGTTAAATCACGGCTGTGACTATAACAGAGCGTCTGTTTCATCGAAAAGCGCAGGAAAATCTGATCACTGAAAATGGAAAAAAATATCCATGCGCCACTCCCAGGAATTGTTAAAGGTGAACCGTATTAAATGAGGCCGAGGTTGCAGTACCTACAGCTTCCACAGGATGTCTAGAGTCTTCTCATTTGCTTCGGATTTGATTCTTGGTCGAACCGACCCAAGGGAACCGATTCCCTCCGACCTCCAACTGGATGTATTGGTTGAGTTTTTTCCGGACATTTTTTCCAGACGACCACCTATCGAATTTACATCGCCTCCTGATGAATTTTATCGCTTATTAACGTGTACTAATACCTAAAGTTGCATTACAAAAGTATTTCGAAGTGTTTTGTGAAAGTTTATCGTTGACTTTTTTACTTTTAAAAAATGACGTTACGTTATGAAACGCTATTTTTTTCCGTTTATCACACAGTCTTCATAGATCGATATCTAGGCTATATATGAACCGATTTAATCGAAAAAAAGACCCAGTATTGATTATGGGACATCAAGGAGTGCCAACAAAGAAGATGGTCAAAGGTAATGAATGTTTTATATTCTATTGTGCGGTTTGTGTAGCGCCGACTATGCTAATTATTTTGTTTACATCCCCTACGGGTCTTTTGGGGTGTTACATGCTATCAGATAATAGCTTCTCATGCTTTCGCCGAAAAGCATTTTAAAAATCTGACTTGGTGCCTGGATTCACAACGAGTGTAGCTTTAATTCAATACCCTGCATGTGTATTTTAATGAACGTTTGCGTTTTAACTAATACTATTAGCGTTTAGCGTAGCGCATTTGCATTTCCAGAGCTCTAGATGGGACGTCTGCATCTCAAGTAGGAGCAAGAGGTTAAATAAAGGTGAAAAATATATATAAATAAAGATGTGGGGAGCTGGGATGTAGCGCACCGAGCTAAGCACGCATACTGGGGACACCGTGCATTCCACCGCATAACACAGTGCCTGACCAGTACAATGCCTGCCACGGTTACCATGGCTAGGAGCACTGTAGCCTGAGCTGGCACAGGACGTTCAGGGCTAGGGAGGTGCACAGGAAGCCTTGTGCGTGAGGCTGGCACAGTCTTCACCAGACGACTAGCACGCACCCCAGGATGAGTATGGAGAGCTGACCCAGGTGACATCAACTCCCCGACACGCTCCGTCAGGCGGATGTCGTGCCTCATGCACCAACACAGCACCTCCCTCATAACTCTCTCCTCCAATTTCCCCATTAACTCCTTCACTGTCTCTGCTTCGCTCACCTCCAACACTCTGGTTCCCTCCTTGGCTCCTTACGGTAAACAGAGGGGCTGACTCTGCCACACTCTCCCTGTGCCCCCGCCAAGACATTTTTGGGGCTGCCTCTCGGGCTTCCAGCCACGTTGCCGTGCTAGCTCCTCGTAATGACGCCTCTCTGCTTTCGCTGCCTCCAGCTCTGCTCTGGAGCGGCGATATTCCCCTGGATGCTCCTGTCATGGAAAATTGGTTCAAATATGATGCACTCAAGAACTCTGTGAAATTCAATAGGCTTTTAATAACAAGATATTGCCAGCCGGAGTGGTCCGCGGAACACACACTTTTTCAGAGCACTCGCTCTGACTTTATACACACAAATACATGAGTCCATCCTACTCCGTGCATCCTGCTTGTTCAGCCCAATAACGCCCACATCTGTTTTCCATTAGATCCTAATGATGACAAGACCCTTGCTTTGACCTAAAGATAATATACGTCCCTCTATCCTATGGCCTATGCTTTGACCCTGTAATTAACTCCATGTGTTATTTTGTATGTGTGTCTTTTATCTCGGATCAGCAGACTGTGTGTCTCCTCTAGTTTTAGTGTGTCCAGCTGTCCTGGCGCCTAACATGGGGCCCTCTCTCCATGTGGTTGTCTAATATCCATCAGTTGGTCATTTGGCTGACCCCCTCCTTTGTATATCCCTCTGACCTTTGTAAACCCAGCTATTCTAGGCGTCTATGTGTTGCCCTCTCCCATGGCCCCACTCTGGCTTCCTGTCCTATACAATAGACAATGTACCTTACCAGAATGGCAAATGTACCCTATAAGTGTACAATATTTATTATCTTCCATATATGTACCTAATTTCTCCCAAACTCCCAGGTTCCTTTGACGTCCAAAATCTCCTCCCATGTCCAGGAGTCTTGTGATGCTGGCCGCTGCTGCTGGTGCCCGTTACCACGCTGCTTGGTCCATCCACGATAGTCATCCTCCTCATCTGAGGAGGAGTAGTTGGAAGGATCAGAGAACCAACATGCAGCGTGGTATGTGCTCATTGTGAATTGAATGAACAGAGAACACTTGAACAAACAAAACAATAAACTAATAACTACTGTGAAGCTATAATAAGAACTGTGCTGACACAAGCAACTAACATAGACAATCACCCACAACCCACAATGACAAAACAGGCTACCTAAATATGGTTCCCAATCAGAGATAACGACTAACACCTGCCTCTGATTGAGAACCATATCAGGCCAAACACAGAAACAGACAAACTAGACATCCAACATAGAATGCCCACTCAGATCACACCCTGACCAAACAAAACATAGAAACATACAACGCAAACTAAGGTCAGGGCGTGACAGGGTGGTTGTTGTCCTTGATGATCTTTATGGCCTTCCTGTGACATCGGGTGGTGTAGGTGTCCTAGAGGGCAGGTAGTTTGCCCCTGGTGATGCGTTGTGCAGACCTCACTACCCTCTGGAGAGCCTTACGGTTGTGGGAGGAGCAGTTGCCATACCAAGCGCTGCTGCGCCTTCTTCACAATGCTGTCTGTGTGGGTGGACCAATTCAGTTTGTCCGTGATGTGTATTCCGAGGAACTTAAAACTTACTACCCTCTCCATTACTGTCCCGTCGATGTGGATATGTGTCTTGTTGAGCTTTGACACAGTTTCTACCTGATAAGCTACCCCACTGATCACCCGTTTTAGCTGTGCCCTGCTCCGGAGAGCAAAGCACACCACAGGTTGAGCCCTGAGCCGCTCGCTTCCTCTGGGAGGCGGAGGCACAATTTTTTTTCAACAATTCCATTTCTCGAAATGTCACCACCTACTGGTGTACGTACTGGAGTTTTTAGTACTGGAGTTTTTAGTACTATAGTTTTTTCAACCTTGATTTTGCACCTGTGTGTTTTATCAGTTTCTTTATGACAATATTTAGCAAACTCCATGACAGTAGCTAAAGCAAGGGGCTATAGCAAAACACAAGTAGACTACAGTTACAAAGACAGGTACACATTTTGTCACACCACATTTGAACATGTAGTGCCAGCTCTGCTTTAACTGTCTCGAACATAGCATAGCTGTCACCCTATCATAACCCAAAATATAAGGTTATTCCATTGTTTATACCAGGAACATGAACCATGTGTAGCTTTAAAATATGTTCAAAACCTGTCAACTACCTTGTTCATTTCCCATCTGAGTAGGCTTATGTATTAGGCTAGGTCAAATGTAGGGTTAAGGAACGGTTGCAAGGACATAGATTACACCTAGTACTGGACTATAATTTTTGGCTGGAGATTTTCCATTGATCTTGCTTTTCAGTCCAGGACTAGGCTTAACCTTTTACTGCAGTGAGCTAAAATCAGGGTCGCATTAAGTGATTGTTGGCAGACTTTAAAAAATCTACTTAGAAAAAAATGTCTACACCGAAACCAAAAGTAAGACACCTACACAATGTCAGATGTAAAGACGGAATTATTCCAGTTTGACTTTGCATCCCAATATTACACTTTATATACATTACAGAAGACTGAAATATAACAAAACTGTTTGACATAGAAACATCAATACGCATATATTAACTTTTATTCCTCTAAGTACATACATTTGAAGTAGGAAGTTTACATACACTTAGGTTGGAGTAAAAAAAAGTATGTTTTTCAACCACTCCACAAATGTCTTGTTAACAAACTATAGTTTTGGCAAGTCGGTTAGGACATCTACTTTGTGCCTGACACAAGTAATTTTTCCAACAATTGTTTACGGACAGAATATTTCACTTATAATTCACTGTATCACAATTCCAGTGAGTCAGAAGTTTACATACATTAAGTTGACTGTGCCTTTAAATAGCTTGGAAAATTCCAGAAAAGGATGTCATGGCTTCAGAAGTGAATGAAAGGAAGTGAATGATCGTAGAAGACACAACCCCTTCAACATGCATACTATAAACAGACCAAATTCATCTTGTCTCCTCTTATTATCTTTGGTTGATGCAACATACAAAAAACATGGCGGCGTGCAAAAACTAACGTAAACTCATGTAAACACGTACAGTACATTGCCTTGGTCTGTACAATTGCCCTTATTTTAGCGCCCCAAAAACGTAATACTTCCAGATAAACTGTAATGTCAATACCATTGTAAAGCACAATTTCTCCCCTTTCCAACAGAATAAATTACATGACCTAAACGCTGCCCGTTTCTGCATAATTCAAGCAGGCAATGAGCCCCGTTGGGTCTTTTAAAAAATGGCGGATGGGGAAGTGAAACTAATGCGGGATAGTGAGAAGGACATATGTCGTGTGGGAAAATTGCTTTTTTTCACTCAATCTGCCGAATTTATCACCGTATCGCTCTAAAAATTTAAATAAAACACTATAAAGAGTTTATATAATGTGTCATTTACATACCTATTTGAAGGTTTGTGTCGAATTTAAATCTGTTTTTTGGGGCAGTGCTAAAGTGATCTTAGAAGTAAACATGGCTTTGAAAATGATGATCGCATGCAATGATGAAAAAAAATGACTAGGTATCCCCCCTTACCCTGTCACTGTCCATTTCTTGTTTTGAAAGGATGATAGAAGTGCTGCACCTGGTGGAGAGAAATTGTAAGACAGAAATAGTGGCTTTATGCGTGCTGTACGTTACGACATGACACGTCAAGATCAAATCAAATGTATTTGTCACATACACATGGTTAGCAGATGTTAATGGGAGTGTAGCGAAATGCTTGTGCTTCTAGTTCCGACAATGCAGTAATAACCAACGAGTAATCTAACCTAACAATTCCAAAACTACTACCTAATTTATTTGACAAATTATGGTGGTTCTCCCACTTAAAAAATAAGGCCTGTAATTTTTTGGTCAATAACAAAAGTTTCTCAATAACAAAAGTTTTTACTTTTATATACCCTTTGTTGGCAACGACAGAGGTCAAACGCTTTCTGTAAGTCTACACAAAGGTTTTCACACACTGTTGCTGGTATTTTGGCCCATTCCTCCATGCAGATCTCCTCTAGAGCAGTGATGTTTTGGGGCTGTTGCTGGGCAACATGGACTTTCAACTCCCTCCAAAGATTTTCTATGGGGTTGAGATCTGGAGACTGGCTAGGCCACTCCAGACCTTGAAATGCTTCTTAATAAGCCACTCCTTCGTTGCCCGGGCGGTGTGTTTGGGATCATTGTCATGCTGAAAGACGCAGCCACATTTGATCTTCAATGCCCTTGCTGATGGAAGGAGGTTTTCACTCAAAATCTCAGGATACATGGCCCCATTCATTCTTTCCTTTACACGGATCAGTCGTCCTGGTCCCTTTGCAGAAAAAAAGCCCCATTGCATGATGTTTCCACCCCCATGCTTCACAGTAGGTATGGTGTTCTTTGGATGCAACTCAGCATTCTTTGTCCTCCAAACACAACGAGTTGAGTTTTTACCAAAAAGTTATATTTTGGTTTCATCTGACCATATGACATTCTCCCAATCTTCTTCTGGATCATCCAAATGCTCTCTAGCAAACTTCAGACGGGCCTGGACATGTACTGGCTTAAGCAGTGGGACACGTCTGGCACTGCAGGATTTGAGTCCCTGGCGGCATAGTGTGTTACTGATGGTAGGCTTTGTTACTTTGGTCCCAGCTCTCTGCAGGTGATTCACTAGGTCCCCCGTGTGGTTCTGGGATTTTTGCTCACCGTTCTTGTGATCATTTTGACCCCACGGGGTGAGATCTTGCGTGGAGCCCCAGATCGAGGGAGATTATCAGTGGTCTTGTATGTCTTCCATTTCCTAATAATTGCTCCCACAGTTGATTTCTTCAAACCAAGCTGCTTACCTATTGCAGATTCAGTCTTCCCAGCCTGGTGCAGGTCTACAATTTTGTTTCTGGTGTCCTTTGACAGCTCTTTGGTCTTAGTCATAGTGGAGTTTGAAGTGTGACTGTTTGAGGTAGTGGACGGGTGTCTTTTATACTGATACTGACAAGTTCAAACAGGTGCCATTAATACAGGTAACAAGTGGAGGACAGAGGAGCCTCTTAAAGAAGAAGTTACAGGTCTGTGGGAGCCAGAAATCTTGCTTGTTTGTAGGTGACCAAATACTTATTTTCCACCATAATTTGCAAATAAATTCATAAAAAATCCTACAATGAGGGCCTCCTGGGTGGCGCAGTGGTTAAGGGCGCTGTACTGCAGTGCCAGCTGTGCCATCATAGATTCTGGGTTTGCGCCCAGGCTCTGTCGTAACCGGCCGCGACCGGGAGGTCCGTGGGGCGACGCATAATTGGCCTAGCGTCGTCCGGGTTAGGGAGGGCTTGGTCGGTAGGGATGTCCTTGTCTCATTGCGCACCAGCGACTCCTGTGGCGGGCCGGGCGCAGTGCGCGCTAACCAAGGTTGCCAGGTGCACGGTTTCTCCTCCGACACATTGTTTCGGCTGGCTTCCGGGTTGGATGCGCGCTGTGTTAAGAAGCAGTGCGGCTTGTGTATCGGAGGACGCATGACTTTCAACCTTCGTCTCTCCCGAGCCCGTACGGGGGTTGTAGCGATGAGACAAGATAGTAGCTACTAAAAACAATTGGATACCACGAAATTGGGGAGAAAAAGGGGTAAAAATTCACACAAAAAACAAACAAACAAAAATCCTACAATGTGATTTTCTGGAGAAAAAAATTCTCATTTTGTCTGTCATAGTTGGATGCGCGCTGTGTTAAGAAGCAGTTCGGAGGAATGTGTAGCCCTATGATGAGACAAAATGACAGGCCGAAATTGGGGAGAAAAAGGGGTAAAAATTCACACAAAAAACAAACAAACAAAAATCCTACAATGTGATTTTCCTATGGTACCCATGGTACCTATGATGAAAATGACAGGCCTCTATCATCTTTTTAAGTGGGAGAACTTGCACAATTGGTGGTTGACTAAATACTTTTTTGCCACACTGTACATATGAGATGAGTAGGGTATGTAAACAAAGTGGCATAGTTTCAGGTGGCTAGTGATACATGTATGACATAAATATGCAGTAGATGATATAGAGTACAGTATATACATATGAGATGAGTAATGTAGGGTATGTAAACATTATATTAAGTAGCATTGTTTAACTCAGTCACTGTCACTAGCCGGCTACCAATCAACCCTACACCTGAGAGGCCCTAGGTACCCTACATAGACATGGAACACTGGACACTTTAATATTGGACCACTGGTAACTTGAATCATGTTTACATAATGTTTAACACATTTCAAATGTGTATAATGTATTATAGTTGAGGCCATCCTATTCAAGGAGTTTCCTGGCCATGGACCCAAAATATCGATTTTTTGTTCCCTGAGCCACTTAGTTATCACTTTTGCCTTATGGTAAGGTGCTCCATCATGCTGGAAAAGGCATTGTTCGTCACCAAACTGTTCCTGGATGGTTGGGAGAAGTTGCTCTCAGAGGATGTGTTGGTACCATTCTTTATTCATGGCTGTGTTCTTAGGCAAAATTGTGAGTGAGCCCACTACCTTGGCTGAGAAGCAACCCCACACATGAATGGACTCAGGATATGCTTTACTGTTGGCATGACACAGGACTGATTGTAGCGCTCACCTTGTCTTCTCCTGACAAGCTTTTTTCCGGATGCCCCAAACAATCGGAAAGGGGATTCATCAGAAAAAATGACTTTACCCCAGTCCTCAGCAGTCCAATATCTGTACCTTTTGTAGAATATCAGTCTGTCCCCAATGTTTTTCCTGGAGAGAGGTGACTTCTTTGCTGCACTTCTTGACACCAGGGTTAACCCTAAACGTAACCCGATCCCGCAGCTGAATCAACTTTAGGAGACGGTCCTGGCGCTTGCTGGACTTTCTTAGGTGCCCTGAAGCCTTCTTCACAACAATTTAACCGCTCTCCTTGAAGTTCTTGATGATCTGATAAATATTTGATTTAGGTGCAATCTTACTGGAAACAATATCCTTTCCTGTAAAACCATTTTTGTGCAAAGCAATGATGACGGCACGTGTTTCCTTGCAGGTATCCATGGTTGACAGAGGAAGAACAATGATTCCAAGCACCACCCTCCTTTTGAAGCTTCCAGTCTGTTTTTCTTTTTTTTCTTTTTTTACTTTTGTGGCAGGGCTGAAATGGAGTGGAAATGTTTTTTTTTAAATTCAGTTCATTTGCATGGCAAAAAGGGACTTTGCAAAGAATTGCAATTCATCCGATCACTCTTCATAACATTCTGGAGTATATGCAAATTGCCATCATACAAACTGAGGCAGCAGACTTTGTGAAAATTAATATTTGTGTCATTCTCAAAACGTTTGGCCATGACTGTACAGTACATATTCTATCCACATACGGTCTAATGTCTATACATCCCATCCCATCCCATCTCTCTCTCTCACACACTCACACGGACGCACGCGCAAAAAAGTGTAAACTTCCTGGTTCGAGTCCCGCTCCTTGAAAGCGGTAGTTCTACCCTTTAGCTCATGTTGCCTGTAACCCATGGCTTCTGGTTGGGGTATGTATGTACAGTAACTGTGGGAATGATGTTCTCGATGCACTTTTTGATAAAGCCAGTGACTGATGTGGTGTACTCCTCAATGCCATCGGTAGAATACCAGAACATATTCCAGTCTGCGCTAGCAAAACAGTCCTGTAGTTTAGCATCTGTTTCATCTGACCACTTCTTCATTGACCGAGTCACTGGTACTTCCTGCTTTAGTTTTTGCTTGTAAACAGGAATCAGGAGGATAGAATTTTGGTCAGATTTTCCAAATGGAGGGCGAGGGAGAGCTTTGTACACGTCTCGGTGTGTTGAGTAAAGGTGGTCTAGATTTTTTTTCCTTCTGGTAGCACATTTAACATGCTGATAAAAATTAGGTAAAAAGGATTTAAAGTCTCAAGCCACAAGCAGCGCTGCTTCTGGATGAGCGTTTTCCTGTGCACTCCTGGCCATATACAGTTCATTGAGTGTGGTTTAAGTGCCAGCATAAATCTGTGGTGATATGTAGACAGCTACGAATAATATAGATGAAAACTCTCTAGGTAGACAGTGTTTGTTTTGGCTTTGTCCCCTTCATGTTTGCTATTTTTGGTAGAGAAATTTAAAAAAGGATTTTCGTATTCCTGCGCCTGTCTCCTATCATTATACAATGTGACAGAATAATCAACCCACCTAATGGAGACAGCGAGAAAGGCTGAGCTGGCGATCATCGTAGGATCAGTCCAGCATCACGAGGACTGTCTCTTCAGACCAGGCAGTGTCATGGACATTATACTGGCAATCATCTTGCCTTCAAAGTCCCTCCAGTCTTCAGCACTGGTTCCGGCACCACCTTCCACACCACCCCTACCTGCCTCCTTCCCATCTGAGCCGGTCCACAGAAAAACCCTTTCACTCCCGGAGCGCTTCGACGGCATGCCAGCGAGATGCAAGGGATTCCTTCTGCAATGCGAACTGTACCTCACTCGCTACGCCGAGGATGTCTCCGGGAGAGACAGGGTTGCCACCGTCATCTCGGCACTGACCGGAAGGGCACTGGACTGGGGTAAGGGCGGACCCGTAGTCGAGTCCTACGAGCACTTGACCCTCTCCCGATCCATATTTAATCATCCTGTGGAGGGCTTAGAGGGAGTGGAGCACCTACTCCGACTATGCCTTGGGATATAGGACCGCCTTGGAGTTCACTCTGGAGTTCAAGGCTATGGCAGCCTCCACCAGGTGAAACGAGCTGGCTTTGGTCACCGTTTTCTACATCGGACTGCGGGAGGACCTGTCACTCGACCATCTCATCAGTACAACAATCTCCTGCGGTCCCGATGAAGGCCTGTGAGGAATCTTGAGCCCATGGCTACACCTGCTCCGTGGCCAGAGCCGATGGAGGTGGGCTCTGCATGTTTGCCCGAGGAAGCACGTAGGAGAAGGAGGAATCTGGGCCTCCGCACCTATTGTGGAGAAAAAGGTAATTTCTCCCTGACCTGCCCTCTATCCACTAATAGGCGAGGAGGTAACAAGCCAGGGAATTACCCTGCTCCAACCCAGGGAGGATGCAAGATCTCCTCTCCTTTTCTGTCAACTCAACCAGTGTGTTTTCCCACTTAATTCCCTGAATATCGTAGCCCCTTCACTCCCGTTAGCTCTGTTTGATTTCAGAGCTGTATTACGCATTCCTTTGGTTCCCCTACAGTCACCCAGTTCGAGGATAATCATCCAAAAGGGACAGGGCTCGTATATCACACCATCACATCACTGTTCCCGTTTCTCTCCTGAACCATAACACTTATTTAGAGCAGATCACCTTTTTGATTATAGACACCCCCACGCACCCCAATGTTTTTGGTCTCCCCTGGATGAGTTGGCATAACCCTGTTATTTCCTGTCCTAAGGGGAGACTGCTGGTTGGTCACAGGAGTGTCAAGGGAGGTGTCCCGCAGTGTCTGTCAACACCACTATGGTGGAAAGTCCCGAACACTCCCCTCAAGTGGATTTGCCAGAGGAATACCAGGATCTGCACTGCGTTTTCTCTAAGACCCAGGCTACACGCCTGCCTCCTCATCGCCCCTGGGACTGTGCCATTGACCTGCTGTCTGACGCAGACCTCCCAAGAGGACATGTCTACCCCTCTCCTATGCAGAGACCGAGGCCATGGAGAACTACGTACAGGAGAACATCCAGCAGGGTTTTATCCGCCCCTCTACGTCACCAGCCTCCTCAAGCTTGTTTTTTGTTAAGAAGAAAGATGGGGGACTGCGCCACTGCATTTATTATCGAACACAGAATAAAGCCCCCATTAAATTCAGCTATCCTTTACCCCTCATCCCAACCATCATCGAACAAATGCACAGGATGGAGTACTCCATGAAACTGGACTTGAGTAGCGCCTAAAATCTGGTGTGCATTCGTGCAGGCGACAAAGGGAAAACTGCCTTTTCTATGACCACGGGGCATTAAAAGTGTCTCGTAATACCATTTGGCCTGTCTAATACCCCTTCAGTCTTCCAGGCCTTTATTAACAAAGTGTTTCAGGACAAGCTGGGCTGGGGATTTGTGGTTTATATAGACAACATTTTGGTCTATTCTGCTGACCATGCCAACATGTCTCGTTTATCAGGTCTGTGCTGGGAAGACTGTTGAAGAATCACCTATATGTCAAACCAGAAAATATTCGTTTTTCCAGCGGTCCGTGTCCTCTTTGGGCTAATTCATATCCACGGAAGAAGTGGAGATGGAGGAGCAATACGTCAGGGCAGTCAGGTCATGGCCCATCCCCAACTCCATAAAAGCAGTTCAGCTATTCCTGGGGTTCGCCAACTATTTCTGGAGGTTCATCCAGGGCTTCAGCATGGTGGTCATGCCTTTTACATCCCTGCTGAGAGGAGGGTCCCCAGCAGCTTCGTTGGACGGCAGAGGCGGTGAGGGCGTTCAAGACGCTGAAGGCACGCATCACTACTGCTCCGTACTGGCACATCCCGAGCCCTCACTCCCCTTCATCATCGAGGTGAATGCCTCCGAAGTAGGAGTCGGGGCAGTGCTGTCCAGTTGCACCGGAACCCCTCCAAAGCTGCGGCCCTGAGCCTTCTACTCCAAGAAGCTGAGCCCCGTCCAGCGCGATGAGACACCATCATCCCACAGAACTGCGCCTACGTGCCCACTTGTGTGCGGGTCCGCCTCCTTACCTGGGCGCACATGGCGTATGTGTCGGGTCATCCTGAGATAGGTCGTACTATCGCCTGCCTGACTGAGAAGTACTGGTGACCCACCTTGTCTAAAGATGTCCGGATTTATGGCCCTTCCTGCTCCATCTGTGCCCAGTCTAATGCACCCAGACACCACTCTTATGGAAAGCTCCTTCCCCTGCCGGTTCCACAACGACCCTGGTCTCACCTCTCGGTGGACTTCTGTCACTGACCTTCCCCCCTCGCAGGGGAACACCACCGTTCTCGTCGTACCGTTCTCGTCGTTGTGGACCGGTTTTCCAAAGCCTGTCGGCTCCTTCCTCTGCCTAGGCTCCTGTCGGCCATACAAACTGCGTAGGCTCTTTTTACGCACGTCTTCCGGCACTATGGGATCCAGGAGGGCGTTGTGTCAGACCGTGGTCCTCAGTTCGCCTCACACGTATGGAAGGAGTTCATGGAATGCCAGGGGTCCATGAGACAGTCAGTCTCACCTCTGGGTACTGTCCTCAAACAAATGGGCAATCCAGAAGGGGCAGGTTCCTGAGGTGTTACTGTCAGGACCGGCTGGGGAGTGAGTGGATTTTCTACCTTGGGCTGAGCACACACAGAATTCCCATTGCCACTCCTCCACTAACCTCACTCCTTTCCAGTGCGTGTTGGGGTAATAGCCGGGCCTGACACCTAGGCATCCAAGCCAGACTGAGGCCCCTGTGGTGGACGAGTGGTTTCGGCACGCTGAGGAGATCTGGAACACTGCACACACTCATCTCCAGCGGGCCGTGCATCGGCACAAGGAACAGGCCAACTGGCACCGCAGTGAGGCGCATGTTTTCGCTCCAGGCGACCGGGTCTGGCTCTCCACCCGGAACCTGCCCCTCTGCCTGCCCTGCCGGAAGCTGAGCCCGCGGTTTGTGGGGCCTTTTAAAGTCCTGAGGAGGGTTAATGAGGTAACGTACCGTTTGCAACTACCTGCTGATTACCTCATTTGGAGTTATTTTGGCCCACTCTTGCCTGCAGGACTGCTTTAACACAGCAACATTTGTGGGTTTTCAAGCGTTAACTGCTCATTTCAACAACATCTCAATTTGGATTAGGTCTGGATTTTGACTAGGCCTTTCCAAAACATCAATTTTTTTTAGCTGTTTTCATGTGGACTTAATTGTGTGTTTCAGATAATTGTCGTGCTGTATGACCCAGCTGAGCTTCAGCTCACAGAATTATGGCCTGACATTCTCCTGTCGAATTCTCTGATACAGAGCAGAATTCATGGTTCCTTCTATTAAGGCAAGTCGTCCAGGTCTTGAGGCAGCAAAGCATCCCCAAACCATCACACTACCACCACCATGCTTGACCGTTGGTAAGAGGTTCTTACTGTGGAATGCAGTGTTTGGTTTTCACCAGTTATAATGGGACCTATGTCGTCCAACCCGCTACCATCACCCAGAATATTGTATGGCAAAAGCAGTCTAGCAGTTACACCGGTGGCCCCCGGTGGCAATACATTAATATAAGTGAAAGCTAAGCTTACCTTGACTTGGAAGAGTTCAAGTGTTGGATAGCCTTAGCCAGCCAGCTAAAATAAATATAATTCCTCTCTGTTTGAGCCGGTTGTTTGAGTAGGCTAATTTAGCAAGCAGCATTAGTTAGCTAAGTAACTAAAAGTTTTTTTTTAAATACAACAAATTCAACAAACAATCTTTCTCTCTCTCTTTTACAAAATGTATTTGTTCAAAACTGTTCAACTATTGTCTTTCCCTCTCTGAGTCAACCACTCACCACATTTTATGTACTGCCGTGCTTGCTAGGTTATGTATTGAAGTCAATGTACCTAGAGGAGGACGGAAAATAGCTGTCCTCCGGCTACAGCATGGTCCTACCCCAGAGAGTGCTGTTGAGGCTACTGTAGACCTTCATTGCACAACATTGTGTTTTAATCAGTTATTTGGTGGTTATTAGCATATTTTTATCTAAAAAGGAAAGCTTTTTAAATGTTTCTATATATTTTTTAATTTTCTCTCTCACACACGCACATAAACAAATGCACACAAACAGATGGTTGGTTTGGCTTTATGATAAGCGAGAACATCAGTAGTAAGCAGTCATGTTCAGGTTGTATGTGTTGTTGATTCCTTGTCACAGGAAATGGCTGTGTGTGCGTGCATATTATTTATTTTGTACTCGTTTTTTCTCCCCAGTTTCGTGATATCCAAATGGTAGTTACATTCTTGTCCCATCACTGCAACTCCTGTACGGACTCAGGAGAGGCGAAGGTCGAGATCCATGCGTGCGGGCGGTGCAGTTGCCGTACCAGGCGGTGATACAGCCTGACTAGATGCTCTCAATAGTGAATCTGTAAAAGTCCTGACGAACTCTGTTTGAGTTTCTGCCTACAGGAAGGGAGGAGAAAAATGGATTTGTGATCTGATTTGCCAAAGGGAGTGCGGGAGAGGGCCTTGTAGGCATCTCGAAAAGGCGAGTAGCAGGGATATAGTGTTTTTCCTTAGTGGGTACTGCAGTCAATGTCTTGATAGAACTTTGGTAGCGTTTTCATCAAATTTGCTTTGTTAAAATCCCCAGCTACAATAATTGCGGCCTCACAGGATATCACAATCCCACCGTGAGTAGTTAATCATGAAACATACACCCCCGCCTTTCTTCTTCCCGGAGAGTTTGCACTCCTGTCTGTGTGATGAACTGAAAACCCAGCTGGCAGTATGGACAGGGACATTATATCCTGAGAGAGCCGTGATTCCATGAAACAGAGTACGTTACAGTCCCATCCCTGATGTCTCTCTGGAAGGAGATCCTCACCCTGAGCTCCAAAGACTGAACATTAGCGAGTAATATACTCGGAAAAGGTGGATTGTGTGCCCGCCGGACTAGAAGACTGTATCACATCCGGCCATGATTGGGAGACCCATAGGGCGGTGCACAACTGGCCCAGTATCGTCTGGGTTTGGCCGGGGTAGGCCGTTGTAAATAAGAATTTGTTCTTAACTCCTTTTCCTAGTTAAATAAAGATCTGTGAGGTTCCCTCTGTTGCAGAGAACAACAGTGGGTAAATAATAAACTAACACTATATTGTAAACTACCCATTGTTTTCAGCCTTATCCCAGCTAATGATGAACAGGAGTGACATAAAGTAAAGCATAATCTTAATCAAGAGGATCATTTAGGGAAGTGCTCGGTCATCAGACACAGCTATAACACCCTGGAAGCTGTACCAGCCCAAACCCACAGGGGGCTTATCTAGCTTTTCAGATTATCCTTTACAATCCAACTGACTAAGACTTGTAGCTATAACCACTACACCTATTCTGTTAACTATAAATTGTCCCCATATACAGATTCCAAAATCACATACCACACAGTAAAGATCACAAACTCCGACACACTTAGTCTCTGGAGAAAAAATAGAGCGTTTGATGAGAGGGAGGAGATAGTAATTTGAAGATCAAAAAATTGTCTTGGATCAGAAATTGATATCTCATAAAGAACACCCACATTACCTCAATCCTTTTTTCACATACCTTGGTCTCCCTCCGTATCCCTCTCGCTCACATCACTCTCCCTTCATTCCTCCCTCTCTCTCTCTTTCAGGGTAATGCACACACACAAACACAGACACCAATGTCTCTGTCTGACCTAGAATAATTGGGTTATTGGACTGACCAATTAGACATACCATCCGAGCGGCACAGAAGACAATGTCTGAACAAAAGTCAAATGAAAACAGAGGGCACCTCTGACAGATCATCATCTGTTCTACTTTCTTTACCTGTCCCTCTGACACTTTTTATCCCTCTCTCGCTCTCCCCCTCCCTACACTTGCTCTCTCTCGGTCCCCCTCTCCCTTTTCTCAGCTGGAGAGGTCTGAATTTTCTGGGTGTGACTTGGTTTTCCCTACAAGCGTATGAACAATTGGAGGTAAATACATTAGAGACAGACCATTTGTTTTGGGCTGGTGGTGATACATGCTTCTGCAGTGGGCAGCAAATTTTTACAAAAGCGGCTGTGAGTAATGGACTACTCCGGCCTGTCCACTCACACTGCTACTTTTATTATTGTTTCAGAGAGATAGAGCGGGAGAGAGAGGGAGAGAGGGGGAGAGGGCTAGTGAGGGAGAGAGGGAGAAAGAGGGAGAGGGGGAGAGCTTTGTTATCCTTCCTTTCCCATCCTCGCTTTTTGTGACAGAGTATGTGAGATGAGTGGAAGAGAGGCAGTATGAACAGGAAAACAGTTTTCATAACAATTCTTCATCTATGAATCTCTCTCTTACCTGATTATCTCCTAATTGTCTGGTTTGTTTGACTCTCTGGTAGTTTATCATACCTGGTTGAATGGATCCAAACTGGAGGGGAAAAGAGGGGGAGTAGAAACGGTGTTAATTATACTGTGTGAATCTGAGTGGATCACATGATGATGTTTTAGTTCAGGGATGGGCAGCTGCCACCCCCCCCCCAAAAAAAATGTTTATTTGTATTTTTAGGAACTCAGTCGGGGTCTCAACGTACTGTTGAGAGTTCGAATAGTAGAATACACAAGGTGCCATTTCAAAAATAGCTTGTGCATCAGCAGTTTCACTCTTCAATGACAGTCATTGAATTAGCCCATGTCAGTAACATTTTTTAAGATTGGTATGTTAGTCAAGCGGCCACCTATATAAACTTCGAGTTATCATGGTCGAATTACCGACCGGGGGCCCCTTATTGATTTTATCAGTCACTCTCACTCAGACAAAAACTGCAAATAATTCTCCCGACCCTATGGCAAAATGTGTATGAAATTATGGGGAAGGCAACAACATTTAGCTTAGGGACCCAAAAGGGCCATCTCTGACTGCGTGGGTATGGACTTAGGTACACCCGAGAGCCACTGTGGCCCATCATGATCAGTTCCTATTTCACACCCGAGAGCCACTGCGGCCCCTCATGATCAGTTCCTATTTCACACCCGAGAGCCACTGTGGCCCCTCATGATCAGTTCCTATTTCACACCCGAGATCCACTGCGGCCCCTCATGATCAGTTCCTATTTAACACCTGAGAGCCACTGCAGCCCCTCATGATCAGTTCCTATTTCACACCCGAGAGCCACTGCGGCCCTCATGATCAGTTCCTATTTCACACCCGAGAGCCACTGCAGCCCCTCATGATCAGTTCCTATTTAACACCCGAGAGCCACTGCGGCCCCTCATGATCAGTTCCTATTTAACACCCGAGAGCCACTGCGGCCCCTCATGATCAGTTCCTATTTCACACCCGAGAGCCACTGCAGCCCCTCATGATCAGTTCCTATTTAACACCCGAGAGCCACTGCGGCCCCTCATGATCAGTTCCTATTTAACACCCGAGAGCCACTGCGGCCCCTCATGATCAGTTCCTATTTAACACCCGAGAGCCACTGCAGCCCCTCATGATCAGTTCCTATTTCACACCCGAGAGCCACTGCGGCCCCTCATGATCAGTTCCTATTTCACACCCGAGAGCCACTGCGGCCCCTCATGATCAGTTCCTATTTAACACCCGAGAGCCACTGCAGCCCCTCATGATCAGTTCCTATTTCACACCCGGGAGCCACTGCGGCCCCTCATGATCAGTTCCTATTTTTGGTGGCCCTCACCCCTATCAAAGTTGCCCATTCCTGGTTTAATTAGATATGTCTGTGTGTCTCCATGTGAAAATACACATTGTATGTGTGAGAAAGAGAGAACGAAAGAGTTATGTCTGATGTCTCTATATGTGCATGTATGCATAATGAAGCAGAGAAGTGGAGAAACCACAACTCTTTCCCTGAAGATGATTCACTAAGCAGATAAAAGTATCTGTTCCTCCTGGCCCTGGGAAGCGGGGCATTTTGCAGCTCCTTCCCTGAAGATGATTCACTAAGCAGATAAAAGTATCTGTTCCTCCTGGCCCTGGGAAGCGGGGCATTTTGCAGCTCCTTCGCTGAAGATGATTCACTAAGCAGCTAAAAGTATCTGTTCCACCTGGCCCTGGGAAGCGGGGCATTTTGCAGCTCCTTCCCTGAAGATGATTCACTAAGCAGCTAAAAGTATCTGTTCCTCCTGGCCCTGGGAAGTGGGGCATTTTGCAGCTCCTTCATTTGGCCCAGGCACATGTATTGGCATCTATAATAGCGGCCTCTTAATTCCAGTGACAGCAGGTCCTGAGGTACGGAGATGGTGAGGAGCACCTCATTAGACCCCAGCTAGTCTTCACACTGGGCTACACTAATACACCTCCACCTGAGGCATTACCCCCTACACACACACACACACACACACCTCTCCACCAACTCCTTTTTTCCTTCTCACCAGCTTCCTCCTGGGTAAGTAAACTGTAAGTGGAGATGGATAGGGGGAATCCAGTTCACTTAGTTACATTAACAGAATACTTCAGGCATCGATAGTCTCATCACTAATCGCTCTTACTCTGTTAACACACAGTTAACTTGTAGATCAAGCTGCTCGTTTCCCCCTCTCTTCCTTTTCCTTTCACTCTATATCCCTCTTCTTGATTTTTCCCCCAGTCTTTCTCTCCCTCTCTCTTCTCCACTCTCATCCCCCATCCAGACAGTAGTAGTACAGACTGGGGTCCTGCTGGGTGATCCATCTCTGTCAGACTGCTAAAATCATAACTCCAATTAAACGAGAGGAGTAATTGCCCTCCACTCCCTCCGGTCCCCACAGACCCTCCCTGGGAGCCACGGCCCTGCACACACGCAGGCAAGCACACCCCAGGAGCCATGGCCCCCGAATATGAATGAGGAGTTTTAGGAGGGGAGACCAGAGTAGAAGGGGGAGAATGTGAAGAGGATTTGTAACTTTTAACCTCCACTGATCACTGATGCCCCCACACACACACACACACACACACACACACACACACACACACACACACTCTCAAAGTCGCTGTGACTTATGGTCCTTGCACACGGCTAGGCTACTACTGTAAGAGGCTAATGTAAGGTGAAAGACCCCACTGCAGTCAACTGTACCTGATCAAAGGTGACATTACTACAGACAACACACACACAACCTAGCCTCTTCTTTCCCTTATCCCCTTTCCACACCCCAACACTTAAAAAAAAAATGTATCCAGACACACATTCATATCCACACCCTCTGTCTCTGATAGGTAGTGCAGGGTATGGGACAGGGGAAGTCAACCCCTAGCCTCTAACCCCTAGGCATATCACATATATCTGGAAGGATTGGATGGGTGAAAGCAATATGGTGGGAACTAGCCTTCTAAAGTAACCAAAATACTTGGTGTTAGGGTAAGAAGTAGGGTGGATTTGGACTGGTTATAGCAGCATGGTGTACTCTGCACAGCAGACGAGCAGCTGAAACGTTTCCTCTGCGACTCGATAATCTCCATGAGAAGAGTAATGAGAGCCAGAGCCTCAACATGACAACATTTGCTCTAATTTCATCAGCAAAATTTATATCAGAAGCCCGCCAAACCCTCTCAATATGTTCTGCATTATAATCTTCCTCCTTCCCAGTCTCCACGCCCAAATAATAATAACAATAACACAACGCAACGCAGGAAGCAAGTGCAACAATAACGATTCTGCCAGGTTAAGCTGAACGCTGTCGTGCCTTAGCGCTGCAGCTGTCGCTATGCAGCCTGATGCTAACATTGACTTATTGCGAAGGAGCATGCCGCCAAACTCATAATTAGGCTCCTTTTGTTGCCCCCATTGTTGTTGGAAATGCAATTATGAAAAATGAAACACAGCCTTCAATGAGATGCCTGTAAAATAGCATAATTAATATGGGCATTTGCGAGAACAATGCTCTGCTTTACGGGAGCCCCCCATTCCACAGTGAAATTAATTAAGTCTGCCAGGATTTATGGGTGGCGCGCAGAAACCAGGAGAATTAATCGCTGGTCGAAGATGGATGGTTGCTGAAAAATTATGATGCCCAGGACCTGGGGGTGGAGGTGTAACTGCTTTAGGGCCCTACATTTGGGGAGGGCTGGGAGGGTCACTTACAGGATTAGACTCCCCGAGCCAACAGCTGGGAAAGGGGTGGGATGGGGAAAATGTTTTGGCCAGTAGGTTTGAGATATGAGATCATGCACCTCCATCCCACCTGCCCCCCAACAGTATATTCCCCCTTAGGTAAAATATATTAGATTTGGAATTGAGTGAGGATGCTGTTATTGTTGCAAATGTCATTAAAACTAAGTTTGAGTGGAGATTAACATATCTTGGAGAGATTATGATGGATAGTGGTCTGATGTTGTGTTATTCTGTCTTCTCTTATATTCTATCTCATCATAAATGAACAGGGTTGGAAAAAGTACTGAAATGTCCTACTCAAGTAGAAGTACAGTTACTTTAATGACATTTGAATAAAATAGTAGTAAAACTACCAGTGTAAAAATCAACTCAAGTAGAATTCAAAAGTATCTCATTTAAAAAGGTAAAGGTAAAGGGTTACTTTTAAAATAAAAACATTGACCTAATAGACAATTTAATTGACCTAATAGACAATTTCGCAACAGTTACATTTACACATTATGTTTTCCATGCAATACATTTAAAAGGGAAGAGAGGAAATTATTGTACACTATGAACTAAGTGCATTTATTGTTTGAGATGCAACAAGGTACATCTGTATATACACTGCTCAAAAAAATAAAGGGAACACTAAAATAACACATCCTAGATCTGAATGAATGAAATATTCTTATTAAATACTTTTTTCTTTACATAGTTGAATGTGCTGACAACAAAATCACACAAAAATTATCAATGGAAATAAAATGTATCAACCCATGGAGGTCTGGATTTGGAGTCACACTCAAAATTAAAGTGGAAAACCACACTACAGGCTGATCCAACTTTGATGTAATGTCCTTAAAACAAGTCAAAATTAGGCTCAGTAGTGTGTGTGGCCTCCACTTGGCTGTATGCCCTTCCTACGACGCCTGGGCATGCTCCTGATGAGGTGGCTGATGGTCTCCTGAGGGATCTCCTCTCAGACCTGGACTAAAGCATCCGGCAACTCCTGGACAGTCTGTGGTGCAACGTGGCGTTGGTGGATGGAGCGAGACATGATGTCCCAGATGTGCTCAATTGGATTCAGGTCTGGGGAACGGGCGGGCCAGTCCATAGCATCAATACCTTCCTCTTGCAGGAACTGCTGACACACTCCAGCCACATGAGGTCTAGCATTGTCTTGCATTAGGAGGAAACCAGGGCCAACCACACCAGCATATGGTCTCACAAGGGGTCTGAGGATCTCATCTCGGTACCTAATGGCAGTCAGGCTACCTCTGGCGAGCACATGGAGGGCTGTGCGGCCCCCCCAAAAAATGCCACCCCACATCATGACTGACCCACCGCCAAACCGGTCATGCTGGAGGATGTTACAGGTCTCCAGACTGTCACTTCTGTCACATGTGCTCAGTGTGAACCTGCTTTCATCTGTGAAGAGCACAGGGCGCCAGTGGCGAATTTGCCAATCTTGGTGTCCTCTGGCAAATACCAAACGTCCTGCACGGTTTTGGGCTGTAAGCACAACCCCCACCTGTGGACTTTCGGGCCCTCATACCACCCTCATGGAGTCTGTTTCTGACCGTTTGAGCAGACACATGCACATTTGTGGCCTGCTGGAGGTAATTTGGCAGGGCTCTGGCAGTGCTCCTCCTGCTCCTCCTTGCACAAAGGCGGAGGTAGCGGTCCTGCTGCTGAGTTGTTGCCCTCCTATGGCCTCCTCCATGTCTCCTGATGTACTGGCCTGTCGCCTGGTAGCGCCTCCATGCTCTGGACACTACGCTGACAGACACAGCCAACCTTCTTGCCACATCTCGCATTGATGTGCCATCCTGGATGAGCTGCACTACCTGAGCCACTTGTGTGGGTTGTAGACTCCATCTCATGCTACCACTAGAGTGAAAGCACCGCCAGCATTCAAAGTGACCAAAACATCAGCCAGGAAGCATAGGAACTGAGAAGTGGTCTGTGGTCCCCACCTGCAGAACCACTCCTTTATTGGGGGTGTCTTGCTAATTGCCTATAATTTCCACCTGTTGACTATTCCATTTGCACAACGGCATGTGAAATTTATTGTCAATCAGTGTTGCTTCCTAAGTGGACAGTTTGATTTCATAGAAGTGTGATTGACTTGGAGTTACATTGTGTTGTTTAAGTGTTAAGTGTTCCCTTTATTTTTTGAGCAGTGTATAAAAAAAGATGTGTAAAAATATAACAGTAATGTTTTTAAATAAATTAAACATTCAAAGCAATTCAAATGTATTGATTAATAAACAGCAATGCATTCACGCTCTTTTCCTCACTCATTCACTCCCTCTTTCATTCACTCACTCACTCATACAAGGCCTGGGTGCCTGGGCACTACCTAAAGGATTGGATGTCAAATTAACTTTGGAGGCAACAATAGAACATCATGGAAATACAAAATGAATAAGTAAACCCCCTTGAAATAGAAAGTGGCCACATATGTTGAATCTGATTGATAAACTATATATAGGCTACATTAGGTTATGCAGAGTTATGTTCTAACACCTTCACTTATCTCTGAACTTGCTGTTCTGTTTCAGTAGGCGCTGATTTTCAAAGTCAATCTATCCTGGCTCGCTTTGCACTGAAGAGCAATCCAACACAGCTAAAAATACACTCACAGGCGGCAGAGGCAGGCACCCCTGTGTACAGTTTGAGGGACAGCTTCTTTATGTATGAAATTAATCAAGGCCATCTTGTCTGACGCACATGCAAGGTACCCATCCAGCTTCCCTGTACCTTGTGACCTTAGGTCTAATGTCCATGTTGCTCATGTTAATCAAGTCTCTTCTTCTTATTGGTGTCCTTTAGTCGTGTGTCTTTAAAGCAATTCGACAATGAAGGCCTGATTCACGCAGTCTCCTCTGAACAGTTGATGTTGAGATGTGTGTGTTACATGAACTCTGCGAAGCATTTATTTGGGCTAACATCGGAGGTAGAGCTAACTCTAATGAACTGCGTCTTCCTTTCCAGTGGCGGTCCTCTTGAGAGCCAGTTTCATCATAGCGCTTGATGGTTTTTGCGACTGCACTTTAAGAAACTTTCTGTACTGACTGACCTTGTCCAGCATGTCTTAAAGTAATGATGGACTGGACTGTTGTTTCTCTTTGCTTATTTGAGCTGTTCTTGCAATGATATGAACTTGTTCTTTTACCAAATAGGGCTATCTTCTGTATACCACCCCTACCTTGTCACAACACAACTGATTTGCTCAAATGCATTAAGAAGGAAATAGATTCCACAAATGTGACCCGATTCAGGGAACCAGACCTATGTCGCAAGTCACGACTTCACAGGGGAGCTGTTTGAAAGTAGGCAATGGGTGTTTTTTATCAAAAAATTTTTTTTTTACAGAAATGCCTTCTCGAACATGTGAACTTGCATGCGCTTTAATATCAAACGTGTATGCCATCTGTAAATACGAATACAATTGTTAACTTCTTGGTGACAGGGGGGCAGTATTGAGTAGCTTGGATGAATAAGAGTAAACTGCCCAGAGTAAACTGCCTGCTACTCTGTCCCAGATGCTAATATATATGTATACATATTATTAGTAGTATTGGATAGAAAACACTTTGAATGATGTCTGTGAGTACAACAGAACTCATATGGCAGGCGAAACCTGAGAAAAATCCAACCAGCAAGTGGGAAATCTGAGGTTTGAAGTTTTTCAACTCTTTGCCATTCCAAAATACAGTGGGATATTGGTTGTTGCACTTCCTAAGGCTTCCACTAGATGCCAACAGTCTTTAGAAACTTGTTTGAGGCTTCTACTGTGAAGTGGGGCCGAATGAGAGCTGAATGAGTCAGGTGTCTGGCAAAGTGCCACAGGCTGGTCAAAGGCAATTTCACATGAGAGGTAGCTGCATTCCTTTGCTTTTCTGAAGACAAAGGAATTCTCTGGTTGGAACGTTATTGAAGATTTATGATAAAAACATCCTAAAGATTGATTCTATACTTAGTTTGACATGTTTCTACGACCTGTAATATAACTTTTTGAACTTTTCGTCCGACGTTCGGCAGGACCTGAACGTGCATTTGGATTTGTTTACCAAACGCCCTAACAAAATAAGTTATTTGGACATAAATTAAACAACTTTATCGAACTATTCAAACATTTATTGTGGAACTAGGATTCCTTGGAGTGCATTCTGATGAAGATCATCAAAGGTAAGTGAATATTTATAATGTTATTTCTGACTTCTGTTGACTACACAATATGGCGGATATCTTTTTGGCTTTGTTGGTTCTCTGAGCGCCGTACTCAGATTATTGCATGGTTTGTTTTTCCGTAAAGTTTTTTGAAATCTGACACAGCGGTTGCATTAACACCCCGGCAGTTCTACAATCTAAGCTATGTTATGGGATTTTTTATAAATAATGACTAAATGATGTATACATTTAACGAAGAACTATAACTAAACAGAATACTACCCTGTCACTGTATGATTGTATGAATCTTACTAGAATCAGAATCATTTCAGTTCCTTGTTAGAAACAAATGGAGCTATCGTCCGAACGGCTGGAATACTGTGTTCCTTACAGGACATTCTGTCCCCACGCAGGGAGGGGAGAGATCTTGGGGTTGTAGTAGATTGTTTAACAGGTGGCAGACAATGTGAGACTTGTGAACTATATTGCCATTGTATCTGAGAGGTGGAGGGACATTTATGATGAAATGTGAGGTATATAGACCAATGTACAGGAAATGATAAGGGGAACGTTCCCGTGAATAAACATTTGACTATTGTAGGTGGTTCTCCGCCTGATTCATTTCAACCAGTTTCCTACAAATTCTGTGTTTCAGGCTGAGAGTAATATAATTAAATTAGGTTATGAACATTGAGAACCAAATTCTCATGACAGCTAGATGCACTCAATCTCACACAAATCATCAAGGAACCCACCAGCTACAATCCTAAATCCGTAAACATGAGCACCCTCATAGGCATTATCCTGACCAACTTGCCCTCCAAATACACCTCCGCTGCTTTCAATCAGGATCTCAGCGATCACTGCCTCATTGCCCGTATCCGCTATGGGTCCGCGGTCAAACGACCACCCCTCATCACTGTTAAACGCTCCCTAAAACACTTATGTGAGCAGGCCTTTCTAATCAACCTGGCCCGGGTATCCTGGAAGGATATTGACCTCATCCCGTCAGTCGAGGATGCCTGGTCATTCTTTAAAAGTAATTTCCTCACCATCTTAGATAAGCATGCCCCGTTCAAAAATGCAGAACTAAGAACAGATATAGCCCTTGTATAACTCCAGACCTGACTGCCCTTGACCAGCACAAAAACATCCTGTGGTGGACTGCAATAGCATCAAATAGTCCCCGCGATATGCAACTGTTCAGGGAAGTTAGGAACCAATACACGCAGTCACTCAGGAAAGCAAAGTCTAGCTTTTTCAAGCAGAAATTCGCATCCTGTAGCTCTAACTCCAAAAAGTTTTGGGACTCTGTAAAATCCATGGAGAACAAGAGCACCTCCTCCCAGCTGCCCACTGCACTGAGGCTAGGTAACGTGGTCACCACTGATAAATCCATGATAATCGAAAATTTCAATAAGCATTTCTCAGCGGCTGGCCATTCTTTCCTCCTGGCTACTCTAACCCCGGCCAACAGCTCTCAACAACCTCTCTTTCGTATCGTCCAAGATCCCGAAAGATTTGAAGGCTCCCGCGGTCATCCAATACCCTACTCAACAAATTGGATGCAGTCTATCACATCCGTTTTGTCACCAAAGCCCCATATACTACCCACCATTGCGACCTGTACGCTCTCGTTGGCTGGCCCTCGCTTCATACTCATCCCCAGACCCACTGGCTCCATGTCATCTACAAGACCCTGCTAGGTAAAGTCCCCCCTTATCTCAGCTCGCTGGTCACCATAGCATCACCCACCTGTAGCACCCACCTGGGACCACAGTCTCAAAGAAAACCATATGTAACACACTATGCCGTCATGGATTACAATCCTGCAGCGCACGCAAGGTCCCCCTGCTCAAGCCAGCGCATGTGCAGGCCCGTCTGAAGTTTGCCAATGACCATCTGGATGATCCAGAGGAGGAATGGGAGAAGGTCATGTGGTCTGATGAGACAAAAATAGAGCTTTTCGGTCTAAACTCCACTCGCCGTGTTTGGAGGAAGAAGAAGGATGAGTACAACCCCAAGAACACCATCCCAACCGTGAAGCATGGAGGTGGAAACATCATTCTTTGGGGATGCTTTTCTGCAAAGGGGACAGGACGAATGCACCGTATTGAGGGGAGGATGGATGGGGCCATGTATCGCGAGATCTTCCCTCAGTAAGAGCATTGAAGATGGGTCGTGGCTGGGTCTTCCAGAATGACAACGACCCGAAACACACAGCCAGGGCAACTAAGGAGTGGCTCCGTAAGAAGCATCTCAAAGTCCGTATTGCCCAGCGACAGCCCTGAATCCTGAAGGATCTGGAGAAGGTGTGTATGGAGGAGTGGGCCAAAATACCTGCTGCTGTGTGTGCAAACCTGGTCAAGAACTACAGGAAACGTATGATCTCTGTAATTGCAAACAAAGGTTTCTGTACCAAATATTAGGTTCTGCTTTTCTGATGTATCAAATACTTATGTCATGTAATAAAATGCAAATTAATTACTTAAAAATCATGTGATTTTCTGGAATTTTGTTTTAGATTCCGTCTCTCACAGTTGAAGTGTACTTATGATAAAAAATTACAGACCTCTACTTGTTTTGTAAGTATGAAAACCTGCAAAATCGGCAGTGTATCAAATACTTGTTCTCCCCACTGTATATATTTTTTAAAATATATACACGTGTGCACATGTACACACTACTGGGGGCACCACTGGGGGCAAATGGAATGGCATCAGAAACATTGAAACTATGGAAACCATGTGTTTGATGTTGTTGATACCTTTCCACCTATTCTTCTCCAGCAATTACCACGTGCCCGTCCACCCCAATTAAGGTGCCACCAGCATCCTTTGGTACACAGTCACACACTCTGTATGTTTCAGGTATGAACAAGGTAGAGGAGAAGTTAAAGGCTGGTCGTGTGAAGAGATTAGAGGGGGGTCTGTTCAGCGAGGAGCCCCAGAGGAAGCACCCTGGTCCAGCCTCCAGGAGAGACCTACCACCCCTCTCCTCTGGTACAAATAAGTCTGTTCTGGACTACTTGTGAATTTATGTTTTTTGACAAGACAAATTCCATCTCCCAAATTATTCCCTGGTACACACGTGAGACCACTTTCTCCAGTGACTGCACTACTCTACTACAGTACCAGTCAAAAGTTTGGACACACCTACTCATTGATGGGTTTTTCTTTATTTTGACTATTTTCTACTATGTACAATAATAGTGAAGACATCAAACTATGAAATAACACATATGCAATCATGTATTAGATAAATCTAAATATATTTTATAATTGAGATTCTTCAAAGTAACCACCCTTTGCGGTGGCAGATAGCCTAGTGGTTAGAGTGTTGGACTTGTAACCGAAAGGTTGTAAGATCAAATCCCCGAACTGACAAGGTAAAAATCTGTCGTTCTGCCACTGAACAAGCCAGTTATTCCACTGTTCCTAGGCTGTCATTGAAAATAAGAATGTTTTCTTTATTGACTTGCCTAGTTAAATAAAGGTAAAATAGAAAAATTGCCTTGATGACAGCTTTGCACACTCTTGGCATTCTCTCAACCAGTTTAACCTGGAATGCTTTTCCAACCATATTGAATGAGTTCCCACATATGCTGAACACTTGTTGGCTGTTTTTCCTTCACTCTGCAGTCCAAATGATCTGAAACCATCTCAATTGGGTTGAGGTCAGGTGATTGCGGAGGACAGGTCATCTGATGCAGCACTCCATCACTCTCTTAATTGGTCAAATAGCCCTTACAGAGCCTGTAGGTGTGTTGGGTCATTGTCCTGTTGAAAAACAAATAATAGTCCCACTAAGCCCAAACCAGATGGGATGGTGTTTCACTGCAGACAGCTGTGGTTGCAAATGCTGGTTAAGTGTGCCTTGAATTATAAATAACTGTTACGAATCCCTTTTGGCCCGACAGTCTAGGGTGGATGGTAATGAGACCCGTAACATAACTCATGCAAATTATTGTGACAAAGTAAAAGTGTTAACGAAATAACCACGACAACAGAAATCTACCGTCAAACTCCAGGTTTATTTATAAACACACGGTAATGGGGGGGGAGCAGGAAAAGGGGCTGAGCTGGACCCAAGGAAAGAAACAATAAATATACAAAAACACCCCTAAGCTAGACTAGCCTACTTTAACAACAGCTAACTAACCAAAAATACAGTGGGTGGTCCACCCAGTTCTAACTAGTGTATTTAACAAAGTTCACCTACGGGTAGTGTATGCCCATGGGCGACTTGTCTTGGTTTCCCCTTTTCCCACCAGCAATCAAACACAAACACCATAACCAAAAACAATTCTCACAGGAGATGACAAAGTGATTTGGAGGTGCTCAAACAAAAGAGAGGTTAAGACACAAAGAGAGAGTGAAACACAGAGTCCTACAGACATGGCATTTACAGAGAGAATTGAGCTCTAGAGCAAACAAATGATGGGGTTTTTAAACCATGGGGAAGGAACTATGATAGGGTAGGAAATAGGAGGAGGTGTGTCTTCTGATTGATGATTGATTGTTGACTGATTGGGGAGTGATGATTTTCACCTGTGAGGGGAGAAGGAGAGAAACCGCTGGTGATCATCCGTTCAACTCTTCTGCGTCTCACATAGAGATGGCGGTTGGAACCAAAAATCTCAAATTCATCAGACCAAAGCACAGCTTTCCACCGGTCTAATGTCCATTGCTCATGTTTCTTGGTCCAAGCAAGTCTCTTCTTATTACTAGTGCCCTTTAGTAGTGGTTTCTTTGCAGCAATTTGACCGTAAAGTCCTGCTTCACTCACATCTCAACATCAACTATTCAGAGGAGACTGTCTGTTACTTGAACTCTGTGAAGCATTTATTTGGGCTGAAATTTCCTCTGCAGCAGAGGTAACTCTGCATCTTCCTTTCCTGTGGCGGTCCTCAAATCAAATAAAATTTTATTTGTCACATACACATGGTTAGCAGATGTTAATGCGAGTGTAGCGAAATGCTTGTGCTTCTAGTTCAAATCAAATCAAATTTATTTATATAGCCCTTCGTACATCAGCTGATATCTCAAAGTGCTTTACAGAGGAGGTGAGGGCCCTCGGAGTGTGGTGTCAGGAAAATAACCTCACACTCAACGTCAACAAAACTAAGGAGATGATTGTGGACTTCAGGAAACAGCAGAGGGAACACCCCCATCCACATCGATGGAACAGTACTGGAGAGGGTAGCAAGTTTTAAGTTCCTCGGCGAACACATCACAGACAAACTGAATTGGTCCACTCACACAGACAGCATCGTGAGGAAGGCGCAGCAGCGCCTCTTCAACCTCAGGAGGCTGAAGAAATTCGGCTTGTCACCAAAAGCACTCACAAACTTCTACAGATGCACAATCGAGAGCATCCTGGCGGGCTGTATCACCGCCTGGTATGGCAACTGCACCGCCCTCAACCGTAAGGCTCTCCAGAGGGTAGTGAGGTCTGCACAACGCATCACCGGGGCAAACTACCTGCCCTCCAGGACACCTACACCACCCGATGCTACAGGAAGGCCATAAAGATCATCAAGGACATCAACCACCCGAGCCACTGCCTGTTCACCCCGCTGCCATCCAGAAGGCGAGGTCAGTACAGGTGCATCAAAGCTGGGACCGAGAGACTGAAAAACAGCTTCTATCTCAAGGCCATCAGACTGTTAAACAGCCACCACTAACATTGAGTGGCTACTGCCAACACACTGTCAATGACACTGACTCTACTCCAGCCACTTTAATAATGGGAATTGATGGGAAATGATGTAAATATATCACTAGCCACTTTAAACAATGCTACCTTATATAATGTTACTTACCCTACATTATTCATCTCATATGCATACGTAGATACTGTACTCTATATCATCGACTGCATCCTTATGTAATACATGTATCACTAGCCACTTTAACTATGCCACTTGGTTTACATACTCATCTCATATGTATATACTGTACTCGATATCATCTACTGTATCTTGCCTATGCTGCTCTGTACCATCACTCATTCATATATCCTTATGTACATATTCTTTATCCCCTTACACTGTGTATAAGACAGTAGTTTTTTTGGAATTGTTAGTTAGATTACTTGTTCGTTATTACTGCATTGTCGGAACTAGAAGCACAAGCATTTCGCTACACTCGCATTTGCTAACCATGTGTATGTGACAAATAAAATTTGATTTGATTTGATTTGAAACCCAGCCTTAAACCCCAAATAGCAAGCAATGCAGGTGTAGAGGCACGGTGGCTAGGAAAAACTCCCTAGAAAGGCCAAAACCTAGGTAGAAACCTAGAGAGGAACCAGGCTATGAGGGGTGGCCAGTCCTCTTCTGGCTGTGCCGGGTGGAGATTATAACAGAACATGGCCAAGATGTTCAAATGTTCATAAATGACCAGCATGGTCCAATAATAATAAGGCAGAACAGTTGAAACTGGAGCAGCAGCACGGTCAGGTAGACTGGGGACAGCAAGGAGTCATCATGTCAGGTAGTCCTGGGGCATGGTCCTAGGGCTCAGGTCCTCCGAGAGAGAGAAAGAAAGAGAGAAGGAGAGAATTAGAGAACGCACACTTAGATTCACACAGGACACCGAATAGGACAGGAGAAGTACTCCAGATATAACAAACTGACCCTAGCCTCCCGACACTAACTACTACAGCATAAATACTGGAGGCTGAGACAGGAGGGGTCAGGAGACACTGTGGCCCCATCCGAGGACACCCCCGGACAGGGCCAAACAGGAAGGATATAACCCCACCCACTTTGCCACACCACTAGAGGGATATCTTCAACCACCAACTTACCATCCTGAGACAAGGCTGAGTATAGCCCACAAAGATCTCCGCCATGGCACAACCCAAGGGGGGCGCCAACCCAGACAGGATGACCACATCAGTGAATCAACCCACTCAGGTGACGCACCCCTTCCAGGGACGGCATGAGAGAGCCCCAGTAAGCCAGTGACTCAGCCCCTGTAATAGGGTTAGAGGCAGAGAATCCCAGTGGAAAGAGGGTAACCGGCCAGGCAGAGACAGCAAGTGCAGTTGGTTGCTCCAGAGCCTTTCCGTTCACCTTCCCACTCCTGGGCCAGACCATACTCAATCATATGACCCACTGAAGAGATGAGTCTTCAGTAAAGACTTAAAGGTTGAGACCGAGTTTGCGTCTCTGACATGGGTAGGCAGACCGTTCATAAAAATTGAGCTCTATAGGAGAAAGCCCTGCCTCCAGCTGTTTGCTTAGAAATTCTAGGGACAATTAGGAGGCCTGCGTCTTGTGACCGTAGCGTACGTGTAGGTATGTACAGCAGGTCCAAATCAGAGAGATAGGTAGGAGCAAGCCCATGTAATGCTTTGTAGGTTAGCAGTAAAACCTTGAAATCAGCCCTTGCTTTGACAGGAAGCCAGTGTAGGGAGGCTAGCACTGGAGTAATATGATCAAATTTTTGGGTTCTAGTCAGGATTCTAGCAGCCGTATTTAGCACTAACTGAAGTTTATTTAGTGCTTTATCCGGGTAGCCGGAAAGTAGAGCATTGCAGTAGTCTAACCTAGAAGTGACAAAAGCATGGATACATTTTTCTGCATCCTTTTTGGACAGAAAGTTTCTGATTTTTGCAATGTTACGTAGAAGTAAAAAAGCTGTCCTTGAAACAGTCTTGATATGTTCATCAAAAGAGATATCAGGGTCCAGAGTAACGCCGAGGTCCTTCACAGTTTTATTTGAGACAACTGTACAACCATTAAGATTAATTATCAGTTTCAACAGAAGATCCCTTTATTTCTTGGGGCCTAGAACAAGCATCTCTGTTTTGTCCGAGTTTAAAAGTAGAAAGTTTGCAGCCATCCATTTCCTTGTCTGAAACACATGCTTCTAGCAAGGGCAATTTTGGGGCTTCATCATGTTTCATTGAAATGTACAGCTGTGTGTCATCCGCATAGCAGTGAAAGTTAAGATTATGTTTTCGAATAACATCCCCAAGAGGTAAAATATATAGTGAAAACAATAGTGGTCCTAAAACAGAACCTTGAGGAACACCGAAATGTACAGTTGATTTGTCAGAGGACAAACCATTCACAGAGACAAACTGATATCTTTCCGACAGATAAGATCTAAACCAGGCCAGAACTTGTCCGTGTAGACCAATTTGGGTTTCCAATCTCTCCAAAAGAATGTGGTGATCGATGGTATCAAAAGCAGCACTAAGGTTTAGGAGCACAAAGGACAGATGCAGAGCCTCGGTCCGATGCCATTAAAATGTAATTTACCACCTTCACAAGCGCCGTCTCAGTGCTATGATGGGGTCTAAAAACAGACTGAAGCATTTCGTATACATTGTTTGTCCGACAATGCAGTAATATCCAACGAGTAATCTAACAATTTCACAACAATTATCTTATACACACAAGTGTAAAGGAATGAATAAGAATATGTACGTAAAAAATATATGAATGAGTGATGGTATAGGACGGCAAAGGAAAGATGCAGTGGATGGTATAGAGTACAGTATATACATATGAGAGGAGTAATGTAGGGTATGTAAATAAATTGTTGGTCATCTGCACGAACCCAGTCTTTGCTATTAGTCATCCATACATCAATTGTCTTAAATCATTTATTTATTACTTAATAAGTAATTCACAGAAATGCATAAACAAACAAGGTAAATGTGGTTACATGAAATGATAGGAGAATGTTCCCTAGTGGGCTAAGCCGGGATGGCGGCTTGTTAGACTAAAAGGAAAGTGGGGGTCGACTAAGAAGTCACTACAGAGTGATAATTCTAACAATTGAAATGCTAATCCTTTGAACATGAACGCTCACTCATTTGGGAACAATTGCAATCAATATATATATTTACGCTCAGTGTGTCGTCTTGATCGCTGGTGAAAAGTTAATTTCTTTTGTAGAATTGTCCATCTCTCTCCCTCTTTCTCTCGGTTGTGGTTAGATGGGATTGTTCAGAGTGATATTCTTCACGTTCAATGATACCGAATTCCTAGCTGCAGACTAGCAATTAATATCAAAGATGTGTTCTTATTCTGTCGGTATCAATAGTCTAAGAGTTTAACCACATGGTATGGTTAAAAGATTCAGCAATGGTCTACAACCTTTGTCCTCCTAATGGAGAAAAACATTGTCTGCAACCTTTAGCCATCTCGTAATTGAGGTAAGCTCACACTGCCGATCGAAAACCCGAGTGGGAGTTTTATTCGGAAGGGCCGAATAGGGCTGTCCCAGGATGTCTGACCCTAACTGGGCTCAGGGGCAGTCCTCTGATTTAGCTCAAATCAAAAGGGAATTGTATTTTTCTTCATTAAACAGTCAAACATCATATTACACAATTATACAAACAGTATCATACTCAGTCATTCATCTTATACAACATTTAGATTTAAACATCATATCTGAGGCCATTATATAAACAGCGTTATGGTAATGTTTCCACACCATCTCCCATGAGCTTCCCCAAGTTGTGACAAACGGACCAGTTCGTAGCTGGATTCTTCAGATCTTTCATACTTTCTCCAGAACATGAAATTTGTTCATACCTCAAGATCTGTGAGGTGGAAGAAATTCCTTTGTGCTCCATGAAAATCTACTCTCTCTATGCTGTTTGTCCATGGGGAGATTCTCAGGAATTTACGACGTCTCTCTGACCACAGCAACCTAGTTGAAGGAGGAAAGGGGGAGGCAGGGAGAGGGGGAGGCCAACGTCGTGACATTACCCCCCCTGGTGGTTTGGATCATGTTTGTCCTGCAAGTTACAAATCAACATAAAATCATGAACACGTGATGTCCTGTTTGAAGATCATCGTTGCAGTCCCCTCTGGTGGTTTAACTTGGTAGGCTTCTCTGAAAGCGGAGCAGTCCACCACAAGGATGGCAGTTGATGTCCGGTTGGTGATCGCCATTGCGGTCCCTTCTAGTGATGTACCTTGGTAGGTTCCCTGGAAGCTGCAAAGTACTCCCCCCTCTGGTGGTTCACCTTGGTAGGCTATCTGAGAGCGGGGCATGCCGTCACAAGGATGGGCCGCGGGTGTCCGGATTTGGGGTCGCCGTTCCGGACCCGTCGTCCAGACTGGAAGATCTGGGCAGTAACTTAGGCAGATGTTAACAACGCACACACACTCATGAAATATTTTTAATTACATTCATTCCCCAATGAGCGGCGTTGTGGCACTAAGAGATGGTTGTATGGGGACTTTGTTTATGGCTCTATCACTTTCTATGTGTCAAAGGAACTGAACCGAAAAGGAATGAAAGCATAAACAAAAGATATACAAAATATAGTTCTCACACAAAAATCATCTAATTGGACTGTATTCTATATACGTCCAATGTTCTGGCAGAATGACTATCATGGCATTGTCTCTAATGCCATATCTAGGGTTTTCCTACTTGGTGTGTTGCTTAGGTACTATCCTAAGTTGATAACTATATGATAAGTTTACAGCTGTAAGGCACTAGTTTTGGGCAGTGTACAGGGTGACCTATGGACTTCTGGGAAGAAAACTGGTGAGTGCTGTAGAGTCAAAGGCAAAATAAATCCTAATTGGATGTTCCGTTGTGCATGTGTGTTTATGTTCACACAAGCGCGCATGTCAAGGGAAGAAAACAAAGTATCCTGGCAGATTACAACATCTTCAGAATGAGTCTGACGTAGTCAGGCAATTTTCAGGTCAATGCCTGGAGGTCAGTCAGAATTGGTGTCAAGGGAGTCTGTAGTAGTTTCTACTACAAGTCGTAGCTATGTTATCCACGGAGGAGCTAACCTCACGACGGAAGTACTCTTTAAGTATGAGACCAGTCGTACGTGGTGTGATCGTGGTTAAAAGGTCAGACCCTATGTACGAGTTGTCAGTGGCTGCTTTATGAGAATGGCTGTAAACTTTCAACCAAATATCCTGCTTCAAAACGCTCAGTGGCTGTCGAGGCATGTCAGTCACCACCGCATCCGCGTGTGGCAACCTCTTCAGTTCCTGCGAACTGAGGCGAGGATATCGGTCTATGATATCGCAAAGTTTTTCACCAGTGGAAGTCATCGGGTCAGTTGCTGGACTGATGCCATTAGTGTCATTGTAAGGGGTGACCGTCACCCACAACATCGGAAGCAGAGTATACTCTGCGCATCAATGTTTTTCTTGCTGAGACGGCCGCAGTGCTTGCGGAAGTGTCCGAAGGGCAAGAGGAGTTCATCTCAACTACCGTATTGCACGACTGCAAGGAGGAGGGAAGTTGCATATTCACAGAGACAGCTGGCTCGAAATCATGAAAATAATGGTCAATCAGGTTGGCTGATGGAATGTGTCGAGATATCGTAATATCTCCTTGGATCGGATTCATGCCCCAAGAGGTTTCTAAACGTCTCTTTCCCAAGGGGTGCTTTCGACAGAAACCCCTCATGAATGACTGCGTTGCAGCTAGCGTTAGGGGAAGACAGTGTGGTCAGTGGAGAAGGCACGGTGGCCTGTGACCATACCTGGTTGGTTTTCCAATCCATCAATGGGAGTAACCGATCCATCAAGTCTGCTCCAAGTAGCAGGGTTACAGTTTCGAGGCTGGTAACATACACAGGGTGAACGAGCGATACGTCCTTGAAGTGTAGTTTCAGCATGACTCTAAATGTGAGAGACGAGGTAGTCTGAGTGACCCCTCGAAGTGTAGTGTCGCATCGTTCCACTTTTAATCAATGTTTAGTTGGCTTCAAAGCACTTTTGAGATCATCAAACAATGTTTGAGAGATGAGTGATATTGTCGCACCCGAATCAATTAGCGCATGACAAGTTAAGTAGTCCTCCAGGACTGTTTCCAGGTATGGCCGTTTAGATTCGTGGTTAGTGGACGTATTCCCCACAAAGTGGAGTGGTCGTTCGCAACGACGTGATGTGCCATTTCTGTTGAAGGGGGAAGCAGATTGACTTTTCCGATTTTGGGAGGGCTTGGCTTTAACGAAGAGTTTGACCATTTTCTTCGCAACCTTTGTATCAGAGTCTATAGACAAAGCCCGGGGGCTTGTTTCTTGATCAAGCGGGCCCTGGATAGGGCCTGTTTTTGTGCATCATCTCTCAACGTTCCAATACCTGATAATGCACCCTCTAACTGGAGTGAGTGCTCCTGGTCAAACTTCAAAACCGAGTGGTCAGGGCTCTTAGCGTTGTGTACTTTTGATGCCTCAAAATCTGTGCTTGCAAGCTCTCTGAGTTGTAACGTGGGCAGCAGGGCCCAAGTAGGTAATGAAGGTAGGATACATGTTTCGACAGGAACATTTGTTTAAAAGGTAACAGGTCTTCCATGCCTGTTTCAGTGAGTAGGCCAAAGTAAGCTGAACGAATCCTGTGATAGTTAGCTTGTGGGTGTTCGTTCCGAGCTTGTTTGACCTGTGAGCTATCGTGTTTGTGAGTCGCAGAACCACTATTCTAATTTCAAAGATGTGGCAAGTTTAGCGTGGTCATTTCGCACGTGTTGCTGTTGTAGATGAATGAACCTTGTCACGTGTCTATTCGATGTTCGCTTCAACAGGTACACCCTGTCAGAACCCGTAGCGTTCGGGTTGCCATCCAACGCATCCTCTATGTCTGCTAGGAACGTCTCAGTATCGTTTGGCTGACCTGGAACGGGGTCAAAGGTGGGGAAATTCTTGATGAGTTTGTCAAGGTATTCCTCGCCAAGCGGGCGGAGAGGGTTGGCTTCATCCTGTGGAGAGATTGGGGCCGAAAGGCCAAGATGAGAAGCCAAGCCTTGTTGTTGTTGGCCAAGAGGTGCAATATTACTCAGTGCCGAATGGCCAAGAGGAGAAGACTGAGGGACACATGAGGGAGGCAAGGTCTGAAACCCATTGTCTTTACTCCTGTGAGTACAGGGCTCCGGTTGCTTGGATTGGTAGTCACTCTGTAGAGCGTGACCATTCTGGACTTCCTCCAGATGGTACATAAAGGTGGTATTCTGCGGCATTGCCGAGTTCACTTGAGCTCTTGGAGTACTGATTTTGGACACGTGAGTGTCACACTTGCTCCTTTCAGTCTCAAACGTATCTGTCATTGTTTGCAGATAGAGGTCTTGTGTACGGAGTGAGAGATTAAGTGATGAGATTTCCTCTGTTTGCTTAGAAATCAATATTTCCATCTTCATCACCTGAGTTCTCTCATCATTCATTTGGTCAGCGACTTCACTGAGTTCTGCTGACTAGCCATCCAACTTAGTCATTGTGTTCATTAACTGATCGTCTTTGGTCTGCAGCGTTTTGAGGAGAACCGTGTTACTTTGAGTAACGTTCAACAAAACTACCTGCATGTTATCAAGTTGAGCGCTCCTGTTTGTAGATAACTATTCAGATTTATCTAGTTTGGCGTGGACATCATCGTATTTAGTTTTGGCTGAATTGATTTGTTCCTGTAGCATATGATTTTGATCCTGTAGAAGACGATTTTGTTGAAGAGCTTGTGCTTGTTCATCGTGATACGTTTTTGCAATTACATTTAATTGTTCAGTTTTCAAGTGCAGTTCCATAGCTAGCAGAATTTTTCCCTTTTCTGCATTTGCCATTGGTTTCCCGGTTCTCTCCCTCTGTCCCTTTATGTCTACCACTGCCTGCTCGTGCTTCAGCTGTGCACTGCAGTATTGGACAGATGCCAATCTTGGGTGGCAAGACATCAGGGCTAGACTGGAGAGAACCTTTACGAGGCCTGCGCCCGATGGTTGATTTTGGAAAGCGTTGTTCTCTGCTTTTCCACTATTGGTATCGCTGCTGAGGTCAGATATCAATCCATTTGCGGGTGGAGGTTCACTAATTAGCGGGCGAGTGGGGACTTCCCCCTCTGATAGCTTGCACATTATTAGAACATTTTAAAAGGAAAAATGTCTTTCCTAATTTTCCAAAGTTAGGTTTTGGAATATATTGGGAGCTGCAAAGATGATTTTAATCTATTTATAGACGTTAATGAACCATCAGTACTGGACAGTACTGTGGGACTTGTACGTGAATTAATTTGCAAAAGCAAATTGAATTAATCAATGATAATGATTAATCATACCTGGATAGGCTATCTGGGTATTAAACTTTAAATTAACCTGGGAAGTTGGTTCATCTAGGTTACTATTGCAAAGTTGAAGGTGTCTCATTTAATTGGAAGAACCTAGAAAGGTATGTTCGACAATTTAAATAAATAAATTGAATGAGACGATAATACCGAAGCAATTGAGATTGCTGGATTGTCATAAAGGTAGTGTTAAGTACATTTACCACTATGGTACACATTCCTCTCAGGCCAAAGCCATGTGGGATTCGCGCTGGAGGCGGGACTGATTTGGTTGTGCTTTGCAGAAGCAGATTTTACTGATTGATCAAATTGAATGAATAATCAAACCTGTAGAGGCTATCTGGGAATTAAACTTTAAGAGGTTCTAATGACTGTTATTTATATAATCAACTATGTTTAATTGTTAACCGATTAAATTAATAATGTAACAATTAACCCATTAGCATTTGGGGCACCACGAGAGTGGTTCTTTAAAGAGTTACCATCTCCCAAATTAAACTTTACTTATCACATCCATAAAACAGTCAGCTTATTAATCATAACCTCGTATTAAATCATCATTCTGAACTGTCATAACCTTGCAACTGCAAAAACACAAGCCTTACTTATACTGAGCTAGCACTACACAAATTGGTTTAATAATCTATTTACTAGCCAACAAAATGGTAACACAGGATAAACATACACACTTAATAGAATAGAAACAGGTCCCTAGCAGACTGACAACAATATGACTTTGTCATGCCCTGGCCATAGAGAGGCTTTTATTCTCTATTTTGGTTAGGCCAGGGTGTGACTAGGGTGGGCATTCTATTTTAATTTTCTATATTTTGGATTTCTTTGAACACGTACCACGCTGCACCTTGGTCCTCACCTTCTTCCACCAACAGCTGTTACAGAACTACCCACCACCAACGGACCAAGCAGCGTGGTGAAAAGGAGGAATGGACATGGGAGGACATCTTGAACGGTAAGGGATCCTACATATGGGAGGAGATCCTGGCTGGAAGGGATCGCCTCCCATGGGAACAGGTGGAGGCAGCCAGGAGAGCGGAGGCAGCAGGAGAAGGGAACCAGCGTTACGAGGGAACACGGCTGGCGAGGAAGCCTGAGATGCAGCCCCAAAAAAATGTTTGGGGAGGCACACGGAGAGTGTGGCAGAGTCAGGTTGGAAACCTGAGCCCACTACCCGTGCTTACCGGAGCGAACATGTGACTGATCAGGCCCCATGCTATGGGGTGATGCGCACTGTGTCTCGGCCGAGCATTCACAGGCCGGTGTGCTTGGTGCCAGCGTCCCGCATTTGCCGGGTGGAAGCTGGCATCCAGCCAGAACGGGAGGGGCCAGCTTTGCGGTCGAAGGCCGCCAGTGCACCTCCACGGCCCTGTGTATCCGGTGCCTCGGCCAAGGAAGAGGCCGCCTGTATCTCTCCCCAGCCTGGTGAGTCTGTGCCTGTTCCCAGAACCAGGCCTCCTGTGTCGCCCGCCTGTCCGGCGCTGCCAGAGTCGCTCACCTGTCCGGCGCTGCCTGGGTCGCCCACCTGTCCGGCGCTGCCAGGGTTGCCCGTCTGTCCGGGGCCCGCTGCGAGGGTCCCCAGTCCGTGGTCAGCGGCGAGGGTCCCAGCTCCAGAGGAGCCACCTAAGTGGGCAAAACCTAAGGTGGAGCGGGGTCCACGTCCCGCACCAGAGCCACAGCCATAAAGAAGGCCCAACTGGACCCTCCCCTTTAGAGTCAGGTTTTGCGGCCGGAGTCCGCACCTTTGGGGGGTGTACTGTCACGTGCTGGCCATAGAGAGGCTTTTATTCTCTATTTTGGTTAGGCCAGGGTGTGACTAGGGTGGGCATTCTATGTTCATTTTCTATGTTTTGGATTTCTTTGTTGTTTGGCTGGGTGTGGTTCTCAATCAGAGGCAGCTGTCTATCGTTGTCTCTGATTGAGGACCATACTTAGGTAGCTTTTTCCCACTGTGTTTTTGTGGGTGGTTGTTTTCTGTTGAGGGTTTGTATCACCTGTCAGAACTGTTTCGGTTATTCAGCACCTTGGTCCTCACCTTCTTCCACCAACAGCTGTTACAGACTGCTTGTTACACAAGACATGGAGAAACTACGCTCATTTATACGTTGCACACAAACCGCCACCCGCTTGGAGTAGGAAATCATTAACATATTTACTTGAAATTTCTTGGTTTCTCTCGGCCTTCTTGGAAGGGGGTTTGGGCCTTTTCACAGCACGCTTGTAAGGCTCTGATTGTCCAAAAGGGGTCCCCACCAGTCTCCTACTGTTGTTCTCCTCTGCAGTCATCAGGTATCCAATGACTTGTCGTGTAGTCCTGAACAGAACTACAGAGTATATTCTACTTCAATTCACTCTGGAAGGTGTTTCTTTGAAGATAGGCTAGCCTAGGTTTGAAGAGAGTAGTAGAATGGTTCCACTTTGATTAGCTTTTCTAGATACTTTAATTAGAACAGCTAATCAGCCGGACCAGTGATTGTCCGGAGGTGACTTTATTGTCTCTATCTCATGGTGAGATTCAGAGTTCAAACCACTTTAAATGTGAGCTGGAACTTTACATCTCTCTGGTCTCATATTTAATTCTTAATTCTTAACCCCTCATTTTATACAGTTTGGGGTGGTTCCGTCAGGCTGACACGTTTTCTGACCTCACTCAGGGGGGCGGTGACTGCTTACTGTGCACAGATATGTAAACAATTTCCTCTTATAGTTTCTAAAATCACATCCCTCTCTTAACAAAAATACTTTCATAATGTTTCATATAGCATGCACAACGCAGAGGATGGAAACTTTGTAAATGTAGTATGTATACTTTTCAAGATACAGTATTTCCTTTATAACATTTTTAATGACATCACAAAATAACATTAGTGTTCTTTAGACCTCCTTTGACCATTCCCCACATTCTATGTTAGAAATATTGTTCTAGTATTCGCTTTAGAACGTGTTAGCGTTTCGGCAGGAAAATGGCTGTGAAACAAAGGCACATTCCTATGGTGAATTTGGAGAGGGAGAGAGCTGAATGTTCTGTTCTTGATTTACAACAGGATGTGAGCTGTCAAGCCTCTGCGGGTGAGAGGGGTCTGGTTGATGTTATTTATTGCAAAGCTGATCTGACCTATTTTGATGCTCACAGGACAGTCATGACACAACACAAACAAATACTTAGTTGACGCCATTAGCATTATTTTACAGAACTAATATAAACATTTAAATAGGTAAGCACAATTGACTTTAACACCATAAAGGTTATGCTCCATACATCAATACGTTGTGCTACAGTAGAAATGACAATAACACGATTTGTGACAGACCAGCTCCAAACAGTCTAATGTAGCAACATTTTAAATTGTGTTTTTTACATTGGATAAAAGTAGAGACTCAGAGCTACAAAATGGTACATCATACACTACAGTTGAGGACCAATGGGAAATTAATTTAGCTTTGAAAGTTGCTAAACTTGTAAACTCAATTTGAGAAAATATTCTTTGACTGTTTTGGTACTACTCCTGGAGAGCCCTTGTTTGTCTAAACCCATTCAGCATCGTTCACACCCTCTAAAACTTTAGCCCCACCCATCTCTTTAACCTTTTGTGACTAGGGGGCAGTATTTTCATTTTTGGAAAAATAACGTTCCCGTAGTAAACGGGATATTTTGTCAGGACAAGATGCTAGAATATGCATATAATTGACAGTTTAGGATAGAAAACACTCTAAACTCTAAAGTTTCCAAAACTGTAAAAATATTGTCTAACAGAACTGATATTGCAGGCGAAAGCCTGAGAAAAATCAAATCAAAATCAAATCAAATGTATTTATATAGCCCTTCGTACATCAGCTGATATCTCAAAGTGCTGTACAGAAACCCAGCCTAAAACCCCAAACAGCAAGCAATGCTGGAAGTGCCTCATGTTTTGAAAGCGCTGCGTTCCAATGCGTCCCTATTGAGCAGTGAATGGGCTATCAACCAGATTACTTTTTCTCCATATTCCCAAGGTGTCTACAGGATTGTGACGTTGTTTTACACATTTATGTTGAAGAATACCCGTAAGCGGCTACATTGCGCAACTGGTCACCTGATGGCTCCCAGAGTGATTCTCGCGTAAAATACAGGAGGTAGCCATTATTCCAATCGGTCCTACTGAAAAACCAATTGTCCCGGTGGATATATTATCGAATAGATATTTGAAAAACACCTTGAGGATTGATTATAAACAACGTTTTCCATGTTTCTGTCAATATTATGGAGCTATTGGCATTTTGCTAATTAGTGTCAGTCGATGATTACGCTCCCTCATGAGGGATGGGGAGTCACTAGAGGTTAACGGTTGATCCAAGCATTCTGTACTAACAGCAGTCAATCCCCCTGTAAAGACCTTTGTTATACACAGATTCAAAATAGTTAATAGCTATGATAACACGTGTATTTGTGGTTGCGACCCAGAGATTCTTGATCATTTATTTTGGGACTGTTCTTATGTCTGAAGATTTTAGAGTTAGAAGATTTTAATTTAAAATAAACTACTGTTAATGTTAATTTGAAAGACTCTGATATTATGTTTTATTTTGATCCAAATTATATGGATCCTGATTTAATTTAATTGTTGATTTATTTATTTTTCATGGCAGATTCTTTATCCAGAAAATGAGGTGGGCTGAGAACAAACCCATCTCACATTGTTTAAAATGTAATTGAACATTTTTGAAAATGTTCCTCTGATTTGTCATCCAAAGGGTCCCAGCTATAACATGTTGTGTAATTTTGTTAGATAAAATCCTTCTTTATATCCCAAAAAGTCAGTTTAGTTGGAGCCATTGATTTGAGTAATCCACTCGTTCAACATGCCAAGATAGGAATCCGAAAATCTATGCCTAAACTTTGTTTCAACAAGTCAAAATACGTTTCTTTATAATCCTCTGATACCCTAAAATGTAATCAAACTATAATATTTCATACGGAAAGAAGTATGTTCAATAGGAAACCAATATTAACTGGTGCGTGTCCTGTTGTCTTGATGGCATGAGCACACATGAATTTCCAAGCAGGTGTCCTTGTACTAAAACTCATATTTCTTACTCGTTTTGGAAGAAACAAGCCTGAAACCTTGACCAAAGACTACTAACACCTAGTGGAAGCCATATGAATTGCATACTTGGAGGTAGATTTGATTATTTCCCTATACTTTTCATTGTAAGAGCAATGGGCTCTCAGAAAAAAATCCAGTTGGGTTCTCTTTGGATTTTCTCCTACCATATCTATTGTTTATAGTCTCCTACATTATTTTAACATTTCCACAAACTGCTGAGTGTTTTCTTTCCAATGGTACCAATTATATGCATATCTTCGCTTCAGGGCCTGAGCAACAGGCAGTTGACTTTGGGCACGTCAGTCAGGTGGAAATTAAGAAAAAAGGACCCTAGCCTGAATTAAAACTTACTTGTAAAATACAATTTTAGTTTATAGAAGCTAGATAAAATTTCAACAACAATATGTAGGTTATACTGAACACCACTGAAGAGATAATCAGTTAGCTGGCTAACAGATGTGATGATGACTTACTTAGCTGTAATGTTACTGTCCCAATCACCCAGCTAGCTGGATAGCTAGTTCACTAGCTAGCTAGCTTGCCGGTGATCCGTCGTCAAAGTTCATAATGATCACAAGTAATTGTGATCAAATGTTCCTCACAAGCCCTTGAAATTGTGGATGAATCATCTTGACCAGTTCACTTATGCCATATGTTCCCCTGTGCTTTCATGGCTCCTTTGTTGAGTCTTCCTCTTTAAAACAGGACCAGTGGTGTGGTCCTCACTTCTGTGCTTGTGGTTGTCCTCTCTCAGTGATGCAAAGAACTCCTCGGCGTCTTGTGCTATAGTGAATGACAGGCTTTCTCCCCGTGTATGACCCTGGTTGCTGGATAGACGAGGAATGACTGGATACCCCTGTCTGAGGTTGTTCCGGACCTTGTTGAAGACGTTGCGGCGTTGTGAGGTGTGCATGCTGTAGTCAGGGAAAAAACCCAGTACCTTACCGGCGTGGTGAAGGAGCTCTGCTGCTCTGGCTCCTTGTAGAATGGCTTGGCAGTCGTTGTGCTGGAGGACCTTGAAGATCAGCGATCTCGGTCTGTCATTACTAGTCCCAGGCCCCGAATAGATGTGGTGGGCTCTTTCTACCTCAACCTTGTGAGATATGGATGGGATCCATTTAGGGATCATTCTCTGTAGGAATTCGATGGGATCATCAGTCTAGTCTCATTTTAAAGACAGTAATCTTACATTTGAGCAATGTGATTGGTTCTCCATTTCAGCCATCTTGAGCTTTATCTTCTCCAGTTGTGAAGAACAGTCGTTGATTTTCCGTTTGTATTCCCTATTTTCACCTTACAGATTGTCCACTTTAGTAGACAGATTGTCAATCACTTTCATCCGTCTCTCAACGTCAATTGTAAGAGCTTCAACAGCCGCTAAAGATGTTTTCTGTTAAGTGGTTCCATCACCTCAGCTAATACCCATTGTAGAATATTCTTGAGAGAGTTCTGTTGCTTGGCTAAAAACTCAGAAATTACACCAGCTATGAATGCCTCAGTTTCAGTGCTGAAATCTGCATTTAGTTTTTTTGCGCCTCTCATTTGGAATGATCTACAAAATGCCGTACCCCTTTCCTGCAGTCAAATGATCTAGTGGCCTCATGGGTGTCAAAATCAATAAACATTACCTAATTATTTTTTATCCCATAATCATGTGTGTGACGTGTATACTTTAGTTTCTAGACACATTTGTTTAAGACTACCAAGAAACACTGTGACCCTTTACTGCCCACTGCAGTAAAAGCTTATTCAAGTTGTTGGAGTTGGTACCACACAGTGTCTCCTGACCCCTCCTGTCTCAGCTTCCAGTATTTATGCTGCAGTAGTTTATGTGTCGGGGGGCTGGGATCAGTTTGTTATATCTGGAGTACTTCTCCTGTCCTATTCGGTGTCCTGTGTGAATCTAAGTGTGCGTTCTCTAATTCTCTCCTTCTCTCTTTCTTTCTCTCGGAGGACCTAGCCCAGGACCATGCCCCAGGACTACCTGACATGATGACTCCTTGCTGTCCCCAGTCCACCTGGCCATGCTGCTGTTCCAGTTTCAACTGACCTGAGCCCTAGGACCATGCCCCAGGACTACCTGACATGATGACTCCTTGCTGCCCAGTCCACCTGGCCATGCTGCTGCTCCAGTTTCAACTTCCACCTGACTGTGCTGCTGCTCCAGTTTCAACTGTTCTGCCTTATTATTATTCGACCATGCTGGTCATTTATGAACATTTGAACATCTTGGCCATGTTCTGTTATAATCTCCACCCGGCACAGCCAGAAGAGGACTGGCCACCCCACATAGCCTGGTTCCTCTCTAGGTTTCTTCCTGGGTTTTGGCCTTTCTAGGGAGTTTTTCCTAGCCACCGTGCTTCTACACATGCATTGCTTGCTGTTTGGGGTTTTAGGCTGGGTTTCTGTACAGCACTTTGAGATATCAGCTGATGTACGAAGGGCTATATAAATAAATTTGATTTGATTTGATTTACCACTAAGACAATTCTGCCAGATGTTAGAGGGGCTTTTTACTGAATAATGTGTTCGTTTCATATGATTGCATTTTACTTTTCGTGTTTGCTTTTCATGTATTCTGTAATTGATGTGTATATAGGTGGGTATAGTGTATATAGGTGGGTATAGTGTATATAGGTGGGTATAGTGTATATAGGTGGGTATAGTGTATATAGATGGGTATAGTGTAATTGTTGTTTACTGATGTGTTCATGCAGGGCTCACTTAGTATGACTTCCTGCTTAAAAAAAGGTAAAATAAATAAAAAAGACTTCTTAGAAAGACAACGCATTTTACTCAAACTATCCAAATTGTGCATATGTAACACAGTACAGTGCATTATATTATCTAACAGACGGACAGGAGGAGACAGTACTCGCCGAGAGAAGAGAATAACTTATCTGGACAGGAGAAAGAATTAGCCAAGCTCATATCACAGGCTCTATACTGACCTGTGTGGGAGGAGAGAGAGAAAGTGATGGAGAGAGAGAGGAGGAAGAAGCCCACTCTAATTGATTATATGGCTATCGACAGGGACCCAGAAAAACAGGCACTCACTTTCTCCCTGATTGAATTAAACACCTTTTATGGGTTGAATAGTTTGGCCAGAGATGATAGTGGGGTGGAAAGAGAGATGAAAGGCTGGGAAGAGAAGAGAGTGTTATGATATGTAGAGGAGTTTATCTGTCTTTGGGGTCACAGGTGCAGTACAGCACACACACACACACACACACACACACACACACACACACACACACACACACACACACACTCCCACACCCCCGAAACACACATGTGTGCACACACACACACACACACATACCTCCACAGACAGGCAAGGGTCTGATGCCACATTGTATTTCAGGCTTTTAAAGTACTGTGAAAATAGGCCTGCCGAGAAATATACATAGTTGAAGTCGGAAGTTTACATCCAATTCGGTTGGAGTCATTAAAACTCGTTTTTCAACCACTCCACTAATTTCTTGTTAACAAACTATAGTTTTGGCAAGTCGGTTGTGTCATGCACAAAGTAGATGTCCTAAGTAATTTTTCCAACAATTGTTAACAGACAGATTATTTTACTTATAATTCACTCTGTCACAATTCCGGGGGGTCAGAAGTTTACATACACTAAGTATGTACAACTGTGCCTTTAAACAGCTTGGAAAATTCCAGAAAATAATTGTCATGGTGTTAGAACCTTCTGATAAGCGAATTGACATCATTTGAGTCAATCGGAGGTGCACCTGTGGGTGTATTTCAAGGCCTACCTTCAATCTCAGTGCCTCTTTGCTTGACATCATGGAAAAATCAGACAAGACCTCAGAAAAAAAATTGTAGACCTCCACAAGTCTGGTTCATCCTTGGAAGCAATTTCCAAGCACCTGAAGGTACCACGTTCATCTGTACAAACAATAGTACGCAAGTATAAACACCATGGGACCGAGCAGCCGTCATACCGATCAGGTGTCTCCAAGAGATGAACATACTTTGGTGCGAAAAGAGCAAATCAATCCCAGAACAGCAGTAAAGGACCTTGTGAAGATGCTGGAGGAAACCAGTACAAAAGTATCTACAGTATATCCAGAGTAAATTAAGTCCTGTATTGACATAACCTGAATGACCGCTCAGCAAGGAAGAAGCCACTACTCCAAAACCGCCATCAAAAAGCCTGACTACAGTTTGCAACTGCACATGGGGACAGACATCGTACTTTTTGGAAAAATGTCCTCTGGTCTGATGAAGCAAAAAAAGAACTGTTTGGCCATAATGACAATCGTTATGTTTGGAGGAAAGAAGGGGAGGCTTGCTAGCCGAATAACACCATCCCAACCGTGAAGCACGAGGGTGGCAGCATCATGTTGTGGGGGTGCTTTGATGCAGGAGGACCTGGTGCACTTCACAAAATAGAAAGCATCATGAGGAGGAACATTATGTGGATATATTGAAGCAACATCTCAAGACATCAGTCAGGAAGTTAAAGCTTGGTCGCAAATGGGTCTTCCAAATGGACAATGACCCCAACTATACTTCCAAAGTTGTGGCAAAATGGCTTAAGGCCAACAAAGTCAAGGTATTGGAGTGGCCACAACGCCCTGACCTCAATCCTATAGAAACGTTATGGTCAGAACTGAAAAGGCATGTGCGAGCCAGGTCGGGCTAAAAACCGTTCCTGTCCTGCTAGAGCTACCCCTGTCAACTGTAAATGCTGTTATTGTGAAGTGGAAACGTCTAGGAGCAACTGCTCAGCCGAGCGGTGGTAGGCCACACAAGCTCACATGTTACGGATACAGGTATCCTGTGTGTGTCCTGTGTTTTCTTTTCTCTCCTTCTCCCCTCACAGGTGGCAATCATTCCCCAATCAGTCACCAATCAGAAGACGCACCTCCTATTTCATTACCCTATCACATTCCCTTTCCCTTGGTTTAAAAACCCTGTCAGTTGTTTTCTCAAAAGCTCAACCTCTCTGTCATGCAATCTCTCTGTAGATCTCTCTTTTGTTTTAGCACCTGCATGTCACTTTGTCGCCACCTGTGAGTATTGTTATTTTGTTGTGGTGTTTGTTTGATGGTGGGAAAAGGGGGAACCAAGACAAGTTGCCCATGAGCAACCGTAGGACTATGTCTAAGAACACTAAGTAAAACTGGGCGGACCACCCACTGTATTTTTGGTTAGTTAGTTAGCTGTATAGTAGTAGGCTAGTCTAGCAAATGGAAATCTTAACGCTACAGCATACTATGATATTCTAGATTATTCTGTGCTTCCAACATTGTGGCAACAGTTTGGGGAAGGCCCTTTCCTGTTTAAGCATGGCAATGCCCCTGTGCACAAAGCGAGGTCCGTACAGAACAGGTATGTCGAGAACAATGTGGAAGACCTCTACTGGCCTGCACAGAACCCTGACCTGAACCCCATCGAACCCCTTTGGGATGAATGGGAATGCCAACAAATCCCTGCAGCAATGTTTCAACATCTAGTGGATAGACTTCCTAGAAGAGTGGAGGCTGTGGAAAGACTTCCTAGAAGAGTGGAGGCTGTGGATAGACTTCCTAGAAGAGTGGAGGCTGTGGATAGACTTCCTAGAAGAGTGGAGGCTGTGGATAGACTTCCTAGAAGAGTGGAGGCTGTGGATAGACTTCCTAGAAGAGTGGAGGCTGTGGAAAGTCTTCCTAGAAGAGTGGAGGCTGTGGAAAGACTTCCTAGAAGAGTGGAGGCTGTGGAAAGACTTCCTAGAAGAGTGGAGGCTGTGGATAGACTTCCTAGAAGAGTGGAGGCTGTTGGGACAGCAAAGGGGGGACCAAGATTTTCAACGAGCAGGTGTCCACATACACTACATGACCAAAAGTATGTGCCGGGCCAATATCAATCATCTTTATGGAGGGTGGAGGCCATTGACAGTCCAGTGGACAGAGATAGTGTCACGTTCTGACCTTTATTTCCTTTTGTTTTGTCATTATTTAGTATGGTCAGGGCGTGAGTTGGGTGGGCAGTTTATGTTCGTTTTTTCTATGTTTTGGGTATTTCTATGTTTCGGCCTAGTATGGGTCTCAATCAGAGGCAGGTGTCATTAGTTGTCTCTGATTGAGAATCATACTTAGGTAACCTGGGTTTCACTGTGTGTTTGTGGGTGATTGTTCCTGTCTCTGTGTTTGCACCAGATAGGGCTGTTTAGGTTTTCACGTTTCTTGTTGTGTTAGTTTGTTCATGTGGAGTTGCTTTATTAAAGAACCGTGAATAGAAGCCACGCTGCATTTTGGTTTCTCCTTCACCTCAAGAAAACCGTTACAGATAAAGAGAATATGATTGAAAGATGAGGAGCGGGTGTGGACTACACTCCATTCTTTCCTTTTATAGTGTGATCAAGGGTTAAGATATATCAGGCAGACTAGATTTGCCTTGCAGACTGTCCTTCATCAAAATGCACCCAGCCCTCCCATCTTCCCTCTATCTCTCATTCCCACCTACCTCTCACTTTGCCTGTCATTTATTAATGTTGTAAATTGTCACTGGGTCGTCTTTTAATGGATTTGAATTAGACCTGCTCAATCTTGGTCAAAGGATTCACTGGCTTTGCGCACACACACACCTTTGGGAGTTGACGGGGTGATCTAATGAGATGGACAGATTGATTTGCCAAATGAGGGGCGAATCACGGAATGGTGGGGAGACAGGTCTGTGCATAGCTATAGTAAGTTGACTGCGGACAAAGTAAATAAATGATCAATCTATGTATTTGCGTTTAGCAAATAGCACATCTCTCTCTCTCTCTCTCTCTAGGCGACACATGACGGATTCTTAGGTCTGTACAAACGGACAGCTCCCACCGCCTCGAATACCCTCACCCTTCCCGCTCAACCCCTTTCCATGCTCCCCACTCTGCCTCTCTCTCATGCCCAGAATGACTCCTTCCATGTCTCACTCTCAACCACATTTCCAATATATCCCATCCCCCCCACCTATCTTGTATCATTGAGCCTCCCACCACCTGTCTCACCCTGAGCCCCTTCATCACATCTCCTGCCACTCAGCCCACCATCACACCTCTGCCCCCCTGTCCCCACCCTTAGAGCCTCCCTCTGCCCCTCCCCATGTCAAACGGGCAGAAAATACTGCATTATTAAGTGTGTGTTGGACGGTCAAGTCATCTCATCAAGTCTAATCAAGTCATGTGGGCACGTGATTCCAGCTCTTGGCCAAGGACCCTGCATACTGAGGGAACTACTCAGACATGAGCGCCTTTGATGTCCTCTCTCCATCTCCTTGCGTCCTTTTCAATCATTGTGTCAATCAATGGAGATGATTGGACCAATGAACAGGAACACGATATTATGGTAAAGACCTTCATCTTCTGTAGCACACTGGGTGACATTAAGAAAATAAAATTGCACAGAGTGCAGTCATAACCTACAGTAAGAACAGCTATGACTGGGGAAAAACCATTTCAACACTGACTAACCCAGCCTGAAAATAGGATTTTCAATACACATGAACTCAGTGTATTAAAAGATGATCAAAAGGCTGTAACCATGTCTTGCCCTGGGGTCAAGGCTTCCACTGTCACAAAGAACCCCATTGCTATTGATCCACTGGTTATTGATAGTGGCACAGACAGATTGAGGCACGGCGGTGGGAGATTTGGCATATGTTGTCCCAGTCATTTAATATAGGGGTTGAATGGAGCATGTTAGGTTAATATATGCACACGCTATACCCACACAGTCTTGGTGCTTGTATGTTGTGTGTTGGAGTGCGGGGGAGATTGAGTCATTTTCTTCCCACGCTAAGGCCTTGCCTCCCTGATCCGTGTGGAACCAGTTGGGTGCAGGCCTATGAGTTGGCGACGGGGGGGGCCATGGGTCACATATTTGGAGTTGCCAAAACATGAATGGGGCTTGAATATAATCCTCAGTTAGTAGGATGACTACTGGTTAAACTTTAACCAGCCCCATCCTGTTCCCTTTCATCATCCACCCAGGCCCAGGCCCCAGCACTGCAGCCCTCCAACCCCAGTGACCCCCCCCCCTCGCTTTTAGGGACAGCCGTGATGGATCACCCCTGTCATTGTGTCTTGTATGGGGACCACGGCTAAGAAGGATCAAGGTCTGCTTGTTAATCTGACCCTGCGATCAAGAATGGACAATGCAACCCATTATAACAACCCCCCTCTCTAGAAGCTAACCCACTGCTCAAGAAAAGTTAGGAGAAAAAAATGAACACATGGCATAACTAAACTCGACCAACTACATGAAAGACCCATTTTTGGGCCCTCGTCCCATTATGATACAATAACCCATTGTAAAAAAAGAACCCAGAGTAAAAAAAGAAGTTGGAAAGAGAAAAACGAGAGGGACAGAGAGCAGCTGCGGACAGTGCCTGGTGCAGATGAGTAATGGGAGAGTAGGAACTCATGAAATTGACGAGTGATCAGCCATATAGCCAATGCTCTCTGTCTCAGAGCCGACAAGAGGGATATTTAGAAGAACATTTGAGAATGTATTCGTATGTAATACATGAAATCTTAAATTCGTATCTTGTTATACCTTAGAGGTAGTCATGTTCTTTTGAAAATCATACATATCTACGGTAAGCCTATAAAACCAAGATCTTACATTTTCAGGAATAGATCAAATGCCATGACTTTGGAAACATAAAAAAGCAATTTAACAAGTTCCTGATGACAAAGTTCTCAAATCATTTACACTTCACTCAAACATATTTTAACATGGCTCCACAGTGGACTAAAAGCTGTTATGATGATTTTTGTAAAGATTCTGAGAGACGGAAATATGTACTTGCCGATAGCTTCAAGATTTAAGACATTCCTACATCCACTGTCCTCTGTGCTTTACAGAGTCCCTGATGATAAAAAGAGGACTATTGAAAACCAGAGTAGCAACTCAGTGGGCCAAGATGGATGTGTTTTCCCTTTGGGTTCAGGCCAGTTCTCACATTATTTTTAAAAAAGACAGGAAATTATGCTCATTTGTAAAATTCCTCCTCTTCACCATTACTAAATAAATGTTTCTGGTTCGTTAAGAGAACCAAGATGTCAAGCCCTTACATAATAGGGCCAAGGAGAGGAGTCGATTTTAGCCTAAAACAAATCTGTGTCTGTGACACTGGGGTCAGAACTAACCATCTGTGTTTGGAGGGTGTCACACTGTATAAAGATAGGAGACAAGTGCAGTGCAGGAATACATACTAAGGGGTGTCATTTTCTCTACCCCAACAAAAGAGCGAGGTGTAAACCTGTAAATAATACACGGGACGAGACCCGTAAAACAAGTGCACAATAACACGTAGCATGGAGGCCGATGCAACAGCACAGGTGCTCCACAGACCAACGGACATGGTAACAATAATGGGAACCAGGTGTGCGTAATGAGGGAAGACAGTCGTAATGAATCCAGTTCAGTGACGCCTAGAAGGCCGGTGACCTGGAGCTGGTGAACGGAATGAGCACCGCTGGGATCCCTGACAGAGGGGGACATGGGGTCTTGGTGGACGGCAGAGAGAGAAGCACCTACTGCCCGGGTCCAGGAATATGATTGGGGCTAGACGTGTGTGTGTGTGAGGGGTTGACACATTCACAGCACCTTTCTCAGCTGACTTTGAAAATATGTTTACGTGGGAAAAGACCCATCCATCCCGGAGGCCCAAATACGGCCTGGGGCTCTGTTGACACTGAATTAACAACTTGACACTGACTGAGATGGGCACCGCCTAGTGAACGGGGGAGGACTGCACTTAAGGAAGATATCTACATTACTAAACATTTCTGTCTAAATGATACATTGATGTATTTGGTGGAAATAACGTTTTGATGTAAATATGTCTTGTCTTGTTTGAACTCTTTGACTTGTAAATAATGCTTAAGTTACATCATAACTGGGAATCAAATCAAATGTATTTATATAGCCCTCGTACATCAGCTGATATCTCAAAGTGATGTACAGAAACTCAGCCTAAAACCCCAAACAGCAAGCAATGCAGGTGTAGAAGCACGTTGGCTAGGAAAAACTCCCTAGAAAGGCCAAAACCTAGGAAGAAACCAAGAGAGGAACCAGGCTATGTGGGGTGGCCAGTCCTCTTCTGGCTGTGCCGGGTGGAGATTATAACAGAACATGGCCAAGATGTTCAAATGTTCATAAATGACAAGCATGGTCAAATAATAGGTCTGGGACAGGTAGCACGTCCGGTGAACAGGTCAGGATTCCATAGCCGCAGGCAGAACAGTTGAAACTGAAGCAGCAGCACGCCCAGATGGACTGGGGACAGCAAGGAGTCATCATGCCAGGTAGTCCTGAGGCATGGTCCTAGGGCTCAGGTCCTCCGAGAGAGAGAAAGAAAGAGAGAATTAGAGAGAGCATACTTAAATTCACACAGGACACCGGATAAGACAGGAGAAGTACTCCAGATAACAAACTGACCCTAGCCCCCCAACACAAACTACTGCAGCATAAATACTGGCGGCTGAGACAGGAGGGGTCAGGAGACACTGTGGCCCCATCTGATGATACCCCCAGACAGGGCCAAACAGGAAGGAAAGGGAAGTGAGGCCCAGATCAGTATATCAGAACCAGAGGGGTAGATTCATAACATTGTGAGTGTTGTTGGCTGGACCTGGGTGGGAGAAAGCGCAGGGGAAATGCAATGTAATCTAAACCATGTTATCAGGTGAGCTTTTTAATACAGTCCCCATTTTAATTGCACTTATGGCAGAACATCAATCTTGATGAGTTGATCTGCATAGCCGTTCTCCCTGGCCAATCTATCACCATCCATGCCGGCTGGGTAACACTCCCTCCCTCAACACACACTCTGACACATACAGTAGACACACACACTCGATCTCCCCCACCTCTTGCAAATTAGCCCTTCCCATCTGCACCATTCCTATTGTGAACTATTCTAATACAGTCATAGGCGCACACAAACGCACGCATGCATGCACACACATTCATGAACGCACCCACTCACAACATTTGGGAAAAAATAATGGATAGTGTTCTCTTGAGCATACGTAAGGTGTAAGATAAGTGTACTTGTTGTTGGCAGAGCTGTAGACAGACCAGGTGCTGGTGTCCGTGAGTAGAGATAGAGGTGGTTTCTAACCTCACTCCGTAATACCACAGCCTCGTCTGAAACTTGGCCAGAAATGTCTCTTTCCTTCTGTGTAACAGCTAGTCACTCTGCCAAAGTCTTATAACTGGAGTGTTTGTTAAAGTTAACACACAGGCTACTGCTACACAATACAGTACTATTATCCAGTGGCCAACTGAACCCAGTCATATGTGTCCTCTGGAGTTAGAGGATGTGTCAGGTTACTCCAACTCAGCATCCAGGGATACATCACTTCAGACTTCACAGGTGAAAGGACCCTCTTTCCTCTACATGATAACTGTGGACGGGCTGTACGGGAGCAGCTGAAAGGAGTCTCTTTCCTCTACATGATAACTGTGGACGGGCTGTACGGGAGCAGCTGAAAGGACCCTCTTTCCTCTACATGATAACTGTGGACGGGCTGTACAGGAGCAGCTGAAAGGAGTCTCTTTCCTCTACATGATAACTGTGGACGGGCTGTACGGGAGCAGCTGAAAGGAGTCTCTTTCCTCTACATGATAACTGTGGACGGGCTGTACAGGAGCAGCTGAAAGAAGTCTCTTTCCTCTACATGATAACTGTGGACGGGCTGTACAGGAGCAGCTGAAAGGAGTCTCTTTCCTCTACATGATAACTGTGGACGGGCTGTACAGGAGCAGCTGAAAGGAGTCTCTTTCCTCTACATGATAACTGTGGACAGGCTGTACGGGAGCAGCTGAAAGGAGTCTCTTTCCTCTACATGATAACTGTGGACGGGCTGTACAGGAGCAGCTGAAAGAAGTCTCTTTCCTCTACATGATAACTGTGGACAGGCTGTACATGGGAGCAGCTGAAAGCTGGAGTCTCTTTCCTCTACATGATAACTGTGGACAGGCTGTACAGGAGCAGCTGAAAGGAGTCTCTTTCCTCTACATGATAACTGTGGACGGGCTGTACAGGAGCAGCTGAAAGGAGTCTCTTTCCTCTACATGATAACTGTGGACGGGCTGTACAGGAGCAGCTGAAAGAAGTCTCTTTCCTCTACATGATAACTGTGGACGGGCTGTACAGGAGCAGCTGAAAGGAGTCTCTTTCCTCTACATGATAACTGTGGACAGGCTGTACGGGAGCAGCTGAAAGGAGTCTCTTTCCTCTACATGATAACTGTGGACGGGCTGTACAGGAGCAGCTGAAAGGAGTCTCTTTCCTCTACATGATAACTGTGGACGGGCTGTACGGGAGCAGCTGAAAGGAGTCTCTTTCCTCTACATGATAACTGTGGACGGGCTGTACGGGAGCAGCTGAAAGGAGTCTCTTTCCTCTACATGATAACTGTGGACGGGCTGACTCCACACACCAGTCAACAATATTGTTAATTTGTGCTGGGATAATACTTAACCAACTCCCAGCATGAAGATGAAGGGGAGGGGCCACTGCTGAGACAATTGAGACATGGATTGTGTATGTGCACCATTGATTGGGCAAGATTTAACTTCTTATGGCTGGGGGCAGTAGTGAGATGCTGGATGAATAAGGTGCCCAGAGTAAACTGCCTGCTACTCAGGCCCAGTTGCGAATATATGCATATTATTAGTAGATTTGGATAGAAAAACACCCTGAAGTTTCTAAAAGGGTTTGAATGATGTCTGAGAGTATAACAGAACTCATATGGCAGGCAAAGACCTGAGAAATAAATCCAACCAGGAAGTAGGACATCTGAGTTTTGCCTATCGAATATAGTGTCTATGGGGTCAAATTGCACTTCCTAATGCTTCCACTGGATGTCAAGTCTTTAGGACCTTGTTTGATGCTTCTACTGGGAAGGAGGTGGGAATGGGAGCTGAATGAGTCAGTGGTCTGGCAGAGTGGCATGAGCTGGTCACACGCTTTCACGTGAGAAGTAGCTACGTTCCATTGCATTTCTAAAGAAAATGGAAGTGTCCGGTTGGAACATTAAATTGTAAAAACATCCTAAAGATTGATTCTATACATCGTTTGACATGTTTCTACGAACTGTAATATGACTTTTCTTCTGAACTTTTGTCTGGATCTGCCCGCGTGTCGTGAGTTTGAATTTGTGAACTGAACTCGCTAACAAAAGGAGGTATTTGGACATAAATGATGGACTTTATGAAATGTATTTATATAGTCCTTCGTACATCAGCTGATATCTCAAAGTGCTGTACAGAAACCCAGCCTAAAACCCCAAACAGCAAGCAATGCAGGTGTAGAAGCACGGTGGCTAGGAAAAACTCCCTAGAAAGGCCAAAACCTAGGAAGAAACCAGGCTATGTGGGGTGGCCAGTCCTCTTGTGGCTGTGCCGGGTGGAGATTATAACAGAACATGGCCAAGATGTTCAAATGTTCATAAATGACCAGCATGGTCGTATAATAATAAGGCAGAACAGTTGAAACTGGAACAGCAGCACGGCCAGGTGGACTGGGGACAGCAAGGAGCCACCATGCCAGGCAGTCCCGGGGCATGGTCCCAGGGCTCAGGTCAGTTGAAACTGGAGCAGCAGCACGGCCAGGTGGACTGGGGACAGCAAGGAGTCACCATGTCAGGCAGTCCCGGGGCATGGTCCTAGGGCTCAGGTCCTCCGAGAGAGAGAGAGAAAGAGAGAATTAGAGAACGCCAAAGCACAGTCCCCACACCATTAGGGGGGTTATCGAACAAATCAAACATTTATTGCGGAACTGGGAGTGCATTCTGATGAAGATCAAAGGTAAGTTAATATTTATAAACGCTATTTCTGACTTCTGTTGACTCCAACATGGCGGAAATCTGTATGGCTTGATTTGTTGTCTGAGCGCCGTACTCAGATTATTGCTTGGTTTGATTTTCCGTAAAGTTTTTTTGAAATCTGACAGAGCAGTTGCATTAAGGAGAAGTAGATCTCTAATTCTGTGCATAACACTTGTATCTTATAAAGTTTATGATGACTATTGTCGTGGCAGAATCAGAATCCTTTAGGTAACATTTATAAATAAGATGTTTTATTACATTTTTATAAGTATGCTTATGTGGAAAAAGTTACTTGGGCCCAGAGAGGGGAGAGGTCGGGTTAGTCTTATCTGTGAATGTGTCTGTAAACTATTTCTAAACCATGTCAAGGGATGGTGTGATTAAAGGGGAACCAGTTAGGTTGGCTCCACAATGTCTGTATGCCAGTCACTCCTCTCTGTAAGCTTGTCCAGGAGGGGGTGTATTTGATATATGCCATTGGATGAGGTAATATTTTTGGTTCTAAGTGGTACCAAGAACGAGATAAGAGCTTTGGTTTAGGAGACCAAACTGAATGATAATTTATAGCTAATGCTATAAATTATGGGATACTCCTTTTTCTGGGTAAAAGGTTCTTTGTTCCCAAGATGTTATTCATCATGTGAGTTTTGATGGGTGTGTCTTAGCTATAAATGATACGAAGGACTGTTTTGTAAGCACTTAGAGAATTCATTTATTAGACACTGAATTGATCTGACAGTCACAGGGCTATGGTGAAGCTCATATAATTAAAGATGGACTTTATAACTCTGACTTGTGTGGTTTGCTCCATGATTTGGTAATACAGGAAATTTCCATGACACCATTTCTGTAAATTGATGTGGCTCTCTGCAAAATCAGTGGTTGTTTTGGAAGCAAAACATTACTGAACGTAACGCACCAATGTAAACTGAGATTTTTGGATATAAATATGAACTTTATCGAACAAAACATACATGTATTGTGTAACATGATGTCCTATGAGTGTCATCTGATGAAGATCAAAGGATAGTGATTCATTTCTCCATCTATGCTTTTTGGGACTCCTCTCTTTGTCTGGAAAAATGGCTGGGTTTTTCTGTGACTAGGTGCTGACCTAACATAATCGTTTGGTGTGCTTTCACTGTAAAGCCTTTTTGACCTCGGACACTGTGGTGGGCTTAACAAGTTTATTTTAATTATGAGATTTGTTGTTTTGAATATGGCACCCTGCACTTTCACTGGCTGTTGTCATATCAATCCCGTTAATGGGATCTAAGCCATAAGAAGTATTAAGAGACTTTCAACAGGGATCAGTAATAGATGCCAGACACCCCAGTTTGAGTATGTCAAGAACTGCAATGCTGCAGTGTTTCACGCTCAACAGCTTCCCATGTGTATCAAGAATGGTCCGCCACCCAAAGGACATCCAGTCAACTTGACACAACTGTACATTGGACTCAACATGGGCCAGCATCCCTGTGGAACACTTTCAACCCGTTTTAGTCCATGCCCTGACAAATTGAGTCTGTTCTGAGGGCAAAAGGAGGTGCAACTCAATATTAGGAAGGTGTTCCTAATGCTTTGTATACTCAGTGTATACCATAATAAAAACAGTTTATTTATATTTGCATCAATTACAGAAAGACGGTGATGTAAAAAGAGGAAAGAGACAATCAGAAAGATACAAAAAGACAGAATAGCTCATCCCTCTGTGGCACTGGTTGTCGACAGCGAGGGAAACTTCCTGAAGATGACAAGCAGAGTTCTGGCAGCACATCCCACAGACAGGTTAATGATTCTGTACCCACTACTGAGACACAGGCAGGGAGTAGGGGGAGAGAGAGGGAGAGGGAAGGAGAAGAGGGAGGGAAGAGGACGAGATTAGGGAGAAGTGTCAATCATGTAGATTTACCCCCTGATTACATCTGTATTAGGAATGATGGGCTGTTTTTGTGTTTTGAATAACTATTGATCTGCCCCTGCCATACATGGCCCATTCCTTAATGAGGCAGGACAAAAGATACATGTCAAACATGGTTAACACAACTCTGATTTCCATTTAGAGAAAAAGTGGCACCTGTGTTTTTATGTATATAGAAATACTAAAATTAATCGAAAACACAATGTGATAGGGACAAGGTCGAGACAAAGCAAACTTGCTCATCTACATTTTATTTTAGACTGGTTGAATACCAAAAAAAAAATCCAAAAAAAAATCAGATACCATGGGAAAGGGAATATGGAAAATAAAACGTCACCTTTCCATCTAGTGCGATGAGAACATTTCTTTCCTCTCATTTATTGGTGTATGTCCATCTGTCTCTCTGTGTGTGTGTGTGTGTGTGTGTGTGTGTGTGTCTCCAGCTGCTTAGAGTTGACGCCTTCTTTACATGGCAGCTGGAAGGCTCCAGTGATGTAACAGATTCAGCAGCAGCAATGATCAGCACGAGGGTTAATCAATGCTGGGGCAGCCCAGAGGAGAGGGCCTGTCTGGGTAGAACTTGGCTAGGTGAGTGGGAGGCCCAGAGCTTCAACACTACAGTGTAGAGGAATGTCCGTGGGGAAACTTGTTTTTCTGTACTATCTAGAGTAGTACTCGGGGAGCTCCGAAAGGCGCAGCGGTCTAAGGCACTGCAGCTCAGTGCAAGATGCATCACTACAGACCCGGCTCGATCCCGGGCTGTATCACAACCGGCCGTGATCGAGAGTCCCATAGGGCAGCACACAATTGGCTCAGCGTCGTCAGGTTTAAGGGAGGGTTTGGCCGGGGTTGGCCGTCATTGTAAATAACAATTTGTTCTTAACTGACTTGCCTAGTTAAATAAAGGATAAATATATGCTTATGAATCTCTACACCTCTGAAGGCCAAAAAAATCAAGGACAACAACCACCCGAGCCACTGCCTGTTCACCCCGCTATCATCCAGAAGGCGAGGTCAGGTGCATCAAAGCAGGGGCCGAGAGACTGAAAAACAGCTTCTATCTCAGGGCCTGTTAGCATGTTATTGATGGCTGTTTAACTCAATCTCTAGCCACTTTAACAATAAAACATTGGATGTAATAAATGTATCACTAGTCACTTTAAACAATGTCACTATATAATGTTTACATACTGTATGAGATTAATAATGTAGGGTATGTATATATTGTACTCTATACAAAATCACTGCATCTTGCCTATGCCGTTCAGCCATCGCTCATCCATATATATTTTTATGTACAGTACATTTTCTTATTCATTCCTTTACACTTGTGTGTATAAGGTAGTTGTGAAATTGTTAGATATTAATGCATGGTCTGAACTAGAAGCTCAAGCATTTCGCTACACTCGCATTAACATCTGCTAACCATGTGTATGTGACCAATAAAAATGGATTTGATTGTCAGTAAACAGCTGTTTGGGATAGTGAGGGTGCATTGTGTGTGTGTGTGTGTGTAGGAGAGATAGGAAGAGAGAGAGGTGGTAAGAAGAGGGAAAGAAAAAGAGGGAGAGAGACAGAGTAAGCGCATGTATGTATAGTGTGTGATTGGGGGCTGATAGGGATCAGCTATATAATCCCCCACCAAATGGACGGACTTCCGAAATGCAATGTGAAGCCGGATCTGTGCGGTGTCTACTCAGCACTACCTATTCACTGACCTGAGCTAGGGAGTTAATCATTTAAAAGGGAGCAGGAGAGGGCATATGCCTGAGTGACAACATAAGAGGTATAAGAGAGAGAGCGAGCGATTTATTAATTTATTTTACCAGGTAGGTTGACTGAGAACACGTTCTCATTTACAGAAACAACCTGGGGAATAGTTACAGGGGAGAGGGGGATGATGGAGAGATGAAGTGGTGGAGGGAGAGATGGAGGAAGATGGAGACAAGAGAATCAGTGTCCCCTACCACACCTTAATTCAGATAACACAAGACTTAAAGTGAATGTTCCATTCATTGTACAGTATGATGCTACTCCAGGCCTGAGTACTCACAGTAGGACTGTAGGTAGCCCCAACAACGTGTCCTCATATGCTGCTTTCACTCACTGTCCTGTGAACCACAGTGTCCCTCCTTCCCCGTATCTCTTTTCCTCCTCTGCTCCTCCCTTCCTCTGCTTCTCCGTCCCTGTGGGATGGCTCTTCCTTGTGACCTACAGTACAGTACACACCATCATCACCAACTTCAAAGTCCAGGATGCTCTCCTGTCCTGCTGCTCCAAGAAAAACGGTTGAGACTATAAAGGCCACACGCATACACACACACACATGCACACACTCACACAGTAGAAGTGCATTTTGAGGGTGGAAGAATGTCAGAAATGCTAGTGGGAAGGATAAGGGGGAAACCAAGAGGTCCAGGTCTTCCGAGAAGAGGAAAAACAGGACCATAAAACCCTCACGTCACGCAGAAATCTGCTCATACAGATATATAAACACAGGTTGAGAAAAGACAAGAATCTGTCAGGCACAGAGACATCAGTTCTTCTTTTCATCCCTTGTTTTGTCCGAGGGCAGGGGGCCATCAGCCCTTTCACATCCCCTCTGCCCCGGACACTTGGCAGACAGAAGATATGTTCAGCCGAGACTAACTGGTACTCCCTGTTTATAGATCCATTTGTGTGTATTTTATTCCTTGTTTTACTATTTCATTTGTACTATTATTTTTCAACTCTGCATTGTTGGGAAAGTAGGACAGTCCTGTGAGCATTTCACGGTTAAATCTACACCTGTTGTATTCGGAGCAAGTGAAACGCACTTTAATTTGACAGCACTTGTCTGAACTAGGTAAAGAGTCAAAGCAGGACAGAGAAGGAAAAGGGTGAGAAAAGAGATGCAAAGAGAAGAGTGAAAGTACATTACTTTTCTCCCATTCAGATTTAACAGTTACATCATCAAGGGAAGCTGTGCAATTGTAATCTATTGATTTCCCTTCATTATGCACCCACCTTCACACCCCACTCCTCTTGCTCCTCCTCTTCCACCATCTCGGCAGCAGTTTGATTCAGTACCTGCTGGTTGGTTAATCAATGAGTCGGTGAGACTGCAGGCAGTAGTGTAGGTGTACGCGTGTATGGACAGACACTGGGCAGGACCGGGGGAGGGGCGCAACACCACTTTGATTGACAGATGTGCCTGCGTCGTCCCTTCAGAACCAGCGCCTATTATCACAAAGCACAGGAAGTGGAGGGAGGCGAAAAGCTTGAATGCAAAAGGCACTCTGCAGGGGCGGTTAATAATTGGGAAGTGTTGTACTATTCATGTGAAAGAGAGAAATGGAAGTGGACTGTAACTAAGAAGAGTTGGTTGTTATTTTGGTTGTCAGATCGTGATGGTATTCAGTGGTGATTTGAAAGACGACAGCAGTACAAGCAGTAAATAAGCTCATAGTGTGCTACCCGGTGACCATTTACAGAAGTATGTCAATTCCTTAGTTATACAGAGATCAAATACATTACACTTATAAATCCTTATAGGCATATCATATTAAATTGATGCTGTAATGTAAAAGCATTACATTACGTTCTTATAAGTTAAGACTGAGGTAAATGTCCATTGCTATAAACTCCACACATATTCCTCATAGCCACATGGCCTACAATACTACATTTAGGCTACCTGCCTCACCAATAGCTCAATATAGCTCCATAATAGTTGCCACATGATGTGTGTGTGTGTGTGTGTGTGTGAATTTAGGGTTTGTTCCTTTCCAGATACGTCTGAAGTTAATGGAAAAAGTGCTTTGACTGCCGTGACTAACAGCCGTCACTGGGCTCCCGCCTTCCAATCAGCCGTCACTACTCGATTGTGCATCTGTAGAAGTTTGCGAGTGCTTTTGGTGACAAGCCGAATTTCTTCAGCCTCCTGAGGTTGAAGAGGCGCTGCTGCGCCTTCTTCACGATGCTGTCTGTGTGAGTGGACCAATTCAGTTTGTCTGTGATGTGTATGCCGAGGAACTTAAAACTTGCTACCCTCTCCACTACTGTTCCATCGATGTGGATAGGGGGTGTTCCCTCTGCTGTTTCCTGAAGTCCACAATCATCTCCTTAGTTTTGTTGACGTTGAGTGTGAGGTTATTTTCCTGACACCACACTCCGAGGGCCCTCACCTCCTCCCTGTAGGCTGTCTCGTCGTTGTTGGTAATCAAGCCTACCACTGTTGTGTCGTCCGCAAACTTGACGATTGAGTTGGAGGCGTGCGTGGCCACGCAGTCGTGGTTGAACAGGGAGTACAGGAGAGGGCTCAGAACGCACCCTTGTGGGGCCCCAGTGTTGAGGATCAGCGGGGAGGAGATGTTGTTGCCTACCCTCACCACCTGGGGGGCGGCCCGTCAGGAATTCCTTTACCCAGTTGCACAGGGCGGGGTCGAGACCCAGGGTCTCGAGCTTGGAGGGTACTATGGTGTTGAATGCCGAGCTGTAGTCGATGAACAGCATTCTCACATAGGTATTCCTCTTGTCCAGATGGGTTAGGGCAGTGTGCAGTGTGGTTGAGATTGCATCGTCTGTGGACCTATTTGGGCGGTAAGCAAATTGGAGTTGGTCTAGGGTGTCAGGTAGGGTGGAGGTGATATGGTCCTTGACTAGTCTCTCAAAGCACTTCATGATGACGGATGTGAGTGCTACGGGGCGGTAGTCGTTTAGCTCAGTTACCTTAGCTTTCTTGGGAACAGGAACAATGGTGGCCCTCTTGAAGCATGTGGGAACAGCAGACTGGTTTAGGGATTGATTGAATATGTCCGTAAACACACCGGCCAGCTGGTCTGCGCATGCTCTGAGGGCGCGGCTGGGGATGCCGTCTGGGCCTGCAGCCTTGCGAGGGTTAACACGTTTAAATGTCTTACTCACCTCGGCTGCAGTGAAGGAGAGACCGCATGTTTTCGTTGCAGGCCGTGTCAGTGGCACTGTATTGTCCTCAAAGCGGGCAAAAAAGTTATTTATTCTGCCTGGGAGCAAGACATCCTGTTCCGTGACTGGGCTGGATTTCTTCCTGTAGTCCGTGATTGACTGTAGACCCTGCCACATGCCTCGTGTCTGAGCCGTTGAATTGAGATTCTCCTTTTCTCTGTACTGACGCTTAGCTTGTTTGATAGCCTTGCGGAGGGAATAGCTGCACTGTTTGTATTTGGTCATGTTACCAGACACCTTGCCCTGATTAAAAGCAGTGGTTCGCGCTTTCAGTTTCAGCGAATGCTGCCATCAATCCACGGTTTCTGGTTAGGGAATGTTTTAATCGTTGCTATGGGAACGACATCTTCAACGCACGTTCTAATGAACTCGCACACCGAATCAGCGTATTCATCAATGTTGTTATCTGACGCAATACGAAACATATCCCAGTCCATGTGATGGAAGCAGTCTTGGAGTGTGGAGTCAGCTTGGTCGGACCAGCGTTGGACAGACCTCAGCGTGGGAGCTTCTTGTTTTAGTTGCTGTCTGTAGGCAGGGATCAACAAAATGGAGTCGTGGTCAGCTTTTCCGAAAGGGGGGCGGGGCAGGGCCTTATATGCGTCGCGGAAGTTAGAGTAACAATGAGCCAAGGTCTTTCCACCCCTGGTTGCGCAATCGATATGCTGATAAAATTTAGGGAGTCTTGTTCAGATTAGCCTTGTTAAAATCCCCAGCTACAATGAATGCAGCCTCCGGATAAATGGTTTCCAGTTTGCAAAGAGTTAAATAAAGTTCGTTCAGAGCCATCGATGTGTCTGCTTGGGGGGGGATATATACGGCTGTGATTATAATCGAAGAGAATTCTCTTGGTAGATAATGCGGTCAACACTTGATTGTGAGGAATTCTAAATCAGGTGAACAGAAGGATTTGAGTTAAAGTATGTTTCTTTCATCACACCATGTCTCGTTAGCCATAAGGCATACGCCCCCGCCCCTCTTCTTACCAGAAAGATGTTTGTTTCTGTCGGCGCGATGCGTGGAGAAACCCGTTGGCTGCACCGCCTCGGATAGCGTTTCTCCAGTGAGCCATGTTTCCGTAAAGCAAAGAACGTTACAGTCTCTGGTGTCCCTCTGGAATGCTACCCTCGCTCGGATTTCATCAACCTTGTTGTCAAGAGACTGGACATTGGCAAGAAGAATGCTAGGGAGTGGTGCACGATGTGCCCGTCTCCGGAGTCTGACCAGAAGACCGCTTCGTTTCCCTCTTTTTCTGAGTCGTTTTTTTGGGTCGCTGCATGGGATCCACTCCGTTGTCCTGTTTGTAAGGCAGAACACAGGATCCGCATCGCGAAAAACATATTCTTGGTCGTACTGATGGTGAGTTGACGCTGATCTTATATTCAGTAGTTCTTCTCGACTGTATGTAATGAAACCTAAGATGACCTGGGGTACTAATGTAAGAAATAACACGTAAAAAAACTGCATAGTTTCCTAGGAACGCGAAGCGAGGCGGCCATCTCTGTCGGCGCAGTAGTAGTACAACGAGATGATACAAGTTATACACATGGAATTATAGATATACCTCTCAATGCAACCGCTGTGTCAGATTTTTTAAACTTTACGGAAAAATAATCGCATGCAATAATCTGAGACGGCACCCAAAAGTAAAAACACCGGGCTTCCAGTGACTCAACTTGGGAAATGGCTGCCTAGTTTCATACCCAACTGATGTGCAGTATTCCCCCCCCCCTAAATTCAAGTATTTAGTCTGAGCATTATAATAACACGCAAAATGTTAAAGGGGAAAATAGGAAAAGATCGCGGAGCTACAAAAACAGCCCGTAACAAGACAGCAGAAGATAGTCGATGAACCCGAAATGGCTAATGCTAGCGCAAATAAGATAGCAGCAGCAAAAGAACCCTCATTTCGTGAGGTGATGAAGGAGGAATTGCGCGAGGCGCTCACAGGCTTACGAGAGGAACTTCGAGAAGATGTATTTTATTTTATTTCACCAGGTAGGCAAGTTGAGAACAAGTACAATATAAAGCAAAGCAGTTCGACCCATAGAACGACAGAGTTACACATGGAGTAAAACAAACATAGTCAACACTACAGTAGAAACAAGTCTATATACGGTGTGAGCAAATGAGGTGAGATAAGGGAGGTAAAGGCAAAAAAAGGCCATGGTGGCAAAGTAAATACAATATACAGCAAGCCCCCTTGAAAACCTTTTGCCACATTTCAGGCTTCAAAATAAAGATATAAAACTGTACTTTTTGTGAAGAATCAACAACAAGTGGGACACAATCATGAAGTGGAACGACAAATTTATTATTATTATTATTGGATATTTCAAACTTTTTAACAAAACTGAAAAATAAATATTCAGCCCCTTTACTTTCAGTGCAGCAAAAAGTGAGGATCTCTGAATGATCCAATGTTGACCTAAATGACTAATGATGATAAATACAATCCACCTGTGTGTAAGCAAGGTATAAATGCACCTGCACTGTGTAGTCTCAGGTCCGTTAAAAGCGCAGAGAGCATCTGAAGAACAAGGAACACACCAGGCAGGTCGAGATACTGTTGTGAAGAAGTTTAAAGCCGGATTTGGATACAAAAAGTGCTTTAAACAAGGAGCACTGTGCAAGCGATAATATTGAAATGGAAGGAGTATCAGACCAGCAAATACCAAGTGTTTAAACTTTCAGCTCATACAAGGAGAAGACTGATCAGAGATGCAGCCAAGAGGCCCATGATCACTCTGGATGAACTGCAGAGATCAGCTGAGGTGGGAGACTCTGTCCATAGGACAACAATCAGTCGTATATTGCACAAATCTGGCCTTTATGGAAGAGTGGCAAGAAGAAAGCCATGGAAAGAATTGGTTTTGGGGGTGACTAGAGAGATATACCTGCTGGAGCGCGTGCTACAGGTGGGTGATGCTATGGTGACCAGCGACCTGAGATAAGGGGGGACTTTACCTAGCAGGGTCTTGTAGATGACATTGAGCCAGTGGGTTTGGCGACGAGTATGAAGAGAGGGCCAGCCAACGAGAGCGTACAGGTCGCAATGGTGGGTCGTATATGGGGCTTTGGTGACAAAACAGATTGCACTGTGATAGACTGCATCCAATTGGTTGAGTAGGGTATTGGAGGCTATTTTGTAAATGACATCGCCGAAGTCGAGGATTGGTTGGATGGTCAGTTTTACAAGGGTATGTTTGGCAGCTTGAGTGAAGGATGCTTTATTGCGAAATAGGAAGCCAATTCTAGATTTAACTTTGGATTGGAGATGTTTGATGTGGGTCTTACAGTCTAACCAGACACCTAGGTATTTGTAGTTGTCCACGTATTCTAAGTCAGAGTCGTTCAGAGTTGTGATGTTGGACAGGTGCAGGCAGCGATCGGTTGAAGAGCATGCATTTAGTTTTACTTGTATTTATGGGGTTGGGGGGGGAATGTTTGTTGTGTTATTTTGAGGGTTATGTGGGGGTGGGGGGATGTTGGTTATTTTGAGGGTTTTATGTTTGTTGTGTTATTTTGAGGGTTTTATGTCAGGGGGTGGGGGGTGGTGTTGTTTGCCTTTATTAACCATTTGATTCTTACACTTCTACTTCAACAGTATTTTGACAAACTTTTTGGTACATGCTTTTCTTTTGTCACAAGATATGATCAGTGGTTTTATACAGCGTTTTCATCACTATTCCAGTTTTAATTTAGTAATCTCAATTTTTAATGACTGACAATTCAGATATTGGGGTGTGAGTTGGGGGGGGTCAGATTGTGGTAAATTCAAAATCCAATCATAAGGCAAGGGGTACAGCAACACTTATCCATAATAAAGAACTATTTACCGCTGCTGACATAATCTCAGATCCACAGCGGCGTTTTGTTAAGGTATCTGGGTCTTTCTACACCTCTGTTTTGCTTGGAAATGCTCCCAATTGGGATGATATTGCTTTTTATTTACACACTTATTTCTTTGCAGCCCAATCTCAACTCACACTTTCATTTTTGGAGGTGACTTGAATTGTGTAATCCACCTAGTCTTGGACTGCTCAAACCCTAGATCGTTATCTCCGTCAAAAATGTCCAGCGTTTTGACTGCATTTATTAGCCAGGCAGGATGTGTAGATCCATGGAGATTCCTTTTTCCCAGTAACAAAGAATTTTCTTTTCACATGTACACCACTTCTATTCTAGAGTAGACTACTTTTTTGTATATAAAGCCCTTCTCCCCTCTGTTAAGAAAGTAGAATACTCTGCCATTGTTAGTGACCATGCTCCTCTGCCCCTCGACCTGTCATTCTCATTGAACTTAACAAATCGCCCCCATGGAGACTTCTCATCGTTACTTTTAAACAATTCATTCTGCACCGTTCTATCGAATGCAATTATACTTCATTGAGACAAATAAAACAGAATCAAATCTCTCCATCTACACTTTGGGAAACACTTAAAGTTGTTACCCAAAGTGACCCTGAAGAGTGTGGACCTACTGCGTAGGTTTGCTGTGTTTTTTGGGTTATACATTTAATTTCTCAAGTAGTGAACGTTTTCCTATTAGTCATTTTAATGCTAAATCATTATGTCGTATGTTCAAGTCTGGCTTTAAATATTTAGGGATCAAAATCACCTGTACCCTGTATTCCCGCCATGATGAGCATGTTAACTGCACTGTTGGTTAGGGGCTTGTAAGTAAGCATTTCACAGTAACACACCTGTTTTATTCGGTGCATGTGACAAATAAAGTTTGATTTGATTTACTCAAACTGGACTTTCAGAGATGGAGTATTCTCCATTTTACTTTAGCTGGTAAAGTTAATTGTATCAAGATGAATGTCTTGCCCACATTTCTGTACTTGTTCCAATGTCTCCTGTTTTTACCAAAGTATTTTTTTCACTTCAGTGGATAAGCTTATATATTTTTTTCTATGAGGCGGTGGGAATCCAAGAATATGTAAAGCATTCCTACAGAGAGAGAGCACAAGGAGGACTAGCCCTTCCTAACTTTATGTATTATTACTGGGCAGCGAAATATACAAAATATTATTTACTGGCTTTGCACCCCAGGAACTGACTGGTGTCAAACAGAAGCCAAATCCTGTTTCTCTTCCTCTTTGTCAGCCTTAGTCTCCTCCAGTCTCCCTCTGTCAGCTTCGCGTTACACATCCAATCCAATTGTTGTCAATACTCTAAAATATGTACTTAATTCCATCTACATTTCAAATTCTGTGATTTGTCTAGTCAAGGTCCTATATGTAATAGCCTGGTTCCTCTAAGTTTCTTCCTAGGTTCCTGCCTTTCTTGGGAGTTTCTCCTAGCGGCATTGCTTGCTGTTAGTTTGTTTTATGGCAGAGTTTCTGTATAGTACTTTGTGACATCGGCTGATGTAAAAGGGCTTTATAAATACATTTAATTGATAATAATCACCTCTTCCTTCCAAGCAAACTGGATTCAGCTTTCAGGCAGTGGCAGAGGAATGGCCTTACTAAGTTTATATTGATGGCATCTTTGCCAATTTTCAAAGACCTCACTATCAAATTGAATCTACCCCATTCAAGTTTATTTAGGCATTTCCAAATCCGACAGTTTATTTCCACTCAAAGCCCAACCTTTTCAATCATATCACCCGGATCGGGTCTGGATGCTCTTTTGAAAACACCTTTTTAAATAAAGGGATTCATATCCCGTATTTTTTTTAGATAATCATGTCCCTTGATAACCCGGAACTCAATAAAATCTGATCTGAGTGGGAAAGGGAACTTGGTGGAGGGATCTCTGATGAAGTCTGGAATGGTGCCTTACTCTGGGTAAATGGAAGCTCCTCTTGTGCCCGGCTCAGCCGTATACAGTTTAAGGTCCTTCACCGTATCCATTTCAGCAAGGCCAGATCATCCAAATATTGATGGTACATGTGACAGGTATAAAGGCCCCTTGACAGACCTGACCCACACATTCTGATCCTGTCCCTGTCTGGCAGATTGGTCCACTATATTTAAAACCCTATCTGAAGCATTTGATATGAAGTTGCAGTCTAGTGCAGAAATTTGTGGAGTATCAAACAACTTTTCTTACCAATAGACAGCTGGATGCCATTGCCTGCTAGCCCGCCGAAGGATTATTGAATTGGAAATCTATCAATCCTCCCTTAGCCTCTCTTTGGCTCAAAGATCTGAGGCTTTTCCTAAAATTAGAAAAAAATAAGTTTACCATTTGAGGGTCAACCAACTAATTTTATTCCACAGGGGATCAGATGATATCCTGTTTGGAACAGCTCCAAACACTTCCTCCAGATTAGTGCTCCTGGCCCCACCCCTTGAGATTACTGCTATAGGATCACCTAATCACTTGAAATTGTTAGGCTATTACATTTAATGTATTGAAGTAACATTGTAGTATACTTTTGTTTTCTAACATGTAACTCAATGACTTTGCCTTTCTTTTAAAATGTGTAATGAGGCATTCTGGGGGGTTCAACAGAATTGGCAGAATGAATACACCCCTGATCACAGTTCACTTTCATAGCAGCCACATTGTATTCCTTCTTGCATCTATGCTCTCTCCTCTCACCTCTTCCCTTCGCTTGTGGACTTCAATGCGCAACACATCAGCTGTATGTGAGCAAGCGAAAAAAACTTTCCAAGTCAAACCGCTACACACAACCTACATTGTTGTCACCATATTAGCTAAAGTAACGTCATAGTCAGAATATAATTGCTAATATAACTATTGGTTACTAAGGGATACAATAATGCAGTGACATTACATTGTACAGTCAGCAAGCAGTTACAACGGTGGGCCCCAGTGGCAATAAATTAGTAATACCAAAAGCTTACCTTGACTTGGAAGAGTTCCAGTGTTGTTGGAAAGTCAGAGCTGCTAGCATTCTTCTGTTTAGCCTACTGAAGCACCTTGCTCAAACTTGCTAACTGCATTTGCTAGCTAAGTAAGTGAAACAAAACAATTATAATGAGCTCTCTTGCTTCTCCTTCATTTTGAAAAAAATTCATTTCTTCAAAACTGTTCAGCTATTGTCTTTATCTTTGAGTTAATTACTCACCACATTGTATACACCAGTGCTAGCTAGCAGTAGCTTATGCTTTCAGTACTAGATTCATTATCAGATCCTTTGATTGGGTGTACAACATGTCAGTTCATGCAGCAATAACTATGATAGGCTAGAGGACGTCCTCTGGAAGTTGTCATGATTACCGTGTAAGTCTATGGAAGGGGTGAGAACCATGAGCCTCCCAGGTTTTGTATTGAAGTCAATGTACTCAGAGGAGGACGGAAGCTAGCTGTCCTCCGGCTACACCACGGTGCTACCCTACAGAGTGCTGTTGAGGCTACTGTAGACCTTTGCAAAATAGTGTGTTATAATCCATTATTTAGTGACGTGATTATATTTACTATAGTTTTATCTAAATATGATAACTTTAATGTTTTAAAATGTTTATTTTTATGAAATTCACTGAGGAGGATGGTCCTCTACTTCCTCATCTGAGGAGCCTCCACTGATGAAGACATAGGATATGCCAAGGCATCTGAACTGTCATTAATCAAAAGAGAATACAGACTTGGTGCTGTTTAGACACATACTGTACACACACACACACACACACATACATACAGAGCCCTGTCTTTTACCAGTTTCTTTGCTTTATTCTCTGATGACATGAAAATTCACAACTGGGTCTACTGAAGCTGATCCAGGTCCAGGTCAGGTCAGACCAAACCCTGCCAAGCCACAACAGTCCAAAAATGGCTTGAGCGTACACTCATCTTTGCTACTATATCTGACCAATATCAAGTAAACAAAACAGATGACACACAAAGAACACAATTGAAGTGCAAATATTGTGTGTGTGTATGAGTGTGTTTGAATTTGTGTTTGTCACAATAAGTTAGAGAATTCTCCATTGGGAAGCAGTGGGATAGCAAACAAGAATAGAAGGGAAACATGACAGAGAGAGAGAGAAAAACATTATGATGCATAATGAGCAACTTTGAAAGCTAAATTGCTTCCCTTGTTGGACATTAAAGCAGCAGTAGTCCCCATTGTAGTCCCCATTTGAGTCCTCCAAAATCTTGCTCATCCGCCCCCAGTTTCCCACTTGCATGCATATGCCTGTGGAGGCTTTGTTTCAAATGGAAAAAGTAATAGCTCTTTTCCCTAGGGTGGCGTCTCACTTTGTCTACTGTAAGGAAGGGGGGAACAAAATGTAGTTCTATTCAAGAACGAGACAGGGAAGGGGACAAAGATTCCGACACAGAGTCAAGACCGAGACCAGAAAAGTGTGAGTCCAATTCAAGACCATGAGTTTTTGTTGGAAAGGAAAGGGTTAACGCTGAAGAGAAAAAAATATCCAATCAGGATTTTTCTTGGCTGGTCTCTGGAGAGATACATTTAGATAGCTAAATCAGCCATTGGCTAGGCCATCAGAAGCTAGATAAAGGCATTGTTTGAATGTTAAATGGTGAGACAGAGGCATTGATGCGAGTAACCTGTCTTTTTCAGTACATTACAATACATCCGGGTATTTCAAGCACACCGGTAAAACACTGGAGTTGCAGTAATTAACATTTACCACCAGATAGCAACACTGCCATCTTACACCCATAACAGGCATCTGCCATTCAACTGTAACAAGGCAACATTTTGGAGTTACAGTGTAATCAAACAATCAGATTGACTTAGTGAGTGGGATGGTTTTTACAAAAAAGTATGGAAACTTCTTCCTTCTTGAAGGCCAACAGGTCACTCCTTCAAGGTCAATAGGCTGGGGGAGGGTTATAGACAGTACTTTGAGATGAGGAAGGGTTTTTATTTGTGCAGGGTTTACTTAGAAAGTAAATGTATTGTTGTGTATGAGAGCGATTGAGGTGCCATTTCTCCTCAACCTCCCATTCACAACACTTTATACTGTATAAGACCTTTCACACCTTCTTTAGCCCCCCTCAGCCCATTTACATTGTTGACTGATCTTTTCTCTCAAAAGCAGCTCCCAACGTCCCCTCGTTGTCCCTTAACAATACGCTAGCCAATCTCATTCGGTTGATACCTTTGCCAACAAAGCTGTGTTGCCCTACGTCCCTTCCACAAAAAGTCTAAAATGCTAAGAAGACAACCATGTATTTCCAGGAGACACTACCAACAGTTGGTGCACTACCAACAGTTGGTGGTTAAGGAGCGTGTCACACAAGTCTTCGCTTTGGCTCCCCCTCCTGTCCAGCTCAGGCATTCGGCTTCTCCGGCCTTCTAGCTACTGCCAAACCTACTGCTGGCAAACGCCCTTCACTCATCAACCCCGGACTTGTCTCGTCATCATTACACACACCTGGTTCCAATACCCACTCGATCACTAATATATATAACTCCCTCTGCCATTTGTCTTTGTTGTTCATTGTAAATGTTATTTGTTTTCCTGAGAGGAATCTCTCCTACTATTTCCTGAGTACTTTATATTTTGCACTTTGGGTTCGCCCTGTGGCTTTTTGTTTATGAAGATATATTTGGGTTTTGTCCCGCTTTGTTCTATGGTGCTTAAATAAATTCAGCAGTTCTAAACCTGCGACTGCCTCTTGCCTACTCCTATCTACACCAGTCACAGAATGACTGACCCAAGAAAACAGGAAGCAGCAGGACATCCCAACCTTTCCGCTGTAGGAGCGAAGCTCCGCCACGACGGCTCGTGCCTGGAGTGCCTTGGGAATGCCATGGATTAAGTGCTCCGGGCCGTACACCAACTGCAGGCCACACCACCACCTTCCCAGCTCCCAACGGTCGTTCCAGCCACCCCACCACCATCTACATCACCCGGTCTAATCAGCAACGTCTACCTGCCCCTCCCGGAGCAGTTTGATGGCACTCCATCTCTTTGTGGTGGGTTTCTCCTACAGTTTGACCTCCACCTGGCCCGTCATGCCGGGACAGCCTCCGAGAGGGACAAGGTGGCCTTGGTGATCTCGGTGCTGACAGACCGGGCTCTGGAGTGGGCACCAGAAGTGCAGTCCTATGAGAGCTTCACCCAACTCTTCCGTGCAGTCTTCGACCACCCTACAGAGGGCCCAGAGGGAGGTGAGCATCTACTCCATCTACGCCAGGGGTTCAGGACAGCGTCAGAGTACTCTCTGGATTTCCAGATGGTGGCTGCGTCCACTGGCTGGAACAACCAGGCCCTGTTGACGGTTTTCCGCAGTGGCTACAGGTGGACGTCCAGACCGAGCTGGCCTGTCTCGATGAGGACCTTACACTGGACCAGCTCATCGCCATGGCCATCCACCTGGATAATCTCCTGCGTGCCCGTCGCCGCCCATCCCGGGGGTTCCTTGTCTCTCCCAGGAACCTCCAGTGAGACTGAGCCCATGGAGGTGGGCACGACGCACCTTCCCCCTGAGGAAGGTCAATGCCGTCGTCCACATGGTCTCTGTTCCTACTGCGGGGAGTCCGACCACCCCTGGAACACCTGACCCATAAGGAGAACCAGGCGAGGAACAGACAGGCCGAGGAGCGCTCCTGCACCTTCCCAGGCGTGGACGTGCCTTGCTCCTCTGTCCACCCAGCCCGTCCTCTTCCCTGTCACCTTCCCTGACTATCCTGGCCCCCCACTGAGTCCTGCCCTAGTGGACTCAGGTGCTGCAGGAACCGGTCAGTGGCCTTATCATTACGCATTCCTCTAGTCCCTTTACAACCCCCTATCCCAGTCCTTGCCCCAGACAACCATCCCCTAGGAACAGGACTGCTGTGCTTGACCTTGATTCCCATTTCCCTCAGTTACTCACAGCCACCATGAACGCATCACTTTGCTCTTCTTAGACTATCCTGCACACCACATAGCCAGGGGAAACCTAAAACTATAGTTGCATAACCCCAGTATATTGTAGACACAGAGGAGGCTGTTGGGTTTGTTGCAGGAGTGCCAGGAGAGGTGTCCTTCTCTGCCACCTCTGTGGAAAGTCTGGACCGGGCCAACCACGTCCATATCCCAGAGGAGTACCGGGACCTACAGGTGGCCTTTTCGAAGACTCGTGCCACATGCCGGTCCCCTCATCGCCCATGGGACTGCACTAACGACCTACTGTCTGGTTCTACCCTCCCGCCGGGACACATCAACCCTCTCTCGCATGTAGAGACCAAAACCATGGAGGCCTATGTCCAGGAGGCGCTGGCCCAAGGATTAATCCGTCTGTCCACCAATCCGGCCGCCTCCAGCTTCTTTTTTGTGAAGGAGGGAGGTCTCCGCGCTGTATCGATTACCAGACACTGAATAAGGCTACTGTTAAATTCAGTTATTCCCTGCCTCTCATACCACTGTGATGGAACAGATGCACGGTGCTCAGTACTTTACCAAATTGTATTTACGCAGTGCCTACAACCTGGTGCGCATCAGAGAGAGGGATGAATGGAAGACGGCCTTCAGCACTGGGAACTAAGAATACAGGGTAATGCCCTCCGGGCTGACAAATACACCCTCTGTGTTTCAATCATTCATTAACGAGCTGTTAGAGACATGTTGGGTTGCTGTGCAGTGGTGTACATAGACGACATCTGGTTGTACTTGACTACATGGAAGCAACAGGTCTCTTACGTCAGGTCCGTTTCGAAGAGACTGATAGGGCATCACCTGCATGCCAAGGTGGAGAAGTGCATTTTCTTTCAGCAGACGGTCTTCTTCCTGGGCTATCGGATATCCACCGCTGGAGTGGAGATGGAAGAGCAGAGGATCAGTGCAGTATGGTCATGGCCTGTTCCATCCAACATCAAGGCTGTGCAGCGCTTCCTTGATTTTGCCAACTATTTCAGCTACTTAAGTAAGGGTTTCGGCACAGTGGTGGCCCCTCTCAACTCTCTCCTAAAGGGAGGTCCTCGACAGCTGCGCTGGGAGGCCAACGTTTTACTAACGCACCCGTTCTGGCTCACCCTGCCCTTCATTTTGGAGGTGGATGCCTCCGAGGTTGGAGTAGAGGCTGTTCTCTTCCAACGCACTGGATCTCTGCCTAAACTCCATCCATGCGCCTTCTACTCACAGAAGCTGTCCCCCGCAGAGCGGAATTACGACATGGGGGATCGTGAGTTGTTGGCCGAGAAGGCGCTGAAAGCATGGCTGCACTGGCAGGAGGATGCTAAACACCCATTCATTGTCTGGACAGACCACAGGAACTTAGAGTACATTCGAGCAGTGAAGAGGCTGAACCTGCGCCAGGCCAAGTGGGCTCTCTGACATGGGGGACCGTCTTATCACCTGGGCACACACAGCACCTGTGTCGGGGCACCCGGGTATGGCCCGTACTATCGACAGTCTCAGTACTGGTGGTCCACCTTGGCCCGGGACATCCGTGTTTACGTCTCTTCCTGCTCCACCTGTGTACAGACCAAGACACCTAGACACCTCCCCTATGGCAACTCGCCACCCGCTGCCGGTTCCACAATGACCCTGGTCCCATCTCTCCGTGGACTTCGTCATAGACCTTCCCCACTCGGAGGGGCACACCACCATCCTGGTCATTGTGGACTGGTTTTCCAAAGCCTGTCATTGGATTCCTCTACTTGGTCTACCTACTGCCCTGCAGACCGTGAGGCTCTCTTCTCTCATGATACCGGAGGACATCGTGTCTGACCATGGTCCTCAGTTCACCTCCCGTGTCTTCATGGAACGACTGGGGGTCACACTCCGCCTCACCTCCGGGTACCGTGCCCAATCAAAAGGGCAGGTGGAAAGGGTACATCAGGAACTGGGTAGGTACCTTCGTAGTTACTGTCAGGACCAGCCGGGGGAGTGGGCTGTGTTTCTGCCTTGGGCAGAATATGTACAAAACTCCTTCCATCCCTCCTCCACTAACCTCACACACTTTCAGTTTGTTCTAGGCTATCAGCCGGCTCTGGCACCAGAGTCAGATCTAAGCTCCTGTGGTGGACGATTGGTTCCTGTAAGCCGTGGAGGTATGGCACACTGCGCACATACATCTCCAGCGTGTTGTCCTCCGGCAGGAGGTGCAGGCCGATCGTCACCTCAGTGTGGCCCTGGTCTTTCACTCCGGTGACAGGGTCTGGATTTCTACAAATGACCTGTCCCTCTGCCTAGACCAGCCACAGCCATGAGTCCTCGTGCGCCATCTCACGCATGTTGATTTTTGTCCATCACCAGACACGATCAGGCCATGCAGGTTGAAATATCAAAACAAACTCTGTACCAACTATATTAATTTGGGGACAGGCCGAAACAAATATAACATTTATGGCAATTTAGCTAGCTTACTGCAGCTAACTCATTTCTCCTGGGATAGTTGTTTTTTTGTGTTATTTTACCTGAAATGCACAAGGTCCTCTACTCCGACAATTGGACTTTGGCGGTTGACCACCAACTTTAAGGTGCATTACCAGCACCAACAACATAATGGCAACTGAGATCTTTATACCAAGATCCACCCCCTAATCGACATGACAAACCACAGATAATAGGAACTGTTCACAAAGAAAGACTTTTACTTGAGTGAGGAGTATCCCATAGCCAGATAGCATTCGCTATAAATTATCATTCAGTTTGGTCTTTAAGACGAGGTCCTAATCTCATTCCTGGTACTTCATAGTACAAAAACACCAAGTCATCCAATGGCATAAATCAATTGTCAACTCTAGATACTCCCATCTCAAGTACACCCCACTCCTGGACAAGCTCACTGAGGGGAGGTGTCTAGGTCATATACTATCTCAAGATAAGTGCAACATCAGAGGGGACATAGTAGGGAGAACAAGTATTTGATAACCTGCTAAATCGGCAGTGTTTCCTTCTTACAAAGTATGTAGAGGTCTGTCATTTTTATCATAGGTACACTTCAACTGTGAGAGACGGAATCTAAAACAAAAATCCAGAAAATCACATTGTATGATTTTTACTTAATTCATTTGCATTTTATTGCATGACATAAGCATTTGATCACCTACCAACCAGTAAGAATTCCAGCCCTCACAGACCTGTTAGTTTTTCTTTAAGAATCCCTCCTGTTCGCCACTCATTACCTGTATTAACTGGACCTGTGAACTCGTTACCTGTATAAAAGACACCTGTTCACACACTCAATCAAACAGATTCCAACCTCTCCACAATGGCCAAGGCCAGAGAGCTGTGTAAGGACATCAGGGATAAAATTGTAGACCTGCACAAGGCTGGGATGGGCTACAGGACAATAGGCAAGCAGCTTGGTGAGAAGGCAACAACTGTTGGCGCAACTATTAGAAAATGGAAGAAGTTCAAGATGACGGTCAATCACCATCGGTCTGGGGCTCCATGCAAGATCTCATCTCGTGGGGCATCAATGATCATGAGGAAGGTGAGGGATCAGCCCAGAACTTCACGGCAGGACCTGGTCAATGACCTGAAGAGAGCTGGGACCACAGTCTCAAAGAAAACCATTAGTAACACACTACGTCGTCATGGATTAAAATCCTGTAGCGCACGCAAGGTCCCCCTGATCAAGCCAGCGCATGTCCAGGCCCGTCTGAAGTTTACCAATGACCATCTGGATGATCCAGAGGAGGAATGGGAGAAGGTCATGTGGTCTGATGAGACAAAAATAGAGCCTTTTGGTCTAAACTCCACTCGCCTTGTTTGGAGGAAGAAGAATGAGTGCAACCCCAAGAACACCACCCCAACCGTGAAGCATGGAGGTGGAAACATCATTCTTTGGGGATGCTTTTCTGCAAAGGGGACAGGACAACTACACCGAATTGAGGGGAGGATGGATGGGGCCATGTATCGCGAGATCTTGGCCAACAACCTCCTTCCCTCAGTAAGAGCATTGAAGATGGGTCGTGGCTGGGTCTTCCAGCATGACAACGACCCGAAACACAGCCAGGGAAACGAAGGAGTGGCTCTGTAAGAAACATCAAGGTCCTGGAGTGGCCTTGCCAGTCTCCAGACCTGAAACCAATAGTAAATCTTTGGAGGGAGCTGAAAGTCCGTAATGCCCAGCGACAGCCCGAAACCTGAAGGTTCTGGAGAAGGTCTGTATGGAGGAGTGGGACAAAATTCTTGCTGCAGTGTGTGTAAACCTGGTCAAGAACTACAGGACATGTATGATCTCTGTAATTGCAAACAAAGGCTTCTGTACCAAATATTAAGTTCTGCTTTTCTGATGTATCAAATACTTGTCATGCAATAAAATGCTAAGTAATTGTATGATTTTTAAGTAATGTGATTTTCTGGATTTTCGTTTTAGATTCCGTCTCTCACAGTTGAAGTGTACCTATGATAAAAATTACAGACCTCTACATGCTTTGTAAGTAGGAAAACCTGCAGAATCGGCAGTGTATCAAATACTTGTTCTCCACACTGTATATATCATAGTAGAGTGTAATTGTTTTTAGGCCAGCTGTTTTTAGTCAACATGTTTGTGTTTTTAATGTAATATGTAAATGTTGTACTGTATGTGTGTTGTGTTAGAGTGTGTAAGTTGTTTTGTCTGAAACGTTGTTCCCCCTGCTGCTATTGGACCAGGTCTCTTGGAAAAGAGATATGATCTCAATGAGAATTTATATTTATTTATACAGGTTTTAAGAAACCATGCGCACAAATTTATGAAATTTGTATTCAATATGTTCACTTCTCTTCCCTTAAATTTCTATTCCCCACCTTGGCCTCGCTCTCACTTTCCACTGCTACCAAACAGACAAGAAAGAGTCTCCCTGACATGTTTTCAGCTCCAGTTTCCTTCCTGCCCAGAAGCTGGTGTATCTCGTTAGTTCTCACACAGCCAACCTCTCCTCTCCACTTTGCCAGGAGAAAAGGGGATAAAGGAAATAGAAGGAGGGAAATGAAAAAGTTAGTCTTAACTAATTGCATCCATGAGAAAGGCGATGCGGAGAAGGACAGAAAGGAAAAAGGAGATATGAGGGTTATTCACTCCCTTTGGACAGAGTCAATACATGCTGTGCTACAAGGCTGTTTCATCATGCTGACTGTTTCATTTGGATCCACAATGTGACTCTTAAAAAACCTATTCTATCTACTAGATTTATGCTTGATACAATCTCTTCAGTGTTCCTTGTCTTCACATACATTAGCCTAGGTTCTTAGCAATTATAGGTTTTCGCTTAAAGCGCAACTTTTTTAGAAAAGAGCCTATGTCACAAGCATTTATTCTACTGTCAAAATGTATTTGGGTCATGAAGTCAGTCTCATCCAAAACTGAGTTTTGTACCTGAATATGTCACAACTAAGGTGTCAACCCTGCCCACAGCTGGTAGCACACGAGTAATCATCAATTCTGAGTGCAGCTGGATGGGGCTAGTTAGAGCCCAATGATAAATTACAGTGTAAGTAATTTCAATGACTTAAAAACCTCAAACCAACTACAAATTCTAGAAATGTATATACAAACATTGAAAGATTTTAATAAGAAAACTGAAAAGTGTGCAACATGTTCATGTTGTCTCCTTTACATTGTGTAATTTATTGACGGTCCCTAACTAACCCTGGCGCTAGGCTAACCAAAGTAAAACCAATTTTGCCACGTTCACACACCAGCTGGCTGAAGCTAATGGGCTAAATAACTTTTCCCACCTGCGAACACCCACATCAAACCACACCCCGAAACCAACTCACATTTGAATTCAGTCATGGCCGCAAGAATTTCTTAATTAGCCAAATCTAAAGTGAGGCCAAATCAGGAAGTGCAGTTGTCCTTTAGTCAAATCTGGATAGTTTCTCTTCCCTTTGTGGATGCATTACAAGTTACCACTTTACTTCAAATCTCCCACCTCTCCCCAAGTAAAGACAGTCGTGCACTATAATGGTTGGTCCCAAGATTGCTGTACCTTACATACTCTCCTTCACACCTCTACTTTTTGTTGTAATACAGCCTGAATTGAAAATGGTTTAAACATAACAATTGTTTCATTGGCCTACACACAAAGTGGAATTATGTTTTTGAAGTTTGCCTCAGTCGAGCAGTGCATTTCAAACAGATTCAACCACAAAGACCAGGGAGCTTTTCCAATGCCTTGCAAAGGGCAGCTATTGGTAGATGGATAAAAAAAATGATAAAGCAGACATTGGATATGCCTTTGAGCATGGTGAAGTTATTAATTACCCTTCGGGTGGTGTAACAGTACACCTAGTTTTGAAAATCTTGGCCATGTTCTGTTATAATCTCCACCCGGCACAGCCAGAAGAAGACTGGCCACCCCTCATAGCCTGGTTGCTCTCTAGGTTTTGGCCTTTCTAAGGAGTTTTTCCTAGCCACCGTGCTTCTACTCCTGCATTGCTTGCCGTTTGGGGTTTTAGGCTGGTTCAGACAGCTGGATTTAGGACCGCACGGACACCACATGCTGTGTGAAGGCAAATCTGAAAGGCTGGCTTCACTTATAGCACCGGCAAGGCGGGTCACAAAATAAGGAAAAAATGTAAGAAAGTGGAACATATGAATAAATATGGAGTGGGGGATTGCAAAAACCTAAAGGAAAATCTGGTAAAATAAGTAGGCAGATAAGGAAAACATTGGAAAAGTGTCAAATGTTTGAGGGAATATGGAATGGAGGATCGCACAGAACTTTTGGAAGGGCTCGAGACGGAAAGTGAACGTGATGAGTGAGGGTGAATTAATTGTGGCGGCAGGTGCAGTGATGACCTCCGAGAAGGAGCTGAGTGTAGAGGGAAGGGCTGGGATGAGGAGGGTTGGAGTCAAGTGCAAAAAGAGGGGTACGTGCTCTAGTAGCTCAGAGATGGAACCTCATGAGAGTATGAATGTAGTATCTGTGGTGAGTACCTCTAAGTTTGGGCCTAATCCCAAGGAGGAAAAGGATGATTCTGATCCAGTGGGTGTGAGATTTGTGGAATGAATGGATCATTGTATTCTGGCTGATCCATATGTGGTGTTTGGTTGGAGAAGAGTTTGGGGACTGTTGAGTTGGTGAAAGTAACTTGAAAGTGAACTAGTGTGTTTCTTCAGTCCAGAGGGAGCGGGCACTTCGGATCACGCGATTAGGGAGAAGAAATGTGACTTGCTTTGCTCTCTGGAGCAGGGCGCCATTGAAAGGAGTGATAACAGGGGTGGCATTAAGTGTGGAGGAGGATCCTTTGAAATGAAAGATTCCCAGTGTCTGTGATGCCCGCCGTTTGGTGCGACGCAGATCCGGTGGAGAGCGTGGGGAAACGGAAAAGACATTGTCTGTCCTGCTGAGTTGAGGTAGAGTCTATGCCCGACAAGGTCAAGTTAGGAAGTGTCAGTTATCCCTTGAGAGCTTTTGTTGTGAAACTACTACTGTGTTTTAGGTCACAAGTTGCAGCAGTATGTAGAAGGAAGATTCTTAGATGTGAGAAGTGTGCAGGAGACCAAGGAATGTGTAGTATCGGTGGAGAAAGTTGTGCGTTAGATGTGGGGGTGCCCATGGGGCTGGAGTTCAGTGGTGTCTGGTGTGAGAGGCACAGGTTGAGGTTGCCAGGGTTAGATTAGTACAGAAAGTGTCAGTACGCCAAAGCAGTGAAGAGAATGGTAGGGTGTGTACAGGGTAAGGGATACTGAGAGTATTCCTGTGATTAGGCAGAGACCAGGAGAGTGATGGGAAGAATACTGTATGTGCTTCAGTAAGGTGGGCTGTTTAGCATTCATAGCCATGGTTGTCAATTGTCTGCAGAAATGGATCGGAAGTCACAGAAAATAGTTGTGGTGGCAGCGGCAGAGAAGTACTTCGGATTGCGAGGATTTATTGCAGAACAGTTGCAGAGGGTGTTGAGTGGTAATGTTCTATCCTCTCAGACAATACCGACAACCGCCGAAGCATCTAGGGGAACATTCTATGAGAACATTTCCGAATGCTACTCTGACGTATCCATTCTAACCGCTTACAACTACGACAGACTGACTTCTGGGGAACACAGAGACTTCTGTCGACACTCTCCAGCAGATGGACCGGCCGACCAGAGAGACAAGACATACTCGGAAATATGGCCATTGCAATTTAGTTTCTAATGAGCCGTTGTTCATGTAAAGTATTAGCAATTTCTATGAGTGTAGTTATCAGCTATGATACTAACTCCCTTTGTCTACAAGGCCGTCATATCGGCTTAGCTCACTAGTGACTTTTCTATCATTGTTAGTAACCCATATCTACTGTTTGTCCTGTAATTCTGTGTGATTATTTAGTAAATAATTAAGCCAATTTGTATATTGCTGACTCATTATGGAAACTAGGGTTTGCGCAGATAACCAATAATTTTACGACGTTTTGAATGAGACTGAGAGAAGTTAACAATTAATAACCATTAATTGAAGACTAATTGATAAGATATGAATATATCTGAAAGTCGATTCGGGAAATAGACTTTATTTTAAAAAAATTATAACATTTAAAATCGGTGGTGCCCCGAATTCCTAGATAATTAAAGTTTACATGATTTGTTTAATTACGTAATAATAATTATACATAGAGAAATGATTTAATGAAATAAGTCTTCACATTTAATGATACTAAAGACACGATACACAGCTGTACATTTCGATGAAACATGGTGAAGCCCCAAAATTGCCCTCCCTGGAAGCCTGTGTTTCTGACATAAGTGTAAGACGTCAAATTGTTTACTATTAAACTCGGACAGAGATGCTTGATCTAGTTCCCAAGATAAAAAGAGATCTTCTGTTGGCTCTGACAATTAATCTTGATGGTTGTACAGTCGTCTCAAATTAAACTGAAGGACCTCGGAGTTACTCTGGACCCTGATCTCTCTTTTGAGAAACATATCAAGACTGTTTCAAGGACATATTTTTCCCATCTACGTAACATTGCAAAAATCAGAAACTTTGTCCAAAAGTGATGCAGAAAAATGAATCCATCCTTTTGTCACTTCTAGATTAGACTACTGCAAATGCGCTACTTTCCTGCTACCCGGATAAAGAACTTAATAAACTTCTTTTAGTACTAAATACGGCTGCTAGAATCCTGACTAGAACCAAAACATTATCATATTACTTCAGTGCGAGCCTCCCTACACAAACTTCCTGTTAAGGCTAGGGCTGATTTCAAGGTTTTACTGCTAATATACAAAGCATTACATGGGCTTACTCCTACCTGTCACGATCTTCCTCCTCTTCATCTGAAGAGGAGAGGCGAGAAGGATCAGAGGACCAAAATGCAGCGTGGTGTGTGTTCATGATGAATGTTTAATTAAAGAAAGAACTGAACACTGAATACAAAAACAATAAAGAGTCGTGAAGCTATAATAAGGACTGTGCTGACACAAGCAACTAACATAGACAATCACCCACCAACAAACAGTGCAACCCAGGCTACCTAAGTATGATTCTCAATCAGAGACAACTAATGACACCTGCCTCTGATTGAGAACCATACTAGGCCGAAACATAGAAATCCCCAAATCATAGAAAATCAAACATAGACTGCCCACCCCAACTCACGCCCTGACCATAGTAAATAATGAATACAAAACAAAGGAAATAAAGGTCAGAACGTGACACTACCTATCTTTTCCGATTGGATCCTTCCGTACATACCTACACGTACGCTATGGTCACAAGACGCAGGCCTCCTAATTGTCCCTAGAATTTCTAAGCAAACAGCTGGAGGCAGGGCTCTCTCGTATAGAGCTCAATTTTTATGGAATAGTCTGCCTACCCATGTGAGAGACGCAGACTGGGTCTCGACCTTTAAGTCTTCATTGAATACTCATCTCTTCAGTAGGTCCTATGATTGAGTGTAGTCTGGCCCAGGGGTGTGAAGGTGAATGGAAAGGCACTGGAGCGACGAACCGCCCTTGATGTCTCTGCCTGGCCGGTTCCCCTCTCTCCATTGGGATTCTCTGCCTCTAACCTTATTATGGGGGCTGAGTCACTGGCTTACTGGAGCTCATCGATGCCATCCCTGCGAGGGGTGCGTCACTTGAGTGGGTCGAGTCACTAACGTGATCTTCCTGTCCGGGTTGGCGCACCCCCTTGTTCGTGCTGTGGGGGAGATCTTTGTGGGCTATACTCAGCTTTGTCTCAGGGTAGTAAGTTGGTGGTTTGAAGATATCCCTCTATTGTTGTGGGGGCTGTGTTTTGGCAAAGTGGGTCGGGTTATATCCTGTGTTATCCATTGTCCTGTGTGTATTTTAGTATGCTCCCTGTAAGTTCTCTCTCTCTTCTCTCTTTCTCTCGGAGGACCTGAGCCCTATGACCATGCCTCAGGACTACCTCGCCTGATGACTCCTTGCTGTCCCCAGTCCACCCGGTCGTGCTGCTGCTCCAGTTTCAACTGTTCTGCCTGTGGCTATGGAAACCTGACCTTTTCACCGGATGTGCTTGTCCCGGACCTGCTGTTTTCGACTCTCTCTTTCTCTACTGCACCTGCTGTCTCTAACTCTAAATGATCGGCTATGAAAAGCCAAATTACATTTTCTCCTGAGGTGCTGACCTGTTTCACCCACTACAACCACTGTGATTATTATTATCTGACCCTGCTGGTCATCTATGAACGTTTGAACATCTTGGCCATGTACTGTTATAATCTTCACCCAGCACAGCCAGAAGAGGACTGGCCACCCCACATAGCCTGGTTCCTCTCTAGGTTTCTTCCTAGGTTTTGGCCTTTCTAGGGAGTTTTTCCTAGCCACCGTGCTTCTACATCTGCATTGCTTGCTGTTTGGGGTTTTAGGCTGAGTTTCTGTACAGCACATTGTTACATCAGCTGATGTAAAAAGGGCTTCATAAATACATTTGATTGATTGAAGAAGTAGAAATGCTTCACTGTCCCAATAATTACAGAGGGCACTGTATGTGAAGGTTGTGCTGTTTCTGCATGTCAATGTATATGTGTAGTTGTTTGTGTGTTTTTGATAAAACTTTTGTTTTCCAAACTTTTCCCTTGAGACATTAAAAAAAAAGTAGAAAGGAAAGTGTGTTGGGGAGAGTTGCGTTATTGACTAGAATGGTGGGGATTGGGCATGCAGGCAGCTCGGGTTGGCTGGGTGGTGGGCTGAAATTTGATATAGAGGATTTTTTTATAAAGACAAGTCTTTGTACATTATTATTAAAAGTTCATTTATTAGGCAATTGGTTTAAGACGCAACAATATTGATTATTTAATTATCTTTGATCTAGTTCAGTCTTATCAATCACCTAAAATATACTTAATAATGATATTTTACCTAGCTTGATGACTGTGGGCATTTTTGCTTACTTTTTGTTGTTCTAGAGATGGCTAGAAGGGCCATGGGTCATATTAGATTGTGTAGAAATGCAGGAAATTAGCTTTAGATGACCACCACCAGGTTATGTCCCCCCCACTTCTAAAACCAAAGTTGCACCCATGGTAACAACACATTCACTACACCAATCAGGTGTATGTGACAATAATTTTCTTATTTTTTTTGGTAGATTTCAAATGCAAGGCTCACTTAGATGTTGGTAGCTTCACCAAAATTACAATGAACAATGAATGTTCCAAAAACATACATATTAACCTAGCTATTGATTGATTGATTGTTCAACATTTTCTTTAGTCTTTACAACTTAAGATTTAAAAGCAGGCAAAAACGTAAATCTTCAGATTTCAATGTTAGTCATATTATTTTCCTCTGCTTCATACACATTCCAGACCTAGAAAGGCCTCACTTTTTTAAGTTCCATCCTTGTTTCCTTGGTAGCGCGGATACATTTATTTTTCGTTTTTTAAACAACAAATTGACATCCTTAGTAGTGCTGAGCGATTATCTGAAATGTATATTATTTTTCATTTTTTAAACAACTAATTGACAGACATCGGTTCAATTATTTGAATTCCATTTCGTTATTTTTTCTGTGAGTTGAAGGCCACATTGCAGTTTCTCTAGAGATAAATCAGCTCAAGCCAGAACTGTGCGATGTAGTCGGGAGTTGTATTTTCCAACAGGCCAATATTCTACACATTTTAGCACAGAACACGTGGTAATTAACTACAATGATCATAATCCATTGTCCAGTCTGTTTCTTTTATGCCTGCTACTTTAGGTTAGTGTGGGACAAACACAGAGAGAGGAGATATAAGAATGCGCGAGAGGGAGAGAGAGCAGTTGGTTTATGAGGCATCTCTACCTGGAAATACATGATCTAAGTGATTGATAGTTGGTATTCAGCAGTCATAAAAGTATGCCTTATTTACTTTGAAAAAACTACATTCTGATTTTGTCAGGCAGCAGCTCTATGGAGATGAGATGACTTAGAATGAAATAAAGTAATCAAATAATACAAATGTAATATATACAACTGAATGAAATAAAGTAATCAAATAAAACAAATGTAATATATACACTTGAATGAGATAAATTAATCAAATAAAACAAATGTAATATATACAACTGAAAATTTTTAAAGTTGTGAATAAATTATAAGCAGTTATGGGCAGTCACTACTATCATGGGACTTTAACTGTTTTATTCTATGTTGATACAGCATTCAACCGACAAATGCATAGTACATTCAATGTGGGGGGTTTTATTATCGAAAACTGATCATTTTTTTCTGAAACTGACCTCAAAAAGAACTAAATGCTCAGTTCTATTCCTTGGCCATTCATAACTGATGTATTAAAATTAACATTGATGTATGTTTTATGAACTTGTGGCAGTAACTCCGGCATGAAGTGAAAGCACTGTAAAAGTGGAAGATATAGTATCTCTCCAAAGGCAGAGCAAATTATTTATTAAGGAAATATAATTTCACAAATAAAGACCATTCTTTAGTGTTCCATCTGAATCTTACCTAAATGTCCTAATCAAATGTTCACCATCAATATTAATGGTCATGTTCAGGAATACCAGATAGGAGAAAACATTTTGAAATGGAAAAGAAAATGTTCTTATTGAACAAATTAGTGCCCTCCCCTTTTCTAAATATGTTATATTTAGCTGCTATTGAAAGCCACCCAGCTCTGACAAAGCAAGGGTGTAACCGTGGAGTACAAGGCATGCAGGCTTTTGTTCCATCCCAGTGATACACCTAATCTAGTTTATCGTGGTCCATATTAAAGACCATTAGTTGATTATTCAAAACATGTGTGTATGTAAGTGCTGGACTGCAACACAAGGCTGCACTCACAATAGTAAGACGAGATTTGAAGACCACTGTTCTAGAGTCTGGAAATGAGACCCTGCCTCCAAGGTTGGGTGGGTGGTGTGGCTCTACTGCCCTCCTCTGGCTAAACATGGGTAACTACAACCTACAGGGAGCCCATAGCAGTGCATCAAATCCAATTGTCCAATTATAAACAACATATATACTGCCCGGCTGTATTAGGTTCTTATTTAATATCTTAACTTATCAATTCTATATGAATTAGATTCTCAAATGAACACCATCTACCAGGAGGGGGGGTGTAGCATGCGCATGGGAAACCATGCGAGGTTACACAGAGGGATGCCACATTGAAATAATAGGGCTCCTTTGACACATGCATCGAAGTCCAACACTCAGACTGGAGCCTCCACCAGCATAGTCTCTCACAAGGCACACACACACACACACACACACACACACACACGAGACCCGTGCCTCTACTTTGGAGAAAATCTAAAAGTATACAGGAAAAAAGACAAACACTTTAAGGCCCAGTGCAGTAAAAAACTTGATTTTCATATATTTCTACACCATGAGGTTGGAATAATATTGTGAAAATGATAATGCCCTTTCAGTGAAAGAGCGGTTTGAAAAAACTTGCAGCCTGTTTTGGTGGGAAGAGTTTTGGCCTGCCTGGTGACATCACCAGGCGGTAAATTAGTTAATAGACCAATAAGTTTGAGCGTTCGATCCTCTCTGCCAAACCCAGCTAGTTTTCAATTATCCCACTCCGACAGTCCTAGGAAAATTCTTGCTTGAAATTGCTCTTTGCTAAGAAGCCATGTGTTTATTTGACCATTTTAATTGAAAACAATCACAGTAAGGTACTTAATTGTTACCCAGAAATGATTTGGTATTAAGATAAAAACAGCTGTGAGTAAACAATGTCAAACTACAGGGAACACATCTATTCTCATCAGCAGAAGTAATACATCTTGGAGTACACATTCCTCCCGGAATAATAGTTACTGGCAGTTTACACTTTACAATGATTGCTTGCATTGAAGAGCAATGTCTCATCTATAGGGAATGACAGAGGCCTTTAGTGGCCAAAAGGCCACATTAGCATGGCAGTGCAATTAAGGGCTTCCACCATTTTAATATAGTCAACTGGGTGAGACTTCCAACTTCATTGGCTAATCCTTCCTGGTGACCCTGTTGGAGTCATGTCCAACTGGGTCATCAGGAGGGATCAGCCAATCGTGAAGAAGAAAACGGACTACTTTCAAATGGAAGCCTCAAAAAGGCACTGCCCATGCTGTCAGATTCTAAAATGGCACAGATAGAAAGATGAGTCCTCTATGTTATCGTTGCATTTTGTTGGCAAAAGGTAGCCACCCAGTGGTTAAAACCTCTCATTGCAGAATCAAGTCATAACAGTAGAAAACAAACAACTGTGGAAGTCTCCGGTACAGTAGGCCTATATGACAATGCTAACAATGAACAGATGAAATAGTCATGATTCAGCAGAATTATGAACGGTCTAACAATACAACACTTCTTCGGAGAGAGACACAGGGACATCACTCCACTTCTATACCAGAAAGCACATGAACTGTTTAACTTGTATTGTTTTATTTATGTTGGAATGATAATTGTAAAGTGATAAGAGGAGTTGCTTGGTAAGCCTAAAAGCTTCCTGGTGTTGCAGTCAGGAAGTCGCCACCCACCCTTACTATTCTTTTTCCTATGGTTACACCACTAGCCCAGTTCAAGGATGGTGCAGTGCAATTATATTTTCCCTCAAAGCCACCTTTTCCTCCTTCCTCAAGGCAGACACCACCTCAGTTCTCCATGAGGGAGCGTTGTAGAGCCTCCTGGATCATAGTGTGTTCGTCTGTGGAGTAGTCCTGGAGAGAAGGAAAAGCAAGGCATTAATAAAAGAAGATTTTCTTTACAGGAGGTCCCGAAAACAATAACTGAATTGTGACCAGTGTGTCTTACTTACCACAAAGGTGTCATAAGAGAAGGTGTGTCTAATCTTTAGGTGCTGGAAGAAGTCAGCGCTTCTGTAGTTGGGGTCCCCCCAAGGCATAGAGGCACAGATAGGACACACCTGCAAGACAACAGAATATAACTTCTTCGTTCATCTCTGGACACAGATGGGCCTTTAGCTTGCCTTCACATGTAACATAAAGCAGTAATAGACAAAACATCACACACTGTGTTAAAGCAGCAATAAACATGCACACTCATGCCGTCAAATGTCCGGCCAGATTGTCACTGGCCTTATCCCAATAGAAACCCTTTTGAATGCGGTCTCATGAAATCTAAAAGGTGCGTAGAGCTATGCCTGTTTTTGGAGTAACACACACATTCTGTAACATGATCCTCTCTACAGTGTTCTTAGACCCCTGAATAGCCACATACAGAAGAGACGCTAGGTTTGTTTTACATTACCAAATTCTGTAACATGATCCTCTCTACAGTGTTCTTAGACCACGTTGGCTCCTTGCACGTCTCCCTCTATCCTGTCACCTAATTTTTTCTTGTCTGTGCTTTCAGCCTTGGTACAGTAGCTAGCTGGTTTGATTTGCACTGTTTTTAACATTTACGATAGCTACTCAACCAGGCATTAGATTAGAGCAGGGGTCTCCAACCTCTTCTAGCAAAAAATACATAAAAATTAAACGGCGCAAACAATTCATTATTTCTAGCTTTTAAATATCTTCTCTTATCCTCTACCATGCAACTCTTTCCTGGGTCCTTGGTGTACAAGATCAAATCAAATGTATTTATATAGCCCTTCGTACATCAGATGATATCTCAAAGTGCTGTACAGAAACCCAGCCTAAAACCCCAAACAGAAAGCAATGCAGGTGTTGAAGCACGTTGGCTAGGAAAAACTCCCTAGAAAAGGCCAAAACCTAGGAAGAAACCTAGAGAGGAACCAGGCTATGTGGGGTGGCCAGTCCTCTTCTGGCTGTGCCGGGTGGAGATTATAACAGAACATGGCCAAGATGTTCAAATGTTCATAAATGACCAGCATGGTCAAATAATAGGTCTGCGACAGGTAGCACGTCAGGTGAACAGGTCAGGATTCCATAGCCGCAGGCAGAACAGTTGTACAGTTTCAAGAGATGTTTTTCTCAATATACCATACCTTGTCAAATAATGGTAAATAAACTACTAAGGGGCCCCATGAAATTATATTTTGTATTTTCCAGTTTTAGCCATGTTCCCGCTGTTAGGCCTACTGCTACAGGACGTCATGACAGAGTTTGCAAAACAATGGCACTCAATTGACAGGGGTAATAATCATGACATCTTCAGGTAAGCCAACATAAATTCTGTAGAGTGCACGGTATTATGGGTAAAATGTAGGAAAATACTGGTATTAACTGTAATTGGAAGCCTCTTGTAAAAATTACTCTGTATAACACATTCTTTACAGTAATAACTTAAGCATACTGTAGATTCAAATAATCAGTTTCAGGCTGACTATTTTAGTAAATGTTTTCTTGAAGCAGCTGTGAAGTGGAATAATATTTTAAGCAACTGTTGGGTAGGCACCTGGACTTGTATATAAGTATTTTTATTGGTAGCCAATTGAATTACTGCAAGTTCTCTTAGCTAACCTAGCTAGCTAATGTTTGCTAGCTCAAGTTGACACAAGACATTCCAGTCTGCTCTGGTAAATATCTTGCTGTGCGACCTAGAAAAACCCAGAACATAAAATATGGGTTTCCCTGTGCTGAAGCCGCTGAGTGACAGAATACACAGAGTGCAGAAATGCCTTCTGGAACATGGGAACTTTCATGTGCTTTAATAAGAAATGTGTATTCCATCCGTAAATACAAATAAAATTGTTAAATTACGAGCCTAGTTGGTTTAGACACGGAAAAAGACCGGGAGATGAGTTTGGATTGGTCTGCCATGTAGCATGCTTCTGTCAGTATGTGTTTATTTTCCTTTCGACCACATCATTTTGAAAGATATCACAATAGCCATCGAGAACTACAAAAGTTTTGTTTATTTTCTCAACAACATTGATGCCATGAATTTAGCAGGCGCTATTGACAGATCAGTTGGAAAATAGTGATAGCTTTAGTATTAATCTGCAGGTAGCTAAAGACATGACAATGTTTGTATTGGTAGTCGTAGGAGTTGGGATTATGCCGGTTCATTGTTTACCTACCTGAACAAAAGACTACACTTTGCCAGATGATTACATGACCCCTCAAGTTAGCCAGGTGTGAATACGGTAATCTATTGTATTTCATGAACATGTGTCAGATAAGCGTCATCTAATAATTATTAAATATTTTTATCTGGACACTTTGTTTTTGATTTCGACCATTTCACCGTTCACACCTTCTGTATCCTGTGCATGTGACAAATACACTTAGATGTTATTTCATATACTGTGTGTTTACCAAAACAACATAACCAGCACAAAGGTCAGATTAGGATATAGGCCAAGGACCAGATAGTGTATTTTTACCTGGAGTTCTTCCTTGTTGTAGGCTACTACTTACAACTTTTAGTCTTGAAATCTTTGGTTATTTACTAAAATACTCTGTTTAGCACATGACCTCACATGTGAATCCTTAAAGTGCTGGGTGGGGCTAAGGCTTAAAAGGGTGTGAATGATACTGAATGGGTGTCGACAAAGAAGAGCTCTCCAGTAGGTGTACCAAAACATTGAAAGGCCATTTACTCAAAAGTGAGTTTATCAAAAGTTTATTATTGTTCAACGCAGAATTACTTTCCCATTGTTCCTCAACTGTAGAGTATGATATACCATTTTCTAGCTCGGAGTCTCTACTTTTATCCAATGTAAAAAACACAATTTCAAATGTTGCTACATAAGACCGAATCACATTTGGTGGCAGAGAAAGAAAGGAAAATGTTGAGAGTCTGGTAAAATAATCAGTGGTATTGAGTAAGTTATAGCAATGTTTAATTAGTTATCTAGTGTTAGAAGGTGTATTTAGCCATCGTATTAAACATTTGTTCAATGGATACATTTATTTAAGACTATATTGGATACAGTGCATTTGGAAAGTATTCAGACCCCTTGACTTTTTCCACATTTTGTTACATTACAGCCTTATTCTAAAATGTATTCAATTAATAGTTTATCAATCTACACACAATACCCCATCATGAAAAAGTGAAAACAGGTTATTTAAAAATTAACAAAACTTCCTTACTTACATAAGTAATGAGACCCGAAACTGAGCTCAGGTGCATCCTATTTCCATGGATCATTCTTGATGTTTTTACAACTTTTGCCGCTCGGAAAAACTGAGCAATCGGGGGTGAAGGGCCTTGGTCAGGGAGGTGACCAAGAACCAGATAGTCACTCTGACAGAGTGACTGCGTTCCTCTGTGGAGATGGGAGAACCTTCCAGAAGGACAACCATGTCTGTGTAGCCAATGTGAAATGGCTAGCTAGTTAGCGGTGGTGCGCGCTGTTAGCGTTTCAATCAGTGACGTCACTCGCTCTGAGACCTTGAAGTAGTGGTTCCCCTTGCTCTGCAAGGGCCACGGCTTTTGTGGAGCGATGGGTAACGATGCTTCGAGGGTGACTGTTGATGTGTGCAGAGCGTCCCTGGTTCGCGCCCAGGTCGGGGTGAGGGGACGGACGTAAAGTCTATACTGTTACATCTGCAGCACTCCAACAATCAGGCCTTTATGAGAGTGGCCAGAAGGAAGCCACTCCTCAGTAAAAGAAACAAGACAGCCTGCTTGGAGTTTACCAAAAGGTACCTAAAGGACTCTCAGACCATAAGAACAAAAATTATCTGGTATGACGAAACCAAGATTGAACTCTTTGGCCTGAATGCTAAGCGTCACATCTGGAGGAAACCTTGGACCATCCCTAAGGTTAAGTATAGTGGTGGCAGCATCATGCTGTGGGGATGTTTTTCAGCGGTAGGGAGTGGACGACTAGTCAGGATTGAGAGAAAAATGAACGGAGCAAAGTACAGCGAGATCCTTGATGAAAACCCGCTCCAGAGCGCTCAAAACCTCAGACTGGGGCAAAGGTTCACCTTCCAACAGGACAACGGTCCAAGGACAACGGTCCTAAGTACACAGCCAAGACAAGACTTCGGGACAAGTCTCAATGTCTTTGAGTGGCCATGCCAGAGCCCGGACTTGAACCTGATCGAACATCTCTGGAGCTACCTGAAAATAGTTGTGCAGCAACACTCCTCATCCAACCTGACAGAGCTTGAGAGGATCTGCAAAAAAGAATGGGAGAAACTCCCCAAATACAGGTGCCAAGCTTACAGCGTCATACCCAAGAAGACTCGAGGCTGTAATCGCTGCCAAAGTTGCTTCAACAAAGTACTGATTAAAGTGTCTGAATATTTGCGAAAATGTGATATTTCCGTTAATTATTATTTTATGCATTTGCAAGGATTTTTTTTTTTAAATCTGTTTTTGCTTTGTCATTATGGGGTATTGATGGGGGGGGATTAATCAACCACTGTATATGGCTGTACAGGTTCCTGGTTTGAGTCAGCCCAAGATGATTAACCTGACGATGGGATGATATGCCATGAATATATACAAGTACTTGAACACTTCTCAGTCGGTCACGGGCCGGTACCAGTTGACACCTTTACAAGTTTATGTATTTTTATCAGCCAAAAACCATCAATTACCAGCTAACGGGTCAATTACCGGCTAATGGAAACACCGTTACAGAACTAGACATTCTCATGCCCCCCCAACCTCCACCACCTCACTCCGTGTTTCTTGGAAGCCGCTATCTATGACCATGACAGTGTGGCAGGTACAGAATGACAGATGAGCATAGTGGAGCAGCGCAATAGACTCTTTCACACTCTCTCACAGGGCCCTTAGTACAGGATTTTACAAGCCATCCCCATTTAATTTCCCTTCTTACTTTCTACCTCGCTCTTGACTTTCTGTCAAGCTCATGCTTATTTCTCCCCCTCTCTGCAACCACATCTCATGTTACACTCCTGGCTGAGGCAAGCCGTCATAGACATAGCATGCACTAACAGTAACACACCATCTTTGTCCTCACGTTTCAAACAATGAATGAAAAATGTTTGAGGGAAACTAATTGTCAGGTGAGTCATGTTTCACTGAAGACCCCTTACCACGTGGCGCGTGTCCCGGGCATGCTGGGAAGTGCAGTGCTCCACCAGGCCGTCCTGGTCCAGGTTCTGGTAGTTACAGTAGGGGCATGAGAAAGTGAAGCGGTTCGGCATAGGGCTGGGGAGACAGAGGAGAAGTGGAATGAGGACATGTCACTGGATATGTTTAGGTCTCTTTTGTATATATTATATAACCATGATCCCTCTGGGTTTGTGTTATGTCCATGAAACCCAATCACAGCGTTTATGCAAAAGTCAAAGCCACCAGTCAATAAATACGTTAGGATATTGAGAGCCATTACAAAGTTGAGAACCTATAAAGATGGGTTGATCAACACATACTGAGAGGCAGAGAATATTACACTATGACCATATATGGATAATTGCACAGCATATCAAAGCTGCTGTACCACCACCCTCCACTTCTCACCCAATAATGTTAGGCTGGGTCTGGGCAGTGGTCCTGACCCCCTCCTCAATATACTCCTGGTACTTGGAGCATGCTGCCGTGTGGCCTCTCATCTGGGACAGGCCCACCTGAAAGTCGAGAAAACACAAGGCATCAATGCTAATGGTAGTGCACTTTATTTAAAAACATAGACAGACTTATCCACATTTTATAATAGATCATTCACTCACTTATCTTAATTCCTTTGACTATTCACATTGTTTTACAAACTGACAGACTGCGGGACACACACACCTGTGCTCCACAGCCCTTGCAGGCTGCCATTGAGGTGTGTATGAGGGCCTCTAGGTCAGTGGCTTTGGCCCAGTGGCCCAATGGTGCCCTACAAACGGCACATACTGGCTTCTGGGGCCGCAGGCACTCCTGCAGACAACTTTGACAAAACCTGGGTGGAGGGAGAAGGGAAAGTAGATCGAGATGTTGCAAGTCATTCATAGGCTAAAATGAAAGCAAACATAGAGCCATCGTATTACAGAAGGAAAACGAAACTTAGACGTCTGGTATGACAAAACCAAACATTGATGCTGATTATTGAACCACTATGTTCCTCACTGACAATTACTTTCTTCACTCTGTGAAATTAGAGGACGGTACGAGTAGAATTTGTTTTATTGATAAATTCACTTCCTGATACAAACGAAAGACCTGTCCGCTGAAGACATTGGGCGTTGTAGTTCTTTACATATCTACAGAATGCATTTCTAATATAATTTAACTACAAAGGCCACAATTCAATTGAAGCCCATTTCTTGATGTAAACAAAACTGAAAGTAAAGCATATATTTATGAACATGCAAATATATTACCAACATATAACATTGAAAGCCAAAAGGAAACATTAAATGGCAAGTTAAATATGATTTCCTGTCAGTAGTTAGCTTGCCGGATCACATACATGTTCAATCCCTTAGCTAGCCAGCTCACAACACAGGTATCTTGCTGGTTGACGCCAGACAAGCTCGTTAGCTTGAACTTGGATGATGTCTAGCTAGCTACGTTCATAGACAAAATTAGATATTTGTGTGAAGATACTCACGTATGTCCACATTGTGTTGTGACAGGGCTATCGAAAATCTCGAGACAAACCGGACATACGAACTCTGTCCCGTCCCTGTCGCCCCCAGAAACATTTTTGTTCTGCTGTGCGGAGCTGAAAGACCCTAGCATCGCCATTTCTTCTCTCCTCTGTCGAGTGGTGAAAAGGAGGAGCATCCCTAGCTTTTTTGCTGTTGAAGTTTGACAGATTTGGTCATCTTGAGCTGTGTTCAGCAGGGGTGTATTCACTGGAAACCAAAGAGAAGCAAACGGAACGAAACAGGGCGGGACCTTCCTGGATTTCTCCAATAGAAACTCTCTTTGTTGCAAAACCTTTCGAAAATGTTTTGCTACGGGTGTGTACAGTACAATGGTAATGCCGGAGAAGACAGTGTTTGAAGGATATATTGGCAAGGGTGTTGTTAGTCCAGAGAAGTCGAGTGCCGGCAAACTGTGTCAATATATACTCCACAAACACCGGCTTCGAGGGCAATATAACTTTTATACAATGGGTTACCAATATATTTAAATAATGATTGACATATTTTCATTAACGATTTTTTAAAAATTTTGATTAATTTATTCATACTATTTCATCCTTCCACAAGATATAGTCCTGACACAAATCTAGGGTTGGTCCCAAAGCCAACTGGTTGCTTGTTCTATCGGTTCTGTATCTATGGACGCGACCCAGTCGTTCAGTCTTGTTGTTCTGTATCTATGGACGCGTCCCAGTCGTTCAGTCTTGTTGTTCTGTATCTATGGACGCGTCCCAGTCGCTCAGTCTTGTTGTTCTGTATCTATGGACGTGACCCAGTCGTTCAGTCTTGTTGTTCTGTATCTATGGACGCGTCCCAGTCGTTCAGTCTTGTTGTTCTGTATCTATGGACGCGACCCAGTCGTTCAGTCTTGTTGTTCTGTATCTATGGACGTGACCCAGTCTTCCAGTCTTGTTGTTCTGTATCTCTGGACGTGTCCCAGTCGCTCATTCTTGTTGTTCTGTATCTATGGACGTGACCCAGTCGTTCAGTCTTGGTTTTCTGTATCTATGGATGCCTCCCAGTCGTTCATTCTTGTTGTTCTGTATCTATGGATGCAACCCAGTTGGTCGTTCTCAATGTTCCATTGCCATACTGGCTGGCAAAGATCGTATCCCTTGTTTGCTAGCTAGCCAAATACGGCTAACTTACAGTCAAGTCAAGAAGAATAACAACAGTAGCTGCCTTTGTTTAAATTGTTTTCTTGTGACACTTATTTGGATAGAGCCATAACAATGAGATAATGAGGCGCAATTTTGCCTGGCACAGAAAATGTGCTCTCTAGCACATAGCTCTCCTGTAGTTCAGGAGAGCTCGCCGACAACACAGCTAACACAATCACTTCAAACATGGAAGCTGTAAAGACTGCAAACTAGCTGCATTTCATTTCGTTTTACCTTTTGTAAATTGACATGTCTTTGTATATATCCATAAAAATTATGCCATCTGATTCATGATTTTGACTGGCTGAGAAACGCTGCCTGTCTGTCTCCTACCCAACTTCTACACATTCATGACTACGGGACAGCTGGAGATCGAATTTGAAAATTGAAACAATGTAGCAAGTGTTGGAGAGACAGACAGCAAGGTTTATACAAATATCCACTGTTGAAAACTAAATGTTAGTCGAAAAGAAATTTTAAATAATGTCTAGATGCTTTTTATAGTGGAGATCAAGTTCCTGCCCTGCCTTTAAGGTCTTCGAAAGCCAAGTTAACAAACAAATCACCGACCATTTCGAATCCCACCGTACCTTCTCCGCTCTGCAATCTGGTTTCCGAGCTGGTCATTGGTGCACCTCAGCCACACTCAAGGTCCTAAACTATACCATAACTGCCATCGATAAGAGACAATACTGTGCAGCCGTATTCATCGATCTGGCCAAGGCTTTCGACTCTGCCAATCACCACATTCTTATCGGCAGACTCAACAGCCTTGGTTTCTCAAATGACTGCCTTGCCTGATCCACCAACTACTTCTCTGATAGAGTTCAGTGTGTCAAATCGGAGGGCCTATTGTCCGGACCTCTGGCAGTCTCTATGGGGGTGCCACAGAGTTCAATTCTCGGGCCGACTCTCTTCTCTGTATACATCAATGATGTCGCTCTTGCTCCGGGTGATTCCCTGATCCACTTCTACGCACACAACACCATTCTGTATACCTCTGGCTCTTATTTGGACACTGTGCTAACTAACCTCCAGACGAGCTTCAATGCCATACAACTCTCCTTCCTTGGCCTCCAACTGCTCTTAAATGCAAGTAAAACTAAATGCAACCGATTGCTGCCTGCACCACTGCCCACTTGTCCAACATCACTACTCTGGACGGTTCTGACCTAGAATATGTGGACAACTACAAATACCTAGGTGTCTGTTTAGACTGTAAACTCTCCTTCCAGACCCACATTAAGCATCTCCAATCCAAAATTAAATCTAGAATTGGCTTCCTGTTTCGCAACAAAGCATCCTTCACTTATGCTGCCAAACTTACCCTCGTAAAACTGACTATCCTACCGATCCTCAACTTCGACGATGTCATTTACAAAATGCTTCCAATATGCTACTCAGCAAACTGGATGGTCTATCACAATGCCATCCGTTTTGTTTCCAAATCCCCTTACACCACCCACCACTGCGACCTGCATGCTCTCGTCAGCTGGCCCACGCTACATATTCGTCGCCAGACCCACTGGCTCTAGGTCATCTATAAGCCTATGCTAGGTAAAGCTCTGCCTTATCTCAGTTCACTGGTCACGATAACAACACCCACCCGTAGCACACGTTCCAGCAGGTACAGTGGGTCAAAAAAGTATTTAGTCAGCCACCAATTGTGCATGTTCTCCTTCTTAAAAAGATGAGAGAGGCCTGTAATTTTCATCATATGTACACTTCAACTACGACAGACAAAAAGAAAAGAAAATCCAGAAAATCACATTGTAGGATTTTTAATGAATTTATTTGCAAGTTATGGTGGAAAATAAGTATTTGGTCAATAACAAAAGTTTATCTCAATACTTTGTTATATACCCTTTGTTGGCAATGACAGAGGTCAAACGTTTTCTGTAAGTCTACACAAGGTTTTCACACACTGTTGCTGGTATTTTGGCCCATTCCTGCATATGCAGATCTCCTCTAGAGCAGTGATGTTTTGGGGCTGTTGCTAGGCAACACAGACTTTCAACTCCCTCCAGAGATTTTCTATGGGGTTGAGATCTGGAGACTGGCTAGGCCACTCCAGGACCTTGAAATGCTTCTTACAAAGCCACTCCTTCGTTGCCCGGGCGGTGTGTTTGGGATCATTGTCATGCTGAAAGACCCAGCCACGTTTCATCTTCAATGCCCTTGCTGATGGTAGGCTTTGTTACTTTGGTCCCAGCTCTCTGCAGGTCATTCACTAGGTCCCCCCGTGTGGTTCTGGGATTTTTGCTCACCGTTCTTGTGATCATTTTGACCCCACGGGGTGAGATATTGCGTGGAGCCCCAGATCGAGGGAGATTATCAGTGGTCTTGTATGTCTTCCATTTCCTAATAATTGCTCCCACAGTTGATTTCTTCAAACCAAGCTGCTTACCTATTGCAGATTCAGTCTTCCCAGCCTGGTGCAGGTCTACAATTTTGTTTCTGGTGTCCTTTGACAGCTCTTTGGTCTTGGCCATAGTGGAGTTTGGAGTGTGACTGTTTGAGGTTGTGGACAGGTGTCTTTTATACTGATAACACGTTCAAACAGGTGCCATCAATACAGGTAACGAGAGGAGGACAGAGGAGCCTCTTAAAGAAGAAGTTACAGGTCTGTGAGAGCCAGAAATGGTGTTTGTTTGTAGGTGACCAAATACTTATTTTCCACCATCATTTGCAAATAAATTCATTAAAAATCCTACAATGTGATTTTCTGGATTTTTTTCTCTAATTTTGTCTGTCATAGTTGAAGTGTACCTATAATGAAAATTACAGGCCTCTCTCATATTTTTAAGAAGGAGAACTTGCACAATTGGTGGCTGACTAAATACTTTTTTGCCCCACTGATCATCCCCAAAGCCAACACCTCATTTGGCTGCATTTCCTTCCATTTCTCTGCTGCCAGTGACTGGAACGAATTGCAAAAATTTCTGAAGCAGTAGACTTATATTTCCCTCACGAACTTTAAACATCAGCTACCTGAGCAGCTAACCGATCACTGCAGCTGTACATAGTCCATCTGTAAATAGCCCACACACTGCTCTTTTGCACACCAGTATCTCTACTTGCACATCATCATCTGCTCATTTATCACACCAGTGTTAATATGCTAAATTGTAATTCTTTGCAACTATGGCCTAATTATGGCCTACCTCCTCATTCCTTTTGCACACACTGTACATAGACTTCCTTTTTTTCTACTGTGTCATTGACTTGTTTGTGTTATTGGCTTGTTTGTTTACTCCATGTGTAACTCTGTGTTGTTGTCTGTGTCACACTGCATTGCTTTATCTTGGCCAGGTCACAGTTGCAAATGAGAACTTGTTCTCATCTAGCCTACCTGGTTAAATAAAGGTGAAATAAATGTTTTTTTTTAAACACTGCTTTGCTTTATCTTGGCCAGGTCGCAGTTGTAAATGAGAACTTGTTCTCAACTGGCCTACCTGGTTAAATAAAGGTTAAATATATATATATATATATATATATATATATATATATATATAAATGATCACGTTCCCGCACTGACTGACTGGGTGGAGGCTCATTGATTTAACGTTACGTTAGCCTACATGCTACACTAGCAAAGTTATAAATTATATAGCTGTCAGCTATATTAGCCACGACTTTACCGTTCTTTGTGCAGCTTCAAATGTCGAACAAAGTTGGAAGTTGTTGCGCCTCCGTCTGTAATTTTCTTCCCGCATGTTTTGCAAGTTGCAATCCGTTTTTTGTTGATACAACGTTGTCTTTATATCCGAAATAATAATTTTGGATATCATCTTTCCAAGGGCTCCATCTGAGTTCACCTGCCGACGTTCCTCGTCACTGCCACTCATAACTTTTTCTCAGCTGGCACAATTTGACTGGCTGCTGTCCGATTCAAATTGTAATCTGTTAAATGAAGAGTTGATGCGCTGCACACTTTTTAATAGCATTTTTTATATTTGGGCTTGGGGAGGGTATCAAGTCAGGTCGAGTCATAAGGCTCAAGTCCAAGTCAAGTCACGAGTCATTGGTGTCAAAGTCGAGTTGCAAGTCATCATATTTGTGACTCGAGTCCACACCTCTGCCAATATACCACGATTTAGGACTGCATCCAGGCACTATGCGTTGGGTCGTACATAAATATAGCTCTTAGCCATGGTATATTGGCCATATATCACCTCCCCCCCTCCCCAGTGCCTTATTGCTTAATTAACTCTGGGGTGTGAAGACATATGCAGTCAATACATCCTCATTTTGTATTTCATAATACATAATTTCAAAAGTGTTCTATAATTTGTCTTTCATGTTGAAAATGTGGAGTAGATTATGTAGATGGATAGGGAAAAAAACCGAATATAATCCCTTTTTAGAGTTAAAAAAAAAAATGTTTACCCCCTTTTTTCTACCCAATTTCGTGGTATCCAATTGTTTGTAGTTACTATCCTGTCTCATCGCTACAACCCCTGTACGGGCTCGGGAGAGACGAAGGTCAAAAGCCATGCGTCCTCCGAAACACAACCCAACCAAGCTGCACTGCTTCTTAACACAGCGCGCATCCAACCCGGAAGCCAGACGCACCAATGCGTTGGCGGAAACACTATGCACCTGGCGAACTGGTCAGCGTGCACTGCGCCCGGCCCGCCACAGGAGTCCCTAGAGCGCGATGGGACAAGGATATCCCTACCGGCCAAACCCTCCCTACCCGGACGACGCTAGGCCAATTATGCGTTGCCCCATGAACCTCCCGGTCGCGGCCGGCTGTGACAGAGTCTGTGCTCGAACCCAGAGTCTATGGTGGCACAGCTAACGTTGCCTTAGACCACTGCGCCACCTGGGAGGCTAGAGTAAATTTTAAGGATGCAGAATGTTAAGTTGGGTGTAGACTTTCAGCGACTGTAAAGCCATGAGATAGTTTGACCTGCTCCACTACCTCAGGGCCTGTTAGGTAACACACACACCTCATTGCAGCGTAATATCCACCTAACTTGGACCTGCTCCACTACCTCAGGGCCTGTTAGGTAACACACACACACCTCATTGCAGCGTAATATCCACCTAACTTGGACCTGCTCCACTACCTCAGGGCCTGTTAGGTAACACACACACCTCATTGCATTGTAATATCCACCTAACTTGGACCTGCTCCACTACCTCAGGGCCTGTTAAATAACTGGCACACACACCTCATTGCAGCGTAATATCCACCTAACTTTGACCTGCTCCACTACCTCAGGGCCTGTTAGGTAACACACACACCTCATTGCAGCGTAATATCCACCTAACTTTGACCTGCTCCACTACCTCAGGGCCTGTTAGGTAACACACACCTCATTGCAGCGTAATATCCACCTAACTTTGACCTGCTCCACTACCTCAGGGCCTGTTAGGTCCAACACACACACCTCATTGCAGCGTAATATCCACCTAACTTTGACCTGCTCCACTACCTCAGGGCCTGTTAGGTAACACACACACCTCATTGCAGCGTAATATCCACCTAACTTTGACCTGCTCCACTACCTCAGGGCCTGTTAGGTAACACACACACCTCATTGCAGCGTAATATCCACCTAACTTTGACCTGCTCCACTACCTCAGGGCCTGTTAGGTAACACACCTCATTGCAACGAGGCAGATCAGTCTACTGTGGTTTTACTGTGTGTGTCCTTGTACTACCTCTTCTCCCCTTGAGAAACAACTAGATGAAGACATAAGAAAAATGGAAAGTGTATCTTTTCGATGGGTGTGTACTAATGAATTCACCCCTGGACACAACGCGGGCCAATGTTCAGATATAAATGTTTGATGTAGAGCATCCTACATTTATTCACCACCAACTGAATTTAGCTCTGCCCGGAGTTCCCCTGAAGTACTTAATTAAAAATACTTTAAAGTACTACTTCACTATTTATATTTTTTACAACTTTTACTCAACTACATTCCTAAAGAAAATAATGTACTTTTTACTCCATTCATTTTCCCTGACACCCAAAAGTACTCGTTACATTTCGAACGCTTGACAGGAAAATTGGCCAATTCACGGACTTATTAAGAGAACATCCCTGGTCATCCCTACTGCCTTTGATCTGGCAGACTCAGTAAACACAAATGCTTCATTTGTAAAGTGTAGGAGTGTGCCCCTGGCTATCCTTACAAGTTGAAAACAAGAAAATGGTGCCGTCTGGTTTGCTTAATATAAGGAATTTGAAATGATTTATACTTTTACTTTTGATACTTAAGTATATTTTAGCAATTACATTTACTTTTGAAACTTAAGTATATTTTAAACCAGATGCTTTTTTGACTTTTACTCAAATAGTATTTTACTGAGTGACTTTCACTTTTACTTGAGTCAATTTCTATTAAGGTAACTTTACTTTTACTCAAGAATGACAATTCGGTACTTTTTCCACCACTGTAAAAACGTTGATCATAAAAATGTGCATTACCGTAGTTTCCGGACTATAAACCGCTACTTTATTCCCACGCTTTGAACCTCGCGGTTTATACAATGACGCGGCTAATTTATGGATTTTTCCCGCTTTCACAAGATTCATGCCGCCAAAAAACTGAGCACCGTCACATAATGTGACGTAAATCGAGCGCGCTCAAACTTCCCATCATTTTGATTACGGTAGTCATTTTGTAACCCTCATCATGGCAAAGACACGGAGAAATGCATATGATGCAGCTGTCAAGTTGAAGGCGATCGATCTGGAAGTTGGAAAAGGAAATAGAGCTGCTGCACGGGAGCTTGGCCTTAATGATTCGATGATAAGACGTTGGAAACAGCAGCGTGAGGAACTGACTCAGTGCAAAAAGACAACAAAAGCTTTCAGAGGGAAGAAAAGCAGATGGCCCAAAGTATTTGCAGCCACTCGACATCAGTGTAAATCGTGCATTTAAGGTGGCGCTCCGTGTTCAGTGGGAGGCTTGGATGACAAGTGGGGAGAAATGCTTCACTAAAACGGGCCGCATGCGAAGAGCAACTTATGGTCAAGTCTGCCAGTGGGTGCTGACAGCGTGGAGCATTGTCAAAAAACCCACTATCATCAACGGGTTTCGAAAGGCTGGACTGCTGCGTGTTGAAGGGGCAGCATGAGCTCAGCGGGGTATTTGCCTCCGGAAAGTGAGGAGAGCGACAATGAAAACAATCCAACATCGGATGAAGCAATTCAACTCCGACACCGAAGGAGATGACTTCAGTGGTTTCAGTGCACAGGAGGAGGAAGATAGTGACCAATGACTTTCTTGGTAGGCTACTGTTTAATTTTTGTTACAAGCCGTGTTTCGTTAAAGCCTATTTATTTTTGTTACAACCCGTGTTTCATTTAAAGGCCTATTTATTTTTGTTACAAGCCGTGTTTCGTTAAAGACTATTTATTTTTGTTACAAGCCGTGTTTCGTTTAAAGGCTGTGTAAAGTTAATTTGTTTCAATTTCCCGGCAGGCACCTGCGGCTTATAGACATGTGCAGCTTATTTATTTTTAATAATTCAGTGGGTGCGGTTTATATTCAGGTGTGCTTAATAGTCCAGAAATTACGGTACATATATTAATCTATTGTAGCCATTCAAAGTATTTACATGGAAAGAGGAAGCTACAGACATTTAAACCTAGCTTCACTGGTAGCTCACTAGTAGCCCCTCAGCAAAAAGTAATGAAAAATGCATGATGTTGGAACGGATGCAATGATAGTATCCTCACACAACATGGATACATATAGCACATAACATAGGTATGTGCAAAACATAATAGATTCTACAAAGTAGCCACCCTTTGCCAGCTTTGCACGCTCTTGGAATTCTCTCAACCACCTTCACCTGGAATGCTTTCCCAACAGTCATGAAGGAGTTCCCACATATGCTGAGCACTTGTTGGCTGCTTTTCCTTCACTCTCTGGTCCAACTCATCCCAAACCATCTCCATTCAGTTGAGGTCGGGTGATTGTGGCGACCAGGTCAAATCAATCAATCAAATGTATTTATGAAGCCCTTCTTACATCAGCCGATGTCACAAAGTGCTGTACAGAAACCCAGCATAAAACCCCAAACAGCAAGCAATGCAGATGTAGAAACAGGTGGCTAGGAAAAGCTCCCTAGAAAGGCAGGAACCTGGGAAGAAACCTAGAGAGGAACCAGGCTCTGAAGGGTGGCCAGTCCTCTTCTGGCTGTGCCGGATGGATATTATAACAGTACATGGCCAATATGTTCAAACGTTCATAGATGACCAGCAGGGTCAATAATAATAATCACAGTGGTTGTAGAGGGGGCAACAGGTCAGCACCTCAGGAGAAAATGTAATTTGGCTTTTCATAGGCGATCATTCAGAGTTAGAGACAGCTGGTGCGGTAGAGAGAGAGTCAAAAACAGCAGGCCCGGGACAAGGTAGCACATCCAGTGAACAGGTCAGTATTCCATAGCCACAGGCAGAACAGTTGAAACTGGAGCAGCAGCAGGTGGACTGGGGTGGACTGGGGACAGCAAGGAGTCATCAGGCCAGGTAGTCCTAAGGCATGGTCCTAGGGCTCAGGTCCTCTGTGAGAAGAGAGAAAGAGAGAGAGTTAGAGGGAGCACACTTAAATTCACACAGGACACCGGATAAATTCTACTTGAATTGAAGTAACAATAAGAAATACTCCAGATATAACAGACTGATCCTAGCCCCCCGACACAAACTATTGCAGCATAAATACTGGCTGAGATAGGAGGGGTCGGAAGACACTGTGGCCCAGTCCGACAATACCCACGGACAGGGCCAAATAGCTAGGATATAACCCCACCCACTTTGCCAAAGCACAGCCCCCACACTACTAGAGGGATATCTTCAAACCACCAACGTAGTACCCTGAGACAAGGCTGAGTATAGCCCACGAAGATCTCCCCCACGGCATCTCACTCACAGCACTCCATCCGTCTCCTTCTTGGTCAAATAGCCCTTAGAATGCCAATAGTGTTCAAAGCTTTCATCAAGGCAAAGGGTGGCTACTTTGAAGAATCTAAAATCTATTTTGATGTGTTAAACACTTTTTGGTTACTAAATCAAATCAAATTTTATTTGTCACATACACATGGTTAGCAGATGTTAATGCGAGTGTAATGCTTGTGCTTCTAGTTCCGACAATGCAGTAATAACCAACAAGTAATCTAACTAACAATTCCAAAACTACTGTCTTATACACAGTGTAAGGGGATAAAGAATATGTACATAAGGATATATGAATGAGTGATGGTACAGAGCAGCAAAGACAAGATACAGTAGATGGTATCGAGTACAGTATATACATATGAAATGAGTATGTAAACAAAGTGGCATAGTTAAAGTGGCTAGTGATACATGTATTACATAAGGATACAGTCGATGATATAGAGTACAGTATATACGTATGCATATGAGATGAATACTGTAGGGTAAGTAACATTATATAAGGTAGCATTGTTTAAAGTGGCTAGTGATATATTTTACATCATTTCCCATCAATTCCCATTATTAAAGTGGCTGGAGTTGAGTCAGTGTCAGTGTGTTGGCAGCAGCCACTCAATGTTATTGGTGGCTGTTTAACAGTCTGATGGCCTTGAGATAGAAGCTGTTTTTCAGTCTCTCGGTCCCAGCTTTGATGCACCTGTACTGACCTCGCCTTCTGGATGATAGCGGGGTGAACAGGCAGTGGCTTGGGTGGTTGATGTCCTTGATGATCTTTATGGCCTTCCTGTAACATCGGGTGGTGTAGGTGTCCTGGAGGGCAGGTAGTTTGCCCCCGGTGATGCGTTGTGCAGACCTCACTACCCTCTGGAGAGCCTTACGGTTGAGGGCGGAGCAGTTGCCGTACCAGGCGGTGATACAGCCCGCCAGGATGCTCTCGATTGTGCATCTGTAGAAGTTTGTGAGTGCTTTTGGTGACAAGCCAAATTTCTTCAGCCTCCTGAGGTTGAAGAGGCGCTGCTGCGCCTTCTTCACGATGCTGTCTGTGTGAGTGGACCAATTCTGTTTGTCTGTGATGTGTATGCCGAGAAACTTAAAACTTGCTACCCTCTCCACTACTGTTCCATCGATGTGGATAGGGGGGTGTTCCCTCTGCTGTTTCCTGAAGTCCACAATCATCTCCTTAGTTTTGTTGATGTTGAGTGTGAGGTTATTTTCCTGACACCACGCTCCGAGGGCCCTCACCTCCTCCCTGTAGGCCGTCTCGTCGTTGTTGGTAATCAAGCCTACCACTGTCGTGTCGTCCGCAAACTTGATGATTGAGTTGGAGGCGTGTGTGGCCACGCAGTCGTGGGTGAACAGGGAGTACAGGAGAGGGCTCAGAACGCACCCTTGTGGGGCCCCAGTGTTGAGGATCAGCGGGGAGGAGATGTTGTTGCCTACCCTCACCACCTGGGGGCGGCCCGTCAGGAAGTCCAGTACCCAGTTGCACAGGGCGGGGTCGAGACCCAGGGTCTCGAGCTTGATGACGAGCTTGGAGGGTACTATGGTGTTGAATGCCGAGCTGTAGTCGATGAACAGCATTCTCACATAGGTATTCCTCTTGTCCAGATGGGTTAGGGCAGTGTGCAGTGTGGTTGAGATTGCATCGTCTGTGGACCTATTTGGGCGGTAAACAAATTGGAGTGGGTCTAGGGTGTCAGGTAGGGTGGAGGTGATATGGTCCTTGACTAGTCTCTCAAAGCACTTCATGATGACGGAAGTGAGTGCTACGGGGCGGTAGTCGTTTAGCTCAGTTACCTTAGCTTTGTACTACATGATTCTATTTGTGTTATTTCATAGTTTTGATGTCTTCACTATTATTCTACAATGTAGAAAATAGTAAAAATGAAAACCCTTGAATGAGTAGGCGTGTATATCATTTTTTCATTACCCAACACTCATTAAAACCCACCACCTTATTCTACTACTTTAACCCTATCTGATCCTACCCAACGCCCACGACCTGAGAGGACGGGACACTACTGTTAACCGCAATTTTCTGAATTATCTTATGACCAGAACAAAACTACTTATTTCACTTAACTAAAGATTGAACTAAATGGTATTTCTTTAAAAATAGGGACCTGGCTGACATGGATTGGTTCCTCACCTTATTCTCCTTGTATCCATGGTTGTTGGTAATTTACCAGGTAGCAAGAATCAAAACATATACAAGGACTGAAGCGTCCTTACTCAACTAGAGCAACAGTTTTTTCTTTGAAAGGATAGTCCTGTCTGACAGAAAAATGCATTAAGGGGAAAGGATCCAAAGACACAGAGGCTGATTAACTTTCTGCACATCTCTTTATTTACCATGCTGGCTGCCATGGTTAACACAAACGCAGGACATTCAATCCTACTTGAATTCAAGTAGCAATAAGTATGCCTACCTCTCAGGGAGGTCAAACAGGTGTGTGTGTCTTAGTCAGATTATCCCGTGTCCACAGCAACACTATTAATTATTATCTGCCCCCAGTGAATGTGGTTTACTATGGTCTTAGCCATGCTCTCACTAACCCTCATTATGTCTTTCTCCCCTTCCAGGGGGCCTGAGGCTCTTGGACTGTGACTGAGGACACCCTGGCCTGACACCTGGATGTGCCTGACCCACTCCCCACACACCCAGAAACTTGGGTTTCATTACTTACCATGTGACTGAGGACACCCTGGCCTGACACCTGGATGTGCCTGACCCACTCCCCACACACCCAGAAACTTGGGTTTCATTACTTACCATGTGACTGAGGACACCCTGGCCTGACACCTGGATGTGCCTGACCCACTCCCCACACACCCAGAAACTTGGGTTTCATTACTTACCATATGACTTTATTAAAAGCGATCTAGCCATAAGATCTTGAAGTGTGAGTACTTTCTCTATGGTCATTCTGGGTATTGTCTGAGCCTGCTGGCCACTGATTCTGGTATTACCCTTTCCTTATTGAAATGGTGGATAAAGGAAGACTATGCTTTCATTTTCAATTCAAACACAATGAAGACATTGTTAGATTGCTTTTATACTGCCTATCTCTCCATCTCTCTCGCAAATCAAATACAGATTTGTTCAAACTGGATGTGTGACTTCTTTTCCCAATGATTTCCTAAGGCTTATTCCATACCAACGCTAGATGAGGCTGAATGGACACAACACCACACACAACCACAATGCAACTAATTCATCTCATTGGTACATGAGATGTTCAGTCTGTTGAATATTTAATTCATGAAAATATGGATTATATCTCTATTTGAGTTAAATATGAGGTTCTGTTGTGATCACAATAAAATCCTAACAATTCAATAAAGAGTCCCACAGTCAGGCAGACAAATCTGAATGGTCCTTCATAAAGTGACAACAATTAGTTTCCCTGGCTGATATGGCTTCTACTTAGAGATACTATTTGAGTAAATTAATAGATGACATTCACTGCTATAAACCTTTCTCCAATATAATCGGATAATTTACACAGACCCACTGCGAACTTCGTGTGAAAATGCGTTCCAAGGTCTGTTTTGCCAACGAGCTCAATGTTTTCCAAAAACAGATGATCCCAATAATTTAGGTAGCCTAGTAAACGTTACTCCCTCTGGCATGTTCTAATGCGACCTGTCTGGGACTCGTTGTTTCCCTGTTTACTACTCAAAGATATTTTACTTATTAAGTCGAAGACGAAATTTACTGCAATACACTGGTCTCAAATATATTAGCATAAGTAGGCTATACTGAACCATGGCGGACCCACTGTAAAATGAGTCTTTTTCTGTTATTGCTTGTTTCAACAGACTCAAACCCATCCTCTGCCTCCCTCAGTCTTTTCAACCTCCTCTCTTTCCCTCCAATCCTCCTCCTTCTGAAAAGGTTCAACTTTTCCCAGCCTAAATGATTTCTTAGCCTCCTCGAGAGACAGCCCTGTACTCCCTCCTCTTTAAAGTGGAGCCTCACCCACAGCAATCAACCCGTCTTTATTCCGAGCGAGCTGCGGTTCTACGGTCGTCTCCAGGCGCGTTCCTGAGCAGGGCCAAACCCCTCTCCGGAGAGTGCCCGTGCGCCAGCTGATCCGGATGAACTGTCACAACCGGGAGCCTGCGCACTGAGGCCACGGGGATTTCCAACAGTACAGCGGAAAAGGTAAGGTGCTGAATGTCCGTGGCGTCTCTCTCTCTCTGATGAAACAGGTTTTACAACAGCAGAACATTAAACATGCATAGCTCGCCTTTGACGCGTCTGTCTGGACATGTGTGAAGGGCCCAGAGATGTCCGTTCTCTGTGCGGCTGGGGACCATCAAACAGTTCCTAGCTAACGGTAGTTAGCTCCTGTGGCTAACGCCCATTAGCACCACAGCTTGCCAGCTCTGGCTTGTACATGACACTTCCACTGCGTACCCAGCTGATCATTGTTAACGCTGCAAGGCGTTATTGTTCAATTCGATTTATAATAACGTTTTAGTCGTGGTTAACTGGTGGGAACAACGCAGGCTAACATAGTCGGCAAGCTAACCCAGGTGGTTGTGTGCTTTCAGATGCTAACTAGTTAGCTAGCTTGCTAAGCGGAGTACTAGAAGTTCGTCCCTTGCGCAGCTGGTCCTTTGCCTTCAATTTCCGTCACCAAATAGCTTAGCCAGGTCAAACACATTTTCACTAATATTAAATCAATAAATCATAGCACGTTTTTGGGTTCATTCAGTGGTTTCATGTCAAATATATTTTTTTGAAGTACCATTTTTATATTCCTAGAACACAAGTTGAAAATAATACTGTTTCTGCTTCCTGTTGTTTATTTTTTTAAATATAATTTATAGCAGTGAGTGTCGAAACAACGGTTTTAAATGTCCCAATTCACAATCATTATTCTGAGATATGTTGAAGACCAATGCATAAAAAAATACTCCCTATAAACACCTGTCACACTTGTGTTCAGATGACTTGTATTTTGCCAAATTAGTACCTTTTAAACTGCTCATGCAGTTTAACATTTACCAAGCGGTACTCCAGACTGAAATTGATTAGGTTGTTCTACTATAATCAATTGCACACGCAGATTAATCACTCATGTCAAGAATGTATGGAAATCAATGGAACTGGGATAATTGGCTGCTGCTATGTGCCATTTGCACTCTTCTTAAATTTAAAAAAAAAAAAACAACACACTTGGGTATACTACCTGTCGATAGATTAGAACAGTTATCAACTCATCTCCTTGTGGGACAATGTTTACGGTAGATGGCCAATACTAAACAAGGCAGTAGCAGTGATTTGCTGATTCACTTTTCAATTCAAATATAGCCATTGCTTAGTTATGCCTTTCGATTTTGAAATTGTTGCATGTTGATCATTTTATTTACAGCGATCTGGATGAAAGGAATTGCAGAATTAGCAAGTGCCGGGATGATACAAATATTGTGAAAGTAGTTAGTATCGTGGGAAGGAAACACAAAGCATATTTAATTTCTTTAGGAAAACAGCCCTAATGTTGGAAACATCATTATGTTGTCATCCAGAGTCACATGTATTCATTTTCCAAGCTATAGCGCACAACATTTTACATACAGCAGGCTTTTTTACAGGACAAATAGTTTGGTCTGCTTTGTTTTAATTTTTGGCCTGATTTTTTTTGATGGGGAAAACTCTGAACTTCATTGCCCTAGAATTTGGCAGCATATTTGCAGCCCTATAGTTAGCCAAACCTTACACTGACGCAAACACTAATTTGAATGTCAAAAGGATATTGCTGTGAAATGCAGATTTGAGATCAAATTACATTTGAGTTCAGACTGCATGGTAAAACATTGTCAATTATATTTCTCTATTTTGAAATCAATACAAATATGCAGGTAATATAGGTAACTTCAGAGCATGCTATATTCCTGAATCAGCATACCATGTAGCCATCTGCATTTTGAGCTGTTACTTTTTCTGTTGATCATTCATGCAAAGTGGATGCGAGTGCAGTTTTTTGCTAAATGGTTAGCTAGCTATTTAGTGCACTGTGGGGCAAAACATCCATCCATCCATCCATGCTACACACTGCACATTTAGTGTCAGTAACAGAGGGGGTGTGTCGCTCACTAGGATACATATTCCCTTCCCCTCAATCACGCGCACACACACACTGAGATCGATGTTCTCTACCCCCTTTGTTTCAATGGGCCATTTAGCATGTTTGGAACATATTTGGCTGCTTCTGTGTCACCTGATGTCAGCATTGCATGAATGCAGAGAAAGAAGGGAAGTGTCCCGAGCTCAATACGTCATCTTTATTGGCACAGTGAAGTGTGTGGTGTGTTCAATATCCTACCGCATATCCCTCTTTTGTCGTTGCAGCTTGGAGTTAAAAAAAATGCACAGCATCATGATCGTGACCTTCTCTGCCTGGCGACCTTGAATTCACTACTTTTGACAGGGCAGAGGCTAGAGCTCCGGATGCAACTCAGGACCACCAAATGGTGAACCACCAGCCCCCTCTGACCTTATTTTATTTCCCACATTTTCCCTTGAGAGCCCACATAGACTGCTAATAAAATAACCAGAGATGCCCCAAATTAGAGGGTGGTCTTACAGGCAAAAGCCAATTACCCTAAACCAGGAAGCAGTTAAGTTCAATACTACTACCAATCCCCTTTCGTCTTTAGAATGGTGACGGCTTCCTGATTGAGGCCAGAGGCGTGTTCTTGTGCATTTCTCAAAATCCTCAGCGGAGTCTATTTGTGTGCATGTTCTGAGATGGTGGCAGAGAGGGGCTGCTGAGTGTCGTCCCGGTCCTTGGCATGAGAGAGGGAGTGAGAGAGGAGTGTCACGGCTGAGCAGTTCACTGCTGCGCCGCCAATGGATGCTAAACTGCAAGAGGACCTGTTCCGGAGGTACGTGGCATGCCTGGAGAGGCGGCTGGAGGACGGAGGGGGGAATGCGGGCCCTGGGAGAGGCACATCACAGAGGGGCAGCGAGGCCCTACTCTCCACGGCCACGGCCCTGCTGGGGGCCTACCAGCCAGACCCGGGCCAGAGGTTCCGCATGGTGCGCTTCTATGAGGTGGTGGAGAATGCCATGCGCTGCCTGAGAGGCTGCAGTCTGCGTGGCCTGGAGAGAGCCTTCCTCACCCTGGAGACGGTCTGCACCAACCTGCTGCTCTTCCCCTGGAAGAAAGAGTTCCGCTGCATCAAGGTACTATCATCTAAAGCTTCTGGAATGGACTTGTTTCTCTCATCTGACTGTTCTAATGGCAGGATTGTTGTAGTATATTAATATGGTTCCTGATGTTAAACATTGTATTGCATTTCAATGAATTTGCTGGAACAGTCCTTAATAATTGTGTCCTCCTTTGTGTCTCCCCCTTCTAGACCTTCACAGGCCCGTATGTCTACCACCTTCAGGCTGTCTTGTGCGATGCCGATCTCCGTTCCCTCCTGCGTTCCATGGGCTACTCCCATGACCACGAGCTCCAGTTCCATGTCCGGGACCACCCTGGTGGCCCGGCCCACCTCCGGCAGCTAGCCTTCGAGCTCTTCCTGGCCCAGGCAGAGTGTCGTCTCCTTGGGGAGGTGGTGGCTCTGGCTCGGGGCTCAGCCTCTGAGCTGGAGGCCCTGGAGCAACGGAGGGGCTGCCGGGACGACGCAGCCGGCTGTGCCGAGGTCCTTCGGCGGCGGGACAGCCTCGGGGCTGACATGGCCCGGCTCTCTGTGCGACCAGTGGACATAGGTCACCCTCACCATCTGAGGAGAGGGGGAAGGCCGTCCAAGTCAGTGGATGTGACGGATGGAGCTGGGCATTGGCACACAGCCAGTAAGCCTGTCCTGAAAGCCTCTCTGAGCCTTAGGAAGGAACCTCTGTTTGTGGATGCAGAGGAGGACATGAAGGATGAGATCATCAGGCCCAGCACCTCCATATCCATGTTTTCTGTGGCTGCCCCACCTTCTTACAGCCCCTTGGCTGACTTCTTCCCTATCCAATCACCGCCCTCGGTTGATGCCTACTCCTCCTACCACCTCTCCTCATTGGATGAGATTGATCTGTATACAGAGAGGGGTGGGCCTGGGGTTGGAGGTCGACAGACGCCTTCCAGACCTTCATCCAGGGAACCCTGGGATGCCAGGGATGGCTGGGTGTTCAAAGCCCATGGCGGGCTCTCTTCTCTGGGGGTGAAGTGTCAGGGTTGTGGCCTGGGCTGCTCCAGCCTGGCCTCCTGCCCTAGGTGTGACATGATCCTGTGCCCGGCCTGTCGCGACATCGACCCCTCCCCCTGTTGTGGCCTGCAGGAGTACCCAAACCCCAAATCACCCCGCCCCATGGACGGCTACCTCCCCGTCAAGGAGAAGCTGTCAGTATACTCCAACACCCACTCTCCCCACCCCCACATGCACCCTCATCCCCTCACCCTCACCCAACAGCACACCCACCCCCACCCCCAGATGGTAGAGAAACCCCTTATGGCCACCAAGCTGTTTCCCAGCAAGTCGGTAGCCAATGCTGACCGAGCAAGTCTGGGGGGGTCGCGGTGCGGGTTCTGTAACAAGCCGGGCGCGTCTCATACCTGTGTGAACTGCTCCAAGGTATCGTGTGACTCGTGCATGAGCCTGTACGGCAAAGACTTGTGCACACGTAAAAACCCCCAGCACAGCTTTGTCCCCAACCATCAGCTCAACTTTAAGTCTGGAACCATATCACACCTGGTCTACCGATGAGCAGGGAGTGAACTCTCTCACTTTCCTCTCACCCTTCCCTTGTACTCTCCCCTGCCCTTTCTTTCCTCCCCTCCCTCATATCGTCTCTATCAGATGTATGCCTCTGGAATACATACATTATACATGTTCATAGGGAGTCCTCTCTCTCTCTCTCTGCCTTGTAAAAGATCATGCTTTTTTAACTGGTTCCTCTTCTTCCTTACTGCTCCACCCCCTCTAGCTTAGTCATGTGACGTCGTAGGGCTTCCCAATCCCTTAAATCTATTCCTCCTTCAAACGAAACGCGCCTGACGGCACGAAGGAAAGCCGCCCAAACAAAACACAAGCTGACATAACTTGTCAGCCGAGGAGACTCCGTTAGATGTGTGTCGTACAGAAGACTTCTGAAACTGGATTGTGTGCACTGATGAACTTTTTAACCTTGAAAACCAATAGGAAAGAACACTGAACTTACACTGGAATTAAATAGTATATATTTTCAATGGTTCATTCCGTAGATCAATGTGAGACTGTTAGTTGGGTGGTGAAAGAGGCTGGAGTGAACATTTGGTGTGGGGGTTGATGCTTTAAAGGGATATTTTGAGACAGACTATTATGGCAACTGACCACTATTTAAAGAACAATCACTTGTACATTTACCCTTAAATATTTAAAGTGTATGGCTGAGGTTTACATGCTGCTGTGGAAATTGGAGATGTTTTGTTGTATCAGTTTATCATATCACTTACATTTTCACAACACACCTAAATTCTCAATCTCATCGCTATCATGCTGATATGTCACCCAGCTTCTTGGAGGTGGCTGTTGTTTTGAGTAATCCAATAAACTGGAGGACCCTAAGAAATTAAGTCTAAAGCCAGTGACAGTCCTGAAAATATATATGAACTTCACTCTTTGCTACACTGGCATTTAGACACTACAGGGAGAAGTTTCTGTTCTGACAGCTTACCCAGATGGTAATTCTCCCAACTGATCTTCAGTTAGTGTTTTACAACCTGTTCCTTCTCCTATTTACAGTGGGGTTTGAAATTATTGACACCCTTGATAAAGATAAGCAAAATAAATCAAATACTGAGCTATATTGTATGCTGAAAAGAACGTGCTAAGAATCCCTATTTTCATGTCAATTAACTCATGTAAACACTTGGAGTTTACTGAATGACACTGGCATTTGGATTGTAGCTGCTGCTTTGGTCAGAGGTGAAAATAAATATCTTTGGCCATGCACACCAGTGGTGGGTTTGGTGTTGAAATGAGAATGCAGAAAATAACCCCATTCCTACTGTAAAATATGGTGGTGGATCTTTGATGTTATGGGGCTATTTTGCTTCCACTGTTCCTGGGGCCCTTAAGGTGGGGGCGGCAGGTAGCCTAGTGGTTAGAGCATTGGACTAGTAGCCGGAAGCATTTCGCTACACTGGCATTAACATCTGCTAACCATGTGTATGTGAGCAATAACATTTGATTGGGAAGGTTGCAAGATCAAATCCCCGAGCTGACAAGGTAAAAATCTGTAGCTCTTCCCCTGAATAAGGCAGTTAGCCCACTGTTCTCAGGCTGTCATTGTAAATAAGAATTTGTTCTTAACTGACTTGCCTATTTAAATAAAAAGGTCAACAGTATCATGAACTTTCAGCAAGACAATAATCCCAAGTACACATCAAAATTCACACAAAATCAACATTTTGCAATGGCAATCTGTCTCAGGACTTCTGTCCAATTGAAAACCTGTGGTTTGTTTGAATTGAAGAGGAACGTCCATAAACACAAAGGATTCTGTATAGAGGAATGGTCTATCATCCCTTTGAACGTGTTCTCTGACTCATGAAACATTTTGGGGATTTTTATTTCTCTAAACAGTTATATTAGTATAAAATATAAATTCCCGTTTTTTTTTTTTTGCATAAAATATTGCTCAGTATTTGAATTGATTTAATACATTTTTGCTAATATTTATAAAGGGTGTACATTGGGGTAAAATACTCTATAACCTGACCCACAGTTCAGTCCATTTACTTAATATGGGCAAGCAGGAGCTGCAGGGGTGATTTAGACTCTGCTAAACATAGGTCTACCTGTGGGCAAACGTCATGACACTTCACACTTACAAAGTTAAACATTCTGGCCATGCTGAAATCCTTATGTGGTGAGTGATGAAGAACACAGGACTGTAAAATTCACAGTTTAATAAAGAGACTTGTGGATAAGGTTATGGGTTAGAAAAATACACAACACACGAAAAGGGAAGTGTTTTGTTTCTGACTGATGAACCCAATTGGCCACTGCTGCCTTACATTATTCTTTCAACAACCGCTCTAGCTAGAGAAGGGTGGTTTTGTCAGCGTCTATGCACTATTGGGGCGGCAGGTAGCCAAGTGGTTAGAGCGTTAATAATGTACTGTGTTGTAAAAACGAATGCAGTAAGCAACATGTCAGGATACTAGGCTCATCCTACTGTGATGACACCTAATGCGTCATCTAATGTGCAATTGTGTTATTTCCCACCATACGTTCATTTTGGTGAAATGCGTCCCCCTCAGATGATTATCAGCTTCTGTAAGACACGGATCTCAAAAGACCACGACTCTTCCTCGTGTGCAGCGAATTCAAATGGATTCAAAGAAGAAATGAGTATGACATCCCGGCATTTAAAGTATACTAAATTTCAGCTCTACGGATCCCCAATGGAGTCAGTTTTAAAAAGGCCAACTGAAATCCTTTCCTCAATGATGTACTGTAATTGCTTGTTCTATTACTTGGTGAAAGCTATATAGAGGAATGCATTACATTAGTCATTACCTCAAGGAAGTGTGCTACTGCATTTTTTGGAACTTGGTTGAAATGTCTTTCTAGAGTGGCCTCAAGGAGCAGTGCAATTCACTTTTGACCTCTTCTCCTCGTTCATCTAGTGATGTTTCCGAACGGGCCAAAGAGATGGTCTAATGGATATGTTCCAATACTTATAAATGATCTTCTTTCCAGGGGCTCTTTCACCGGTGCTCTGAGAAGGCCAGCTGAGGTGATCTCTAGTTGGCTCTCACCTCCCACTGAGTGTGTTTCTGTCACAGACACAGCTTCTGTGCAGAGTATCATATCTTTACAATGTCTGGCTAGAAACATGTTAACATCTCAGGAACCAATAGGACACAATTAAAATCTCTGCAGAATCTGTACTGAATATGCATGAAAGAAACACCCATTGTCTTCACAGACCAAAAGGAACACAGAGAGAAGAGGCCATTGGGCATAACCTACTCTATATTCTAGCCAGTAGAGAAATAGAAACAAATGACGAACTAGTTGTCACAGCAAGCCCATGACAAAATGTCATTGAGCAGCTTTGATGCGGCCAATTTGATTCGCTGTCATTTGTGTATATTTTTTCACACATGAAACTTCCTATGTGACAGAGAAATCAATCATCCCTTTTCTCTCTTTGTGGTTATCTTACCAGTATGAAAAGTGGTGGCCCCGATCCCCAAATCCTCTCCTCACCCGGCATGCTCTGTAGACCCAGCCCGGAACCTTAACTTTACCCCCTCTCCTCCCCCTCCACCCGTTGACACTGAGGAGCATCGCAGAATGTCTGTGTAGAGGGATTCAATCCCCACTATCCCTACACAGCCATACAGGGGGAGAGGAGGGGGAAAATAGCCAACATTGTAAATTGGTGAAAAGTATGTACAGTTGAAGTCGGAAGTTTACATACACCTTAGCCCAATACATTTAAACTTAGTTTTTCACAATTCCTGACATTTAATCCTAGTAAAAAAATCCCTGTCTTAGGTCAGTTAGGATCACCACTTTATTTTAAGAATGTGAAATGTCAGAATAATAGAAGAGAATTATATATTTCAGCTTTTTTTTCTTTCTTCACATTCCCAGTGGGTCAGAAGTTTACATACATTCCATTAGTATTTGGTAGCATTGCCTTTAAATTGTTGAACTTGGGTCAAATGTTTCGGGTTGCCTTACACAAGCTTCCCACAATAAGTTGGGTGAATTTTGGCCAATTCCTCCTGACAGAGCTGGTGTAACTGAGACAGGTTTGTAGGCCTCTTTGCTCGCACATGCTTTTTCAGTTCTGCCCACACATTTTCTATAGGATTGAGGTCAGGGCTTTGATGGCCACTCCAATACCTTGACTTTGTTGTCCTTAAGCCATTTTACCACAACTTCGGAAGTATGCTTGGGGTCATTGTCCATTTGGAAGACCCATTTGCGACCAAGCTTTCACTTCCTGACTGACGTCTTGAGATGTTGCTTCAATATATCCACATAATTTTCCTCCCTCGTGATGCCATCTATTTTGTGAAGTGCACCAGTCCCTCCTGCAGCAAAGCACCCCACAACATGAGGCTGCCAACCCCCATGCTTCACTGTTGGGATGGTGTTTTTCGACTTGCAAGCCTCCCCCTTTTTCCTCCAAACAAAACGATGGTCATTATGGCCAAATAGTTCTATTTTTGTTTCATCAGACCAGAGGACATTTCTCCAAAAAGTACATTCTTTGTCCCCATGTGCAATTGCAAACCGTAGTCTGTTTTTTTATGGCAGTTTTGGAGCAGTGCCTTCTTCCTTGCTGAGCAGCCTTTCAGGTTATGTTGATATAGGACTTGTTTTACTGTTGATATAGATACTTTTGTTCCTGTTTCCTCCACTATCTTAAAAATGTCCTTTGCTGCTGTTCTGGGATTGATTTGCACTTTTCGCATCAAATTATGTTCATCTCTAGGAGACTGAACGCGTCTCCTTCCTGAGCGGTATGATGGCTTCGTGGTCCCATGGTGTTTATAGTTGCGTACTATTGTTTGTACAGATGAATGTGGTACCTTCAGGCGTTTGGAAATTGCTCCCAAGGATGAACCAGACTTGTGGAGGTCTACAATTTGTTTTTCTGGGGTCTTGTCTGATTTTCTTTTGATTTTCCCATGATGTCAAGCGAAGAGACACTGAGTTTGAAGGCAGGCCTTGAAATACATCCACAGATGCAGCTCCAATTGACTCAAAAAATGTCAATTAGCCTATCAGAAGCTTCTAAAGTAATTTTCTGGAATTTTCCAAGTTTTTTTAAAGGCACAGTCAACTTGCTGTATGTAAACTTCTGACCCTTTGGAATTGTGAAATAATCTGTCTGTAAACAATTGTTGGAGAAATGACTTGTCATGAACAAAGTAGATCTCCTAACCGACTTGCCAAAGCTATAGTTTAACAATACATTTGTGAAGTGGTTGAAAAACAAGTTTTAATGGCTCCAACCTAAGTGTATGTAAACATCCGACTTCAACTTGATTGTGTGTGTGTGAACTCAGCAAAAAAAGAAACGTCCCTTTTTCAGGCCCGTCTCTTTCAAAGATAATTCGTAAAAATCCAAATAACTAAACTTTAATCACTGTTTCCCATGTTCAATGAACCATAAACAATTAATGAACATGCAACTGTGGAATGGTCGTTAAAACACTAACAGCTTACAGACGGTAAGCAATTAAGGTCACAGTTATGAAAGGTTAGGACACTAGAGGCCTTTCTACTGACTCTGTAAAGCACCAAACGAAAGATGCTCAGGGTCCCTGCTCATCTGCGTGAATGTGCCTTGGTATGCTGCAAGGAGGCATGAGGACTGCAGATGTGGCCAGGGCAATACATTGCAATGTCCGTACTGTGAGACTTCTAAGACAGAGCTACAGGGAGACAGGATGGACAGCTGATCGTCCTCGCAGTGGCAGACCATGTGTAACAACACCTGCACAGGACAGGTACAGGATGGCAACATCAACTACCCTAGTTACGCAAGGAACGCACAATTCCTTCCTCAGTGCTCAGACTGTCCGCAATAGGCTGAGAGAGGCTGGACTGAGGTCTTGTAGGCCTGTTGTAAGGCAGACCCTCACCAGACAACACCGGCAACAAAGTCGCCTATGGGCACATCCACCGTCGCTGGACCAGACAGGACTGGCAAAAACGGTTCTTCGCTGACGGGTCGCGGTTTTGTCTCACTACGGGTGATGGCCGGATTCAGGGTTTTTTCGTTGAAGGATTGAGTGTTAGACCGAGGCCTGTACTCTGGAGTGGGATCGATTTGGAGGTGTAGTGTCCGTCATGGTCTGGGGCGGTGTGTCACAGCATCATCTGACTGAGCTTGTTGTCATTGCAGGTGATCTCAACGCTGTGCATTACAGGGACGACATCCTCCTCCCTCATGTGGTACCCTTCCTGCAGGCTCATCCTGACATGACCCTCCAGCATGACAATGCCACCAGCCATACTGCTCGTTCTGTGCGTGATTTCCTGCAAGACAGGAATGTCAGTGTTCTGCCACGGCCAGCGACGAGCCCGGATCTCAATCCCTTTGAGCACGTCTGGGACCTGTTGGATTGGGGGCTGAGGGCTTGCGCCATTCCCACTAGAAATGTCCGGGAACTTGCAATTGCCTTGGTGGAAGAGCAGGGTAACATCTCACAGCAAGAACTGGCAAATCTGTTGCAGTCCATGAGGAGGAGAGGCACTGCAGTACTTAATGCAGCTGGTGGCCACATCAGATACTGACTGTTACTTTTGATTTTGACGCCCCCTCCTTTGTTCAGGAACACATTATTCCATTTATGTTAGTCACATGTCCATGGAACTTTTTCAGTTTCAGTTGTTGAATCTTGTTATGTTCATACACATATTTACACGTTCATTTGCAGAAAATAAATGCAGTTGACAGTGAGAGGACGTTTCTTTTTTGCTGAGTTTATTTATGTATATACTCCCATTCAAAAGTTTGAGGTCACTCAGAAATGTCCTTGTTTTTGAAAGAAAAGCTCATTTTTGGTCAATTAAAATAACATCAAATTTATCATAAATACAGTGTAGACATTGTTAATGTTGTAAATGACCTTTGTAGCTGGAAACGGCAGATTTTTTATGGAATATCTATATAGGCGTACAGAGGCCAATTATCAGCAACCATCACTTTATCATTTTAAAAGGCTAGTTGATCATTAGAAAACCCTTTTGCAATTATGTTAGCACAGCTGAAAACAGTTGTGCTGATTTAAAGAAGCAATAAAGCTGCCCTTTAGGCTAGTTGAGTATCTGGATAATCAGCATTTGTGGGTTCGATTACAGGCTCAAAATAGCCAGAAACAAATATCTTCTGAAACTCATCTATTCTTGTTCTGAGAAATGAAGAAGAAAAAAAGAAAGTGAAGATCTCGTACAACGCTGTGTACTACTCCCTTCACAGAACAGCGCAAACTGCCTCTAAACAGAATAGAAAGAGTGGGAGTCCCCGGTGCACAACTGAGCAAGAAGCCAAGTACATTAGTGTCTAGTATGACAAACAGACGCCTCACAAGTCCTCATTCATTAAATACTACCCGCAAAACACCAGTCTCAACGTCAACAGTGAAGAGGCGACTCCGGGATGCTGGCCTTCTAGGCAGAGTTGCAAAGAAAAAGCCACATCTCAGACTGGCTAAAAAAAAGATTAAGATGGGCAAAAGAACACAGACACTGGACAGAGGAAGATTGGAATAAAAGTGTTATGGACAGACGAATCTAAGTTTGAGGTGTTCGGATCACAAAGAGAAACATTTGTGAGAATCTGAAAAAAATGAAAATATGCTGGAGGAGTGCTTGGCCATCTGTCCAGCATGGTGGAGGCAATGTGATGGTCTGGGGGTTCTTTGGTAGTGGTAAAGAGGGAGATTTGTACAGGGTAAAAGGGATCTTGAGGAAGTAAGGCTGTCACTCCATTTTGCAACGCCATGCCATACCATGTGGACGGTGCTTCATTGGAGCCAATTTCCTCCTACAACAAGGACAATGACCCAAGCACAGCTCCAAACTATGCAATAACTATTTAGGGAAGAAGCAGTCAGCTGGTATTCTGTCTATAATGGAGTGGCCAGCACAGTAATAGGATCGCAACCCTATTGAGCTGTTGTGGGAGCAGCTTGACCGTATGGTACGTAAGAAGTGCCCATCAAGCCAATCCAACTTGTGGGAGGTGCTTCAGGAAGCACGGGGTGAAATCTCTTCAGATTACCTCAACAAATTGACAACTAGAATTCCAAAGGTCTGCAAGGCTGTACTTGCTGTAAATGGAAGATTCTTTGATGAAAGCAAAGTTTAAAGGACACAATTTATTATTTAAATTAAAAATCATTATTTATAACCTTGTCAATGTCTTGACTATATTTGTTATTCATTTTGCAACTCATTTCATGTACAGTTGAAGTCCAATCAAATCAAATCAAATTTTATTTGTCACATACACATGGTTAGCAGATGTTAATGCGAGTGTAGCGAAATGCTTGTGCTTCTAGTTCCGACAATGCAGTAATAATCCAACAAGTAATCTAACTAAAAATAAAAAAAAAATAAAAAAAACTACTGTCTTATACACAGTGTAAGGGGATAAAGAATATGTACATAAAGATATATGAATGAGTGATGGTACAGAGCAGCTTAGGCAAGATACAGTAGATGGTATCGAGTACAGTATATACATATGAGATGAGTATGTAAACAAAGTGGCATAGTTAAAGTGGCTAGTGATACATGTATTACATAAGGATGCAGTAGATGATATAGAGTACAGTAAAAATGTATACATATGAGATGAATAATGTAGGGTATGTAAACATTATATTAGGTAGCATTGTTTAAAGTGGCTAGTGATATATTTTACATCAATTCCCATTATTAAAGTGGCTGGAGTTGAGTCAGTGTGTTGCCAGCAGCCACTCAATGTTAGTGGTGGCTGTTTAACAGTCTGATGGCCTTGAGATAGAAGCTGTTTTTCAGTCTCTCGGTCCCAGCTTTGATGCACCTGTACTGACCTTGCCTTCTGGATGATAGCGGGGTGAACAGGCAGTGGCTCGGGTGGTTGTTGTCCTTGATGATCTTTATGGCCTTCCTATAACATCGGGTGGTCTAGGTGTCCCGGAGGGCAGGTAGTTTGCCCCCGGTGATGCATTGTGCAGACCTCACTACCCTCTGGAGAGCCTTACGGTTGTGGGCAGAGCAGTTGCCGTACCAGGCGGTGATACAGCCCGCCAGGATGCTTTCGATTGTGCATCTGTAGAAGTTTGTGAGTGCTTTTGGTGACAAGCCGAATTTCTTCAGCCTCTTGAGGTTGAAGAGGCGCTGCTGCGCCTTCTTCACGATGCTGTCTGTGTGAGTGGACCAATTCAGTTTGTCTGTGATGTGTAGGCCAAAGAACTTAAAACTTACTACCCTCTCCACTACTGTTCCATCGATGTGGATAGGGGGGTGTTCCCTCTGCTGTTTCCTGAAGTCCATTATCATCTCCTTAGTTTTGTTGACGTTGAGTGTGAGGTTATTTTCCTGACACCACACTCCGAGGGCCCTCACCTCCTCCCTGTAGGCCGTCTCGTCATTGTTGGTAATCAAGCCTACCACTGTTGTGTCGTCCGCAAACTTGATGATTGAGTTGGAGGCGTGCGTGGCCACGCAGTCGTGGGTGAACAGGGAGTACAGGAGAGGGCTCAGAACGCACCCTTGTGGGGCCCCAGTGTTGAGGATCAGCGGGGTGGAGATGTTGTTGCCTACCCTCACCACCTGGGGGCGGCCCGTCAGGAAGTCCAGTACCCAGTTGCACAGGGCGGGGTCGAGACCCAGGGTCTCGAGCTTGATGACGAGCTTGGAGGGTACTATGGTGTTGAATGCCGAGCTGTAGTCGATGAACAGCATTCTCACATAGGTATTCCTCTTGTCCAGATGGGTTAGGGCAGTGTGCAGTGTGGTTGAGATTGCATCGTCTGTGGACCTATTTGGGCGGTAAGCAAATTGGAGTGGGTCTAGGGTGTCAGGTAGGGTGGAGGTGATATGGTCCTTGACTAGTCTCTCAAAGCACTTCATGATGACGGAAGTGAGTGCTACGGGGTGGTAGTCGTTTAGCTCAGTTACCTTAGCTTTCTTGGGAACAGGAACAATGGTGGCCCTCTTGAAGCATGTGGGAACAGCAGACTGGTATAGGGATTGATTGAATATGTCCGTGAACACACCGGCCAGCTGGTCTGCGCATGCTCTGAGGGCACGGCTGGGGATGCCGTCTGGGCCTGCAGCCTTGCGAGGGTTAACACGTTTAAATGTTTTACTCACCTCGGCTGCAGTGAAAGTGAGTTCGCATGTTTTCGTTGCAGGCCGTGTCAGTGGCACTGTATTGTCCTCAAAGCGGGCAAAAAAGTTATTTAGTCTGCCTGGGAGCGAGACATCCTGGTCCGTGACTGGGCTGGTTTTCTTCTTGTAGTCCGTGATTGACTGTAGACCCTGCCACATACCTCTTGCGTCTGAGCCGTTGAATTGAGATTCTACTTTGTCTCTATACTGACGCTTAGCTTGTTTGATAGCCTTGCGGAGGGAATAGCTGCACTGTTTGTATTCGGTCATGTTACCAGTCACCTTGCCCTGATTAAAAGCAGTGGTTCGCGCTTTCAGTTTCATGCGAATGCTGCCATCAATCCACGGTTTCTGGTTAGGGAATGTTTTAATCGTTGCTATGGGAACGTCATCTTAAATGCACGTTCTAATGAACTCGCACACCGAATCAGCGTATTCGTCAATGTTGTTATCTGACGCAATACAAAACATATCCCAGTCCACGTGATGGAAGCAGTCTTGGAGTGTGGAATCAGCTTGGTCGGACCAGCGTTGGACAGACCTCAGCGTGGGAGCTTCTTGTTTTAGTTTCTGTCTGTAGGCAGGGATCAGCAAAATGGAGTCGTGGTCAGCTTTTCCGAAAGGAGGGTGGGGCAGGGCATTATATGCGTCGCGGAAGTTAGAGTAACAATGATCCAAGGTTTTTTCAGCCCTAGTTGCGCAATCGATATGCTGATTCAGTTTAGGGAGTCTTGTTTTCAGATTAGCCTTGTTAAAATCCCCAGCTACAATGAATGCAGCCTCAGGATGTAGAGATTCCAGTTTGCAAAGAGTCAAATAAAGTTCGTTCAGAGCCATCGATGTGTCTGCTTGGGGGGGAATATGTACGGCTGTGATTATAATCGAAGAGAATTCTCTTGGTAGATAATGCGGTCGACATTTGAATGTGAGGAATTCTAAATCAGGTGAACAGAAGGATTTGACTTCCTGTATATTTCTGTGATCACACCACGTCTCGTTAGCCATAAGGCATACGCCCCCGCCCCTCTTCTTACCAGAAAGATGTTTGTTTCTGTCGGCGCGATGCGTGGAGAAACCCGCTGGCTGCACCGCCTCCGATAGCGTCTCTCCAGTGAGCCATGTTTCTGTGAAGCAAAGAATGTTACAGTCTCGGATGTCCCTCTGGAATGCTACCCTTGTTCGGATTTCATCAACCTTGTTGTCAAGAGACTGGACATTGGCGAGAAGAATGCTAGGGAGTGGTGCACGATGTGCCCGTCTCCGGAGTCTGACCAGAAGTCCGCCTCGTTTCCCTCTTTTACGGCATCGTTTTTTGGGGTCGCCGGCTGGGATCCATTCCGTTGTCCTGGTTGAAAGGCAGAACACAGGATCCGCTTCGTAAAAATCATATTCTTGGTCGTACTGATGGTGAGTTGACGCTGATCTTATATTCAGTAGTTCTTCTCGACTGTATGTAATGAAACCTAAGATGACCTGGGGTACTAATGTAAGAAATAACCCGTGAAAAAAACAAAAAACTGCATAGTTTCCTAGGAACACGAAGCGAGGCGGCCATCTCTGTCGGCGCCGGAAGTTTAAAAAAACAAAAAACTGCATAGTTTCCTAGGAACGCGAAGCGAGGCGGCCATCTCTGTCGGCGCCGGAAGTTTACATACGTCTTAGCCAAATACATTTAAACTCAGCTTTTCACAATTCCTGACATTTAATCCTCTTAAAAATTCCCTGTCTTAGGTCAGTTAGGATTCCCACTTTATTTTAAGAATGTGAAATGTCAGAATAATAGTACAGTCGTGGCCAAAAGTTTTGAATGACACAACTATTAATTTTCAGTCTGCTGCCTCAAGTTTGTATGATGGCAATTTGCATATACTCCAGAATGTTATGAAGAGTGATCAGATGAATTGCAATTCATTGCAAAGTTCCTCTTTGCCATGCAAACGATCTGAATCCCCAAAAACCATTTCCACTGCATTTCAGCCCTGAAGAGAGATCACTCTGTCATGCTGATTGAGTTTGAAATGAGGGTGGGTGCTTGGAATCATTGTTCTTCCTCTGTCAATCATGGTTACCTGCAAGGAAACAAATGCCATCGTCATTGCTTTGCACAAAAAGGGCTTCACAGGCAAGGATATTGCTGCCAGTAATTGCATGATAACTAAGTGGCTCGGGGAACAAAACTTCGATATTTTGGCTCCATGGCCAGGAAACTCCCCAGAATTTAATTCCATTGAGAACTTGTGGTCAATCCTCAAGAGGCAGGTGGACATAACGACCCCCCCCCCCAAACTCCAAGCATTCATTATGCAAGAATGGGCAGCCATCAGTCAGGATGTGGCCCAGAAGTTAATTGACAGCATGCCAGCGCGGATTACAGAGGCATTGAAAAAGAAGGGTCAACACTGCAAATATTGACTCTTGCGTCAACTTCATGTACAGTGAGGGAACAAAGTATTTGATCCCCTGCTGATTTTGTACGTTTGCCCACTGACAAAGAAATGCTCAGTCTATAATTTTAATGGTAGGTTTATTTGAACAGTGCGAGACAGAATAACAACAACAAAATCCAGAAAAACGCATGTCAAAAATGTTATAAATTGATTTACATTTTAATGAGGGAAATAAGTATTTGACCCCCTCTCAATCAAAAAGATTTCTGACTCCCAGGTGTCTTTTATACAGGTAACCAGCTGAGATTAGGAGCACACTCTTCAAGGGAGTGCTCCTAATCTCAGTTTGTTACCTGTATAAAAGACACCTGTCCACAGAAGCAATCAATCAGATTCCAAACTCTCCACCATGCCCAAGACCAAAGAGCTCTCCAAGGATGTCAGGGACAAGATTGTAGACCTACACAAGGCTGGAATGGGCTACAAGACCATCGCCAAGCAGTTTGGTGAGAAGGTGACAACAGTTGGTGCGATTATTCCAGCGTGACAATGACCCAAAACACACGGCCAAGGCAACAAAGTAGTGGCTCAAGAAGAAGCACATTAAGGTCCTGGAGTGGCCAGACCTTAATCCCATAGAAAATCTGTGAAGGGAGCTGAAGGTGCGAGTTGCCAAACGTCAGCCTCGAAACCTTAATGACATCTGCAAAGAGGAGTGGGACAAAATCCCTCCTGAGATGTGCAAACCTGGTGGCCAACTACAAGAAATGTCTGACCTCAGTACTTGGTGGCAAAACCCTTGTTGGCAATCACAAAGTCATGTTTTGCAGAGGGGTCAAATACTTATTTCCCTCCATTAAAATGCAAATCAATGTATAACATTTTTGACATGCATTTTTTCTGGATTTTGTTGTTGTTCATTAAAATGAGACAGACATTAAAATGAACAACAAAAAGATCACTTCTTTGTCAGTGGGCAAACATACAAAATCAGCAGGGGATCAAATTATTTTCCCCCTCACTGTAATTGTCAATAAAAGCCTTTGACATGAAACGCGTATAATTATACTATAGTACTCCATAGTAACATCTGACAAAAATATCTAAAGACACTGAAGCAGCAAACTTTGAACATTTATATTGGTGTCCTTCTCAAAACTTTTAGCCACGCCTGTAGAGAGTGATTTATTTGAGCTTTTATTTCTTTCATCACATTCCCAGTGGGTCAGAAGTTTACATACACTCAATTAGTATTTGGTTGCATTGCCTTTAAATTGTTTAACTTGGGTCAAACGTTTCGGGTAGCCTTCCATAACCTTCCCACAATAAGTTGGGTGAATTTTGGCCCATTCCTCTTGACAGAGCTGGTGTAACTGAGTCAGGTTTATAGGTCTCCTTGCTCGCACATGCTTTTTCAGTTCTGCCCACAAATTTTCGAAGGGATTGAGGTCAGGACTTTGATGGCCACTCCAATACCTTGACTTTGTTGTCCTTATTAAGGCATTTTACCACAACTTTGGAAGTATGCTTGGGGTCATTGTCCATTTTGGAAGACCCATTTGAGGCCAAGCTTTAACTTCCTGACTGATGTCTTAATGTTGCTTTAATATATCCACATAATTGTCCATCCTCATGATGCCATCTATTTTGTGAAGTGCACTTGACCCTCCTGCAGCAAAGCACCCTCACAACATGAGGCTGCCAACCCCCATGCTTCACTGTTGGGATGGTGTTCATCGGCTTGCAAGCCTCCCCCTTTTTCCTCCAAACATAACTATGGTCATTATGGCCAAACAATTCTATTTTTGTCTCATCAGACCAGAGGACATTTCTCCAAAAAGTACGATCTTTGTCCCCATGTGCAATTGTAAACCTTAGTCTGTTTTTTTGATGGCGGTTTTGGAGCAGTGGCTTCTTCCTTGCTGAGCGGCCTTTCATGTTATGTTGATCTCATTGTATGTTGATATAGGACTCGTTTTACTGTGGATATTGATACTTTTGTACCGGTTTCCTCCAGCATCTTCACAAGGTCCTTTGCTGTTGTTCTTGGATAGATTTGCACTTTTCGCACCAAAGTACGTTAATCTCTTGGAGACTGAACACATCTTCTTCCTGAGCGATATGACTGCTGCGTGGTCCCATAGTGTTTACACATGCGTACTATTGTTTGTACAGATGAATGTGGTACCTTCAGGCGTTTGGAAATTGTTTCCAAGGATGAACCAAACTTGTGGACTTGTGGAGGTCTAGAATTTGTTTTTCTGCGGTCTTGGCTGATTTCTTTTGATTTTCACATGATGTCAAGCAAAGAGGCACTGAGTTTGAAGGTAGGCCTTGAAATACATCCACAGGTACACCTCCAATTGACTCAAATAATGTCAATTAGCCTATCAGAAGCTACCAGAAGCTTCTAAGGCCATGACACAATTTTCTGGAATTTTCCAAGCTGTTCAAAGGCACAGTCAACTTAGTGTATGTAAACTTCTGACCCACTGGAATTGTGATACTGTGAAAAATAAGTTAAATAATCTGTCTGCAAATAATTGTTGGAAAAATTACTTGTCATGCACAAAGTAGATGTCCTAACCGACTTGCCAAAACTATAGTTTGTTAACAAGAAATTTGTGGAGTGGTTGAAAAAATGAGTTTTAATGATTCCAACCTAAGTGTATGTAAACTTCCAACTTCAACTGTATGTTTTCATGGAAAACAAGTACATTTCTAAGTGGCTCCAATCTTTTGAACGGTAGTGTGTATGTGTGTGTGTATATATGCGCACACAGTACCAGTAAACATTTTGGACACACCTACTCATTCAAGGATTTTTCTTTATTTTTTACTATTTTCTCCATTGTAGAATAATAGTGAAGTCAAAAACACTATGAAATTACACATAGAATCATGTAGTAACCAATATCGTTTTAAACAAATCAAAATATATTTTATATTTGAGATTCTTCAAAGTAGCCACCCTTTGCCTTTGACAGCTTTGCACACTTGGCATTCTCTCAACCATGTTCATGAGGTAGTCACCTGGAATGCATTTCATTGAACAGGTGTGCCTTGTTAAAAGTGAATTTGTGGAATTTCTTTCCTTCTTAATGTGTTTGAGGCAATCAGTTGTGTTGTGACAAGGTAGGGGTGGTTTACAGAAGATAGCTATATTTGGTTAAAGACCAAGTCCATATTATGTCAAAAACAGCTCAAATAAGCAAAAAGAAATGACAGACCATCATTACTTTAAGACATGAAGTTCAGTCAATCCGGAGAATTTCAAGAACTTTGAAAGTTCAGTCGCAAATACCATGAAGCGCTATGATGAAACTGGCTCTCATGAGGACCGCCACAGGAAAGGAAGCTGCAGAGGATAAGTTCATTAGAGTTACCAGCATCAGAAATTGCAGCCCAATTAAATGCTCAGAGTTCAAGAAACAGACACATCTCAACATCAACTGTTCAGAGGACACTGTGTGAATCAGGCCTTCACGGTCAAATTGCTGCAAATAAACCACTACTAAAGGACACCAATTAGAAGAAGAGACTTGCTTGGGCCAAGAAACATGAGCAATGGACATTTAGACTGGTGGAAATTTGTACTTTGGTCTGATGAGGTAAATTTTGAGATTTTTGGTTCCAACCGCTGTGTGTTTGTGAGAAGTGAAATAGGTGAACGGATGATCTCTGCATGTGTGGTTCCCACCGTGAAGCATGGAGGAGGTGTGATGGTGTGGGGGTGCTTTGCTGGTGACACTGTCTGTAATTTATTTAGAATTGAAGACACACTAAACTAGCATGGCTACCACGTCATTCTGCAGCGATACGCAACCCATCTGGTTTGTGCTTAGTGGAACTATCATTTGTTTTTCAACAGGACAAAGACCCAAAACACACCTCCATGCTGTGTTAGGGCTATTTTACCAAGAAGGAGAGTGATGGAGTGCTGCATCAGATGACCTGGCCTCCACAATCCCCCGACCTCAACCAAATTGAGATGGTAAAACTTGTAAGAATAATGAAAAATACAACACTAATATATCTTGGTCATCAAAAAGAAAGGAGGACCAAGGCACACTTCATATAATTAATTAAAATGCCTTTATTAGTATGGCATGTTCAATAGAAACAACGTTTTTTTTAAACCGACGCGTTTCGGCTGCATGGCCTTCATCAGGGAGTACATAAAAAAGGGATGTTCTCTTTTGAACAGCTTTTCCAATTAGTCCTGATTCTTGGATTCTCCTGAGTCCTGAAAGAGTGGTTACAAAATTGTGGTTACAAAACTTCAATTATACCAGCTCAATTAGCCAGAAAGACGACATTATCTCTTTAAACTAAATCACAGTAGACCTATTGCTTGCATGATAATCATACATGAATTAGAATAGAGGAAATTGCCCATTATAATTCATCACCTCAAAATAATTTCACTCACGTTTATATTATTAAAATAACAAACAGGGAGAGACTACAGGAAGCGGCCATAGTGCACATGACTTCAGAAGCGCAGAAAGTTTGAAACTATGAGCTGGCGATTTCTGATATTTGTTCTGAAATGATAATGTTAAAAAATGTGATATGTGGATAATGGTCAACCTTAAGGAAAACAAACTATGATGGCAAATAAGTGGCTAGTTTTTTAAACTTTTTTTGTTATTTAATGAAATGTTGTTTTCAGAAAAGGGGTGTTTTTCCCAAGTACCGGGGTAACTGGAAGTTACTTGTGGATGGCCAGCATCACAGAGTCGACTCTTCACTGTTGACATTGAGACTGGTGTTTTGTGGGTACTATTTAATGAAGCTGCCAGTTGAGGACTTGTGAGGAGTCTGTTTCTCAAACTAGACACTCTAATGTACTTGTCCTCTTGCTCAGTTGTGCACCGGGGCCTCCCACTCCTCTTTCTATTCCGGTTAGAGCCAGTTTGCGCTGTTCTGTAAAGGGAGTAGTACTCAGCGTTGTACGAGATCTTCAGTTTCTTAGCAATTTCTCACATGGAATAGCCTTCATTTCTCAGAACAAGAATAGACTGACGAGTTTCAGAAGATATGTATTTGTTTCTGGCCCTTTTGAGCCTGTAATCGAACCCACAAATGCTGATGCTCTAGATACTCAACTAGTCTACAGAAGGCCAGTTTTATTGCTTCTTTAATCAGAAGAACAGTTTTCAGCTGTGCTAACATAATTTCAAAAGGGTTTTGTAATGATGAACTAGCCTTTTAAAATGATGAACTTCGATTAGCTAACACAACGTGCCATCGGAACACAGGAGTGATGGTTGCTGATAATGGGCCTCTGTACGCCTATGTAGATATTCCATAAATAATCTGCCATTTAATTTACAACATTAACAATGTCTACAGTATTTCTGATCATTTTGATGTTATTTTAATGGACAAAAAAACAAGGATATTTCTAAGTGACGCAAAACTTTTGAACGTTTTTTTTTGTGTGTATGTATATATGTGTATGTATACACAATGTGTGGACACCCCTTCAAATGAGTGGATTAGGCTATTTCAGCTACACCCGTTGCTGACAGGTGTATAAAATTGAACACACAGCCATGCAATCTCCATAGGTAACATTGGCAGTAGAATGGCCTTACTGAAGAGCTCAGTGACTTTTAACATGGCACCGTCATAGGATTCCACCTTTCCAACAGTTCATCAAATGTCTGCCCTGCTTATTGCTGCCCCGGTCAACTGTAAGTGCTGTTATTGTGAAGTGGAAATGTCTAGGAGCAACAATGGCTCAGCTGTGAAGTGGTAGGCCACACAAGCTCACAGAATGGGACCGTGGAGTGCTGAAGCGTGTAAAATCAGCACAAGAACTGTTCATCGGGAGTTTCATGAGATGTTTCTACGGCCGAGTGCTCAATGCCAAGCGTCGGCTGGAGTGGTGTAAAGTTTACCATAAGGGTAGACTAGTTACCCCATCAAATGAATGCTTTGGTGGGAGAAAAAGGAGGATTGTGAATTAAGTTAATTAAATGTTTTCATAATTCTGTGCTGGCGCAAAACTTAATCATCACATGTATACACACATTGTAGTTTTTCCATAATTTATGGCAAGTAGGAATACATTTACTTTTTAGTTTTTCTCATTTTCGACGATTTTCAGACCTGTGATATCGACGCTCACCTTGAATGGAACTGCAATCTGTCCTTGTGACCAGCAGAGGGTGGTAGGTACCTACAGACCACAGCTTGTTGGACTTAACCTCTGACAAAATAAGTACTAAATATAAGGCATCCTATTTGTCTTTGTTGCCATAACAATACACAGGCATACAATACAGCAGTCTGATTGGTTATTGAGACATGGATGATACAGGGTTGCCATAACAATACACAGGCATACAATACAGCAGTCTGATTGGTTATTGAGACATGGATGATACAGGGTTGCCATAACAATACACAGGCATACAATACAGCAGTCTGATTGGTTATTGAGACATGGATGATACAGGGTTGCCATAACAATACACAGGCATACAATACAGCAGTCTGATTGGTTATTGAGACATGGATGATACAGGGTTGCCATAACAATACACAGGCATACAATACAGCAGTCTGATTGGTTATTGAGACATGGATGATACAGGGTTGCCATAACAATACACAGGCATACAATACAGCAGTCTGATTGGTTATTGAGACATGGATGATACAGGGTTGCCATAACAATACACAGGCATACAATACAGCAGTCTGATTGGTTATTGAGACATGGATGATACAGGGTTGCCATAACAATACACAGACATACAATACAGCAGTCTGATTGGTTATTGAGACATGGATGATACAGGGTTGCCATAACAACACACAGGCATACAATACAGCAGTCTGATTGGTTATTGAGACATGGATGATACAGGGTTGCCATAACAATACACAGGCATACAATACAGCAGTCTGATTGGTTATTGAGACATGGATGATACAGGGTTGCCATAACAACACACAGGCATACAATACAGCAGTCTGATTGGTTATTGAGACATGGATGATACAGGGTTGCCATAACAATACACAGGCATACAATACAGCAGTCAAATCAAATCACATTTATTTATATAGCCCTTCATATATCAGCTGATATCTCAAAGTGCTGTACAGAAACCCAGCCTAAAACCCCAAACAGTAAGCAATGCAGGTGTAGAAGCACGGTGGCTAGGAAAAACTCCCTAGAAAGGCCAAAACCTAGGAAGAAACCTAGAGAGGAACCAGGCTATGTGGGGTGGCCAGTCCTCTTCTGGCTGTGCCGGGTGGAGATTATAACAGAACATGGCCAAGATGTTCAAATGTTCATAAATGACCAGCATGGTCCAATAATAATAAGGCAGTACAGTTGACACTGGAGCAGCAGCATGGCCAGGTGGACTGGGGACAGCAAGGAGTCATCATGTCAGGTAGTCCTGAGGCATGATCCTAGGGCTCAGGTCCTCCGAGAGACAGAAAGAAAGAGAGAATTAGAGAGAGCACACTTAAATTCACACAGGTCACCGAATAGGACAAGAGAAGTACTCCAGATATAACAAACTGACCCTAGCCCCCGACACATAAACTACTGCAGCATAAATACTGGAGGCTGAGACAGGAGGGGTCAGGAGACACTGTGGCCCCATAACTGAAGTTTATTTAGTGCTTTATCCGGGTAGCCGTAAAGTAGAGCATTGCAGTAGTCTAACCTAGAAGTGACAAAAGCATGGATTAATTTTTCTGCATAATTTTTGGACAGGAAGTTTCTGATTTTTGTAATGTTACGTAGATGGAAAAAAGCTGTCCTTGAAATGGTCTTGATATGTTCTTCAAAAGAGAGATCAGAGTCCAGAGTAACGCCGAGGTCCTTCACAGTTTTATTTGAGACGACTGTACAACCATTAAGATTAATTGTCAGATTCAACAGAAGATCTCTTTGTTTCTTGGGACCTAGAACAAGCATCTCAGTTTTGTCCGAGTTTAAAAGTAGAAAGTTTGCAGCCATCCACTTCCTTATGTCTGAAACACATGCTTCTAGCGAGGGCAATTTTGGGGCGTCCCCACAGTGATACCCAACAGACATACCCCAACCAGAAGCCATGGATTACAGGCAAGATCCGCACTGAGATAAGGGGTAGAGCTGCTGCTTTCAAGGAGCGGGTCTTTAACCCGGAAGCTTAAAAGAAGTCCCACCATGCCCTCTGACGAACCATGAAACAGGCAAAGCATCAATACAGGACTAAGATTGAATCCTACTACACTGGCTCTGACACTCGTCGGATGTGGCAGGGCTTGCAAACTATTACAGACTACAAAGGGAAGCAGAGCCGCGAGCTGCCCACAATAGTCTACCAGACGAGCTAAATTACTTCTATGCTCACTTCGAGGCAAGTAACACTGAAACATGCATGAGAGCATCAGCTGTTCCGGACGACTGCGTTATAACGACCTCCGCAGCCAATGTGAGTAAGACCTTTTAAACAGGTCAACATTCACAAGGCTGCAGGGCCAGACTGATTACCAGGGTGTGTACTCGGAGAATACGCTGACCAACTGGCAAGTTGACTTTACTAACATTTTCAACCTCTCCCTGACTGAGTCTGTAATAACAACATGTTTCAAGCAGACCACCACAGCCCAAGACCACTAAGGTAACCTGCCAAAATGACTACCGACCCATAGCATTCACATCTGTAGCCATGATGTGCTTTGAAAGGCTGGTCATGGCTCACATCAACATCATTATCCCAGAAACCCTAGACCCACTCCAATTTGCATACCGCCCCAACAGATTCATAAATGATGCAATCTCTATTGCACTCCACACTGCCCTTTCCCACCTGGACAAAATGAAGCCCTATGTTAGACTGCTATCCATTGGCTACAGCGAGGGCATTCAACAACACAGTGCCCTCAAAGCTCATCACTAAGCTAAGAACCCCGGGACAAAACACCTGCCTCTACAACTGTATCCTGGACTTCCTTGAAGGGCCAGCCCCAGGTGGTAAGAGTAGGTAACAATACATCCGCCACATTGATCCTCAACACAGGGGCCCCTCAGGGGTGAGTGTTCAGTCCCCCCCTGTACTCCCTGTTCACTCATGACTGCATGGTCAGGCACGACTCCAACACCATCATTAAGTTTGCCAATGACACAACAGTGGTAGGCATGATCACCGACAACGATGAGACAGCCTATGGGGAGGAGGTCAGAGACCTCGCCGTGTGGTGGCAAGACAACAACCTCTCCCTCAACGTGATCAAGACAAAGGAGATGATTGTGGACTTCAGGAAAAGGAGGACCGAGCACACCCCCATTCTCATTGACGGGGCTGTAGGGAGAGCTTAAGTTCCTTGGTGTCCACATCTCCAACAAACGATCATGGTCCAAACACACCAAGATAGTAGTGAAGAGGGCACGGCAAATCCTATTCCCCCTCAAGAGACTGAAAATATTTGGCATGGGTCCTCAGATCCTCAAAAGGTTCTACAGATGCACCATCGAGAGCATCCTGACTGGTTGCATCACTGCCTGGTGTGGCTACTGCCCGGCCTCAGACCGCGAGGGTAGTGCGAACGGCCAAGTACATCACTGGGGCCAAGCTCCCTGCCATCCAGGACTTCTATACCAGGCGATGTCAGAGGAAGGCCCTAAAAATTGCAAAGGCTGCAGCCACCCTAGTCATAGGGTCACTATTGTGGAGGACTTAATTCTTCCGGCTGCCACTGATATGGTTGGGACAATGCTGGGGGAAAAGCCCCAAAAACTATACAATGTCTTCATCAAACAACACTGTTTCACAATGCATCAGTGACATGGCAGGATATGTTTTGAAACAATTACTACTTCGCATACAAGCCAGTGAATTATATGCGTGACAGCTGGATTGAGTCAACAGACGTGGCGGGCCTGGCACAGCTCCTGGTATATGTCAGTTACGTTTATGTGGGGGTCAATTAAAGGAAGACATCCTCTTCTGCAAAGGACAACATGAGAGGATATTTTTAAAGTACTGGACAGCTTTGTGACATCAAATGGACTTTGGTGGTCAAGATGGGGCGGCAGAGTAGACTAGTGGGTAACGCGTTGGACTAGTAACCGAAAGGTTGCAGGATCGAATCTCCGAGCTGACAAGGTACAAATCTGTCGTTCTGCCCCTGAACAAGGCAGTTAACCCACTTCCTAGGCCGTCATTGAAAATATGAATTTGTTCTTAACTGCCTTGCCTAGTAAAATAAAAAATTAAAATGTGTTGGTATCTGTACTGATGGCGCAAAAGCCATGACAGGGAGACATAGTGGAGTGGTAACGCGTGTGCAAGCAGTTGCTCCCAACGCAACTTGGGTACACTGCAGCATCCACCGAGATGCTCTTGCTGCCAAGGGAATGCCTGACAGCTTGAAAGATATTTTGGACACTACAGTGAAAATGGATAACTTTGTTAAAGCAAGGCCACCTGGCGACCATGTAATGCTTTTACAACATATAACTGGTTATCAAGGGGCAAAGTATTGAAACATTTTTTTGAATTGAAAGACGAGCTTAAAGATTTCTTTACTGACCCTCATTTTCACTTGTCTGACCGCTTGCATGATGACGAGTTTCTCACACGACTGGCCTATCTGGGTGATGTTGTTTCTCACCTCAATTATCTGAATCTAGGATTACATGGACTCTCTGCAACTCTATTCAATGTGCTGGACAAGCTGAGGCTGAGACCAAGAAGTTGTATCTCTTTTATGTCTGCATTAAGAAGGTGTTTCCATCATTGTAGGATTTTTTGTGTAAAAATGAACTCAAGCTTACGGACAATGTCAAATGTAATATAGCGAAGCACCTGAATGAGTTGGGTGCTCAGTTACACAGGTACTTTCACATAACAGATGACACAAACAACTGGATTCGTTATCCCTTTCATGCCATGCCTCCAGTCCACTTACTGATATCTGAACAGAGAGCCTCATCGAAATAAGCGGTTCTGTGAAAATTGTATTTAATCAGAAGCCACTGCCAGATTTTTGGATAGTGCTGCACTCAGAGTTTCTTGCCTTGGCAAATCATGCTGTTAAGACACTGATGCCCTTTGCAACCATGTATCTATGTGAGAGTGGATTCTCGGCCCTCCCTAGCATGAAAACTAAATACAGGCACGGTGTGTGTGTGGAAAATGATTTAAGACGGATACTCTCTCCAATACAACCCAACATTGCAGAGTTATGTGCATCCTTTCAAGCACACCCTTCTCATTACCCTGTGGTGAGCTATTCATAATGTTTGATGAACAAATAATGTTTTAAATGTGAGATGGCTAAATAAAGAGCAAAATTATTGATTATTATTATATTATGATTATTATATTCTTATTTGTGCCCTGGTCCTGTAAGAGCTCTTTGTCACTTCCCACGAGCTGTGTTGTGACAAAAACTCATACTCATTCTTATGTTTAATAAATGTATCATATAGTGTGTGTGTGGCAGGCTTACAATGATGGCAAAAAAAAAAACATTTGAGAGTGTGCTGACTAGAGGTCGACCGATTATAATTTTTCAATGCCGATACCGATTATTGGAGGACCAAAAAAGCAGATACCGATTAAACGGCCGATTTTTATTTTATTTTATTTATTTATTTATTTGTAATAAAGACAATTACAACAATACTGAATGAACACTTATTTTAACTTAATATAATACATCAATAAAATCAATTTAGCCTCAAATAAATAATGTAACATGTTCAATTGGTTTAAATAATGCAAAAACAAAGTGTTGATTTGTAAAAGAGCAATATGTGCCATGTAAGAAAGCTAACGTTTAATTCCTTGCTCAGAACATGAGAATATATGAAAGCTGGTGGTTCCTTTTAACATGAATATTTCTCTCTATACGATTTGTATTTCATATACCTTTGACTATTGGATGTTCTTAGGCACTTTAGTATTGCCAGTATTGCCAGTGTAACAGTATAGCGTCCATCCCTCTCCTCGCCGCTACCTGGGCTCGAACCAGGAACACATCGACAACAGCCACCCTCGAAGCAGCGTTACCCATGCAGAGCAAGGGGAACAACTACTCCAAGTCTTGGAGCGAGTGACATTTGAAACGCTATTAGCTTGGCTCCCCGCAAACTAGCTAGCCATTTCACATTGGTTACACCAGCCTAATCTCGGGAGTTGATAGGCTTCAAGTCATAAACAGCTCAATGCTTGAAGCATTGCGAAGAGCTGCTGGCAAAATGCACGAAAGTGCTGTTTGAATGAATGCTTTACGAGCCTGCTGCTACCTTCCATCGCTCAGTCAGACTGCTCTATCAAATCAGACTTAATTATAACATAATAACACACACAAATACGAGCCTTAGGTCATTAATATGGTCGAATCTGGAAACTATCATTTAGAAAACAAAATGTTTATTCTTTCAGTGAAATACGGAACCGTTTGGTATTTTATCTAACGGGTGGCATCCATAAGTCTAAATATTTCTATATTTCGATAATATATCAACCTTCAATGTTGTGTCATAATTACGCAAAATTCTGTGTGACTGGATTGTATGCGAAGTGACACAATTTCACCTGGTTAATATTGCCTGCTAACCTTTCTTGTAGCTAAATATGCAGGTTTAAAAATATATACTTCTGTGTATTGATTTTAAGAAAGGCATTGATGTTTATGGTAAGGTACACGTTGGAACAACGACAGTCCATTTTCACGAATGCGCACCGCATCGATTATATGCAATGCAGGACACGCTAGATAAACTAGTAATATCACCAACCATGTGTAGTTATAACTAGTGATTATGATTGATTGATTGTTTTTTATAAGATAAGTTTAATGCTAGCTAGCAACTTACCTTGGCTTCTTACTGCATTCGCGTAACAAGCAGGCTCCTCGTGAGGCAGGTGGTTAGAGCGTTGGACTAGTTAACTGTAAAGTTGCAAGATTGAATACCTGAGCTGACAAGGTAAAAATGTGTCATTCTGCCCCTGAACAAGGCAGTTAACCCACCGTTCCTGGCCGTCATTGAAAATAAGAATGTGTTCTTAACTGACTTGCCTCGTTAAATAAAGTTGTACAAAAAAATATATATATATATATTTTTTTTTTAAATCAGCCAAATCAACATCCAAAAATACTCATTTCCGATTGTTATGAAAACTTGAAATCGCCCCTAATTAATCGGCCATTCCGATTAGTCGGTCGACCTCTAACGCTGACCCTGGTGCTAGAAGGGGTACGCAGCTGGAGGTTGAATGTTTGAAGGGGTACATGACTATAGAAAGTTTGGGAACCACTGGTTTAACTGATAGTGGTTCAAATAAGGACTGCAGCCACAGATTAAGTCATTAGCGAGTGGCAAATGTTTTGCCGTTGTGTGTATGTCTGTGTGTGGGAACAGTCTGAATACTGGCTTTTGTTTTACGGTGGTAGGCTGCTACATAATACCTCACACACTAACATAAGCTGAAAGTGCGTTCACCGCACAAAATATCTTGAGCAATTCAAGCTCTTCGTGGTCTTCTCAGATGCGTGTGTGCTCGTGCATATTTGTTTGTGTGCCTGTGTGTTTGGCAGTGTTTATTTGAGTGACTTGTTCTGTAACACAGTACTGTAGTAATATCATATGTAGTCTAATTGTTGTCTCTTAAAAGCCCTATATTCCAACCCACCATGTCTCTGTGTTCCCTTAGCCTCCATATACTGCTACCATGTCTCTCTGTTCCCTTAGCCTCTATATACAGCTACTTAATTTCACACACATCACCATGTCTCTCTGTTCCCTTAGCCTCCATATATAGCTACTTCATTTCACACACATCACCATGTCTCTCTGTTCCCTTAGCCTCCATATACAGCTACTTCATTTCACACACATCACCATGTCTCTTTGTTCCTGTCACGAGTCCGACCGAGGGTGGCTCCCCTTCCCGGTCGGGTGGCGCTCGTTGTCGCCGGCCTATTAGCTGCCACTGATTGTCTTTCCTCCCCCTCCTTGTATGTTTATTGTTAGCACCTGTTAGTTAATCATTAGTTGGGCTTTATTAGACAGCCGGCCCGCCTGTTTCTTTGTGCGGGATTAATTATTGTGACCTTTGGTTATGTAGTAGAGGAACGTGTTTGTTCCTGGTCGTGTATTCTGCTGTACTATTTTCGTCCCCCCGTGTTTGGGGCATTTTGGTTTTGAGCACCCTGTGTTGTGTTTGTGCATTAAAGAGCACAGTATTGCACTCTCTGTTTCCTGAGTCTGACTCCACCCCCACGACACCCGGAGCGTTACAGTTCCCTTAGCCTCCATATACAGCTACTTCATTTCACACACATCTCCATGTCGAAACATTGACTTTCTTCAGATGGGAAAAAGACAACAGTTGAAATAACTGTTCATTTCAGGTACCATGATAATATGACAGAGGCGGGACCTTATTTTTTAAACTATTTTATGGATTACTTCCTGTGATGGATTTTGTTGTGGTTGATATTGTGATGATGAGGAGACTTGCTGTGAGACAGGCTGTGTTAGAAGCACTGAAACTTAGTGTAAGAGTCCAGACTGTGTGGAAGGATGTCCGAAATCAACTGCTATTCCCTAAACTCTATACACTTACATCTGAAAGAATTGTTTAAATATAACCAAAATGGTAACAGCTACACCATGCCTTTTAATTTGCTAGTTGGATTGTCTGCCATATTACTTAAACCTTTCCAATCCTGTCAGATATATGAAAATACATAGAGATTAGGGTCTATGGGTTGATTTGGGATGTTTATTAGTCTGCTGAACAGACATTGTGGAAGGAGATGCCTAATCTGAAAGTGCTTGACGTCACTTCCTCCCACTAAGCACCTTCAATGTCCTGATCTGTATTCAGTGATGCTGATCTGCTAGACCTCAGATTGGGAGAGTCACTAATTACGTGCTACATGGAAACCAATCTGTACTTAGATAGCTACAGGAGGTACCCTCTTATTGGTTCATCCAACCTCCCTCTTTTTAACATCAGCCAACCTGTCAATGGCAGGGGCCATCCACAAGAGACTGTTGTTTTTGCATGAAAAGATGGTTTGTTTGCAAGCACTGAGACCTGCTCAGAATGTCTTAGGCTGAGTTTGTAGGCCAGAATGTTCCAATACAAGTCGAAAGGTTTACAAGCCTGGTGGAAGAGGTAGAATACAACGTGTGGTGGTACTGACCTGGGTTTGAAGCCCCCTGGTGTCAGATCTGGGTAAACCCCACCCCAGCTCTTGAGGCCTATAGCCACTGGTTCTATTCCTTTGCCTTGAACCAGAGAGTGATTTAGACCTGGGAAACAAACTGAACATGCAGTATTCTCTGGCCTGTCAGTGACATTGGTGGGTCTTTACAGTGCTGCAGCCCTGGAGGACTGGGGACACCTGGGTTTAGGTTGTTGTTCTCACTGATCTTGTGTTAGTATGTTGTAAACCCAAAGCTTAGCCAGGCAAGTCGCTGTGCTCCAAGGCCCCTGTCTTGTCAGGTTCCTCTCTGTCCTAGCAGAGCCACGATCTGACCCATTCTGATCCATTCTGGGCCAGTCCAAATGAAGGGCCCAGTGCTGCTTCAGCCTTGGTATAGCTAACCTCTGTTATTACACAGGAAATATATTGGATAATCTGGTAGGTGACCTGTTGCAGAGGTAAGCACTGACTCACTGGCAAGCCTTAAAAACCTCTTTAATTTATTTCAGTGTTTTCAAACAAGTTTAAATGGGTCATCAGCTAATATATTTAAATTAAATACAAAAATTGCATATCATATAAATGGCCAATTGTATTGTCCAATATTATTGTGTCTTGTATTTTAGAAAAGATAAACAAAAAGGTCTTAAATCACTAAAGATGCTACCTTAACGAACAAGAGTTTAGAATGGTTTCGCTGAGGGTTATCTGGTGTCATGGAACTACTAAACCTCATCCAGCTACGTACTGTAACACTTTCACATGATTAGTTCCACACTCATTTTAAATAAGCAGTAATCTGAGGGTTATCTGGTGTCATGGAACTACTAAACCTCATCCAGCTACATACTGTAACACTTTCACATGATTAGTTCCACACTCATTTTAAATAAGCAGTAATCTGAGGGTTATCTGGTGTCATGGAACTACTAAACCTCATCCAGCTACATACTGTAACACTTTCACATGATTAGTTCCACACTCATTTTAAATAAGGAGTAATCTGAGGGTTATCTGGTGTCATGGAACTACTAAACCTCATCCAGCTACGTACTGTAACACTTTCACATGATTAGTTCCACACTCATTTTAAATAAGCAGTAATCTGAGGGTTATCTGGTGTCATGGAACTACTAAACCTCATCCAGCTACATACTGTAACACTTTCACATGATTAGTTCCACACTCATTTTAAATAAGGAGCAACATGAGGATTTGTCCATCAGCTTTAGAATCAGAATTATTGAATAGTTTGGTATTACAAATGCTTTTTTTTAGAAGATATTGCATGAAATTATTGTACACACTTAGAAAAAAAGGTTTGCTAGGCTGTTCCCATAGCATAATCCTTTTGGATCCTTGTAGAACTCTGTGGAAAGGGTTCTACATGGAACTCAAAAGGGTTCTTCAAACGGTTCTTCTATGGGAACAGCTGAATAACTCTTTTAGGTCCTAGATCATACACTAGGACATTTTATTTCTAATAGTGTAGTTTTGGGGGGATTGGTTCAGAAAAGGGCTAGAAAGAGGGGGGAGGAGGAAGGAGAAGAGGAAGATAGTGGTCAGAGCTGTAGCCTGCCCATCCTTTCTCTGACTGCATCCTTAAATAAAGTTTACCTAAAGACATTTAAATTCTCTCACTCCACCAAAATAAGGACTCACAGTTCATCTTTGGTTCTCATTGTAATATCTTGGCAATTTCTAACCATTCTTTAAAACAAGGATTGACAGTTCATCTTTGGTGACTTCTAACCAGTGGTCTGTGATACGTGCTGATGCAGTAAACCTGCTGACAGTGCAGCTCTCGTACACTGAATCAAATCCTATCCCTCCGTTTACTCTCTAGTCCACCTGACATGGAAAAATTGTCTTCTTCTGTGACATGGGGGAGATTAGTCCCTGATTGTCCCTTTGTTTTGGAAATACCACTGAAATACCACTACCACTGCTGCTGCTCCAGTTTCAACTGTTCTGCCTTATTATTATACGACCATGCTGGTCATTTATGAACATTTGAACATCTTGGCCATGTTCTGTTATAATCTCCACCCGGCACAGCCAGAAGAGGACTGGCCACCCCACATAGCCTGGTTCCTCTCTAGGTTTCTTCCTAGGTTTTGGCCTTTCTAGGGAGTTTTTCCTAGCCACCGTGCTTCTACACCTGCATTGCTTGCTGTTTGGGGTTTTAGGCTGGGTTTCTGTACAGCACTTTGAGATATCAGCTGATGTACGAAGGGCTATATAAATAAATGTGATTTGATTTGATTTGAAATACTAAAGAACGAACCATAAAATCTCTTATCATAGGATTTGATGCCTCCTGCTGGTTAATCTTCGAACTGCATCAAAACATGAGAAATTAGATTTTTCTTTCTTTCTTTTACAAGTGCCAGTCTGTTTTTGCTATTATGTCAACTCCCTGGTAAGAGCACAAACAGATCTGGACCAGGCTACTACCAAAACACTTCAGCATACTAATATTATGTCTTTGACATCAGAATGAACAGAAAATAAACCACAACACTTTAAAAGTAAAAATAGCCTTTTGAATGACCAAAACATCACCCAGAATATTTTTACCCTAAGAACAGTCTGAGTGGGCAGAGAGATTCTATATACTCATGACCGCTCTTTTAAATGGCCGTGTAATCACTGCAAGGTAACAAGGTAAACAATGGGACAAGTCATTCCAAGCCTAAATAGTATGCCTCAACCCATAGACATATGGGACTGTACATGGAAACAGCATACAATAAGTGGACTGGACAATTTATTTGTTTCTCTGCATTAGCATTAGAAATGACAATATGGTCAGGATTGTATGCAAAGATCAGACATTTATTTTATATTCTATGACAGGCCAGCATAGCAAAAAGATCAACAAGAACACTCATGAGAAATAAAGGTGAGAAGTAATGGTGAGACATAATTTGACAGAAGATACATAATTAGAGCCATGTGCCTGATATAGGCACCCGGACACCCTACAGGACCCATTGATTTGTGTAATTTGTAACACTCATCTCCTGTCCGAATGGTTTAAAAAAAGTTTCTATAACAAAATGTGATATCATATCACGTGAAAGTTAATTACTTATGATTCAGGAAATACAACTACAGAGATTGATGGGGAGGGGCGAGGAACCCATATACCCCACTTCAATCAAGCAGGCTTCAGTCACCCACTTGTCTTCAGTCACCCTAAAGATTGAAGCAGGAGACAACAGCTCACACTGGGCAGACAGGTGTCCTGCGATGGACAGCTCGCACAGCTTCCTCACCTATGGAGCTGGATCAAAGGTGATCTCATTGAAGAGGAGACCCAGGAGCCTCTCTAGGTAGCCTGTCATGTTTTTGAAAAGGGAAATGTTTGTTAAATGGGTAGTGCATTTTATTGTATTTTAGGATTCTATCAATTCGTTAATGAATCCAAGCGTTTGACATGGGGGAGGGGACCAGTGACTTTATGATCCAACTTTATCAATGTAGAAGCAACAGTCATTTTGATGATGTTCGGGACCTTTAAGGAGAAATACTAAAAAATGAATGTTAACCAAATGTATAGCACCTTTCATATTGACATACAGTATTTTTAAAGGACAGTCCACACAGAGAGTATAGTGTGCTTGCAGGGTAGAAACCCATAGTCCCAACCCACTGGGCACACACTGGTTGAATCAACGTTGTTTCCACTTCATTTCAATCAAATTACGTTGAACAAATGTGGAATAGACATTGAATTGACGTCTGTGCCCAGTGGGATATCATTTGCTTTGTTTTTGTTGTTCATTTTTCACAAATATGTCTAATACAGTATAACAATGCAGTCATATTTTCTTCAAATAAGTTAAAAAGTCAGTTAATATCAATATAAAATGTGAAAACAAAACTATAAGAAAAAACGAAATGCCCCTTTTGAAGAAAAACTTGAGGAAAAATATTTCTCAACTATACAACCAAGGGTGCATTTCAATAGCTTCAAATGGCCTATTCTACTCATCTCCTCTCCTTCACTGATCTGAAAATGCAGGAATAAATCTGTTCTCAAGTTTCCCATTTGAGCAGATGAAGGAGAGCAGAAGATGAGAGGACATACGTCTTTCTCCGTAGCACAAGTGTTACTGGTCTCCCCTCTGATTGACTGAGCCCTTTCGAACACAGTCTTTCATTTCTCCCTTCAGTTTGGACAGCTGTGTAGAGTGACTGGCCATCGTTTCTTTGACCTGTGACAGGTGCAAGTCTGAGTGTCTCTCCAGCTCTGTCCTGATCCTCTCCAGGTTGTCTGCCAGCTCCCCCAGGCTACCACACTGTCCCTCCACCTGGGCCACTCGACTATCCACCTCCTCCACCTCCCTCTGCACCCCCAGGGCCGTACTCCGGCAGCCCTGCAGCTCCCCAGCCAGTCTCCTCCTCATGCTCACCAGCTCCCCCTTCAGCTGGGCTAGTCGGTGCTCCCCGGCCCCCAGGAGGTACGCCTGGCGCCCCACCAGCTGGGTGATACCCTGGACCTGGGTGGCTAGCTGATTCTCCCTGTGTGTCCACGTGGCGTTAGCATGGCCCACTTCCTTACTGAACAGGCTAACAGAGTCCCTCAGGCCCTTCAGGGTGCGGTTGACTGAGTTGACTTTGATCTTGAGGAGGGTGATCTCTCCCTGGACAGAGCCTTCCTCGTCCTCATGGGCAATGCGGTTCAGTAGGGTCTGCAGGGTGGTATTGAGACGGTCCAGCTGGTCAGCATGGGAGTCCAGACGGCCTGACACCTTCTTCTCCACCGCCTCACACTCCTCCACTAGGCCTGTCCGTGCGCCTCCTCCAGGGGGAGTGGCGTGGGAGCAGGAGGAGGTGCAGAGGAGCTCCAGGTCTGTGAGTTTCCTCTGGATGCAGTCCAGGTCTCCTTCCACCCTCCTCCTGACCGACTCAATCTCTGTCTCCAGGGCGGGCATCACCTGACCCTCCAGTTGAGCTGGGGCGGTGGTGTTACTCAACTCCTCCAAAGCCACAAACACCCTCTCCTCCAGGGACTTCAGCTTGTCCTTCAGCAGGGTCTTGAAGCCATCCAGACCCCCAGGCACCTTGCCAACCCCTACGTCCCCAAACTCAGTGACATTGAGCCTGGCATCTATGTCTTCCAGACGGGCCTCTATCAGGGTCTCAATGTGGATGGTCTGGTCAGTGAGAGAAGCCTGAATCTCCAGCTGGGACTCTTTTAAGCCCTTCACTGACTCCTCCAGCATCAACATCCTCTGCGACAGGCTGTTCACCTGCTGGGACAGTCACATGTCAGGCATATAGTGTAGCAATAAGACATTTTGCAAATATTTTAGTAATATACAAGTTTTAGCCATTTAGCAGATAATATTTCATATTTACATTGAATAACTGTAACCCAATTTTCCTAGTGCATTTTTCAAGGTGTGTATGGCCATAACCTTTGATGTGGTAGCTACTGTTTGAAGTATTGATGAATTTCTGTTGCCTCAATAAAAACATGCCATGTCCAGTAGCATTGAGAAACACCAAAGTTCATTGGTACCTGTCCACAGCAGCTCTCAGTGAGGGTCAGTCCCTGTATCTGGGCCTGCAGGTTACCCAGCTCCTCTCTCAGTCCAGTTTCTCTGCCGTCCAGAGACTGCTGTATGTTCTCCTGGCCGTTCATGTGTTCATTATGGCACTGTCTCTGGACCTCTCCTATCCTCTCCTCACAGTGGTTCTCCAGGCCAGACAGACGCCTCTCAAAGCCGTCCAGGATGTCAGCACGGACACCTGCTAGTTTAGCATCCAGAAGCTCCTCCAGGGTGGAGGGAGAGACTGACCCAGTGATGGGCCTGCCAGTCGCAGCTTCCAACAGCTTTTTCAGCTGCCCTTCATGGCCCAGAACCATGCCCTGAGGAAAGACAATGGTTTGGCTTTAGGAACACCTCAAATTCTTTGACACTGTAAGGGAATGACATTGTGTGGAAATAGCCCAGTCTCAGAATCTCAGTGTGAGATTCAGAATGTGACCAATCAGCAAAGGTGATATTATTAATTTAGACATCTGCTACATTTCCATAAGCTAGCATAAACCAGTCTAATAACATTAACAAAACCATAGCACCCACCTGTATCTCCTCAAGCACATGTCCTTTGGCTTTGAGCTCATCCTTTACCTCTGTCACCCTCCCAGCCAGGTCTCCAAACCCAGGGAGTCCCTCTCCCCCTTCCAGGCCATCTGGGGTCCCGTCTGGGATCACCCCAAAGCCAACAGAGGTGTCTGAAAGATGGGGGACGGTGGAGAGCAGGGAGCCCAGCATATTTTTTGTATCCTCCCGGAGAGAGAGGTGCAGGCGGTCTTCTAGGCTGGCCATCACCCCGTTCAGAATGTCCAGATCCTGGGTCAGACGAAGCAGGTCCTCCTCCATACGATCGAGACGGTCTCCACCAACTTTATGACCCAGACAGAAAGAGAAAACGTTATTACATAGGGCAAGGGAGGGAGAAGTGAATCACATTTTGAAAATATAAATGGGCAAATATTTCACCCACTGTCTGGACTCACCATAGTTGGGTTTGCCGTTCCCGGTGGGCAGTTGTCCAGTGGGGATGGGTCTGCTATCAGGCTGATTTGGGAAGGGGCTCCCTGGCTCCAGATTAGCCCCACCAGGGACAGGTTTTTGGATCAGGGGAGGTTGGGGGTGCCCATGGGGGTACCCCTTGATCCCTGGTCGGTGTGGGGCACCCCCTTTGAAGGGGGGCAGAGAGGTAGGTCCATCGTAGCAGTTCTCCCCAGAGTAGCCAGGACAACACCTCCACTCCAGCGCAGTAATTCTCTTATAGCCCACCTTATACTTAGGCTTGTAGAAGGTCCGGTACCTGGAGAGGAGAGAGAAGATAACAAGAGGTCAGTGACTATCTTAGAAAGTGAGAGGGGAGGAGAGAAGAGGGTAGATAAAAGGATCAAGGTTTGTATAATGATACTGGGGAGGGTATGAACAGTAGATTTGGAGAGAAAGAGACACTTTAGTGTGATGATGATGATGATGATGCATTCTCAGATGAAGGATTGTTACAAGGGTCATTGACCTCACTGAGACTGTTATGTCATAAGGTGTCTACTCTTCTACTGAGGAATAGTGATCTCTACTCTCTCTTTCCTCTCTCTCTTCTATCTCATTCCCTACATTTTTTAAAAGTAGAAATCCTTTCTCTCTGCGATGTCACTACAGAGGACCTTTGAGAGGCTTCAGTCACATCAGAGAGAATCTGACATCCCAGCTCACACACTCATTACAGAGATGAGCTATAGACACACAAACACATACACACTCATGCATGCACACAAACGGACACAGCAGAATTTCACTGTAAACTTATACTGAAAAGGTGGCCTCTGTAATAACCATAATGTGAGTTTGTTTATAATCCACTGAGATGGAAATAAATTGTCAAATTTGATAAGAATCCAATGTTTATGAAAACTAGCAGACCATTAACACTTTCCAACCTTTGAGGCCTGAGCAGAGTCACAGAGCCACTGACCACAAACACAGCTGGAAGTGCAGCTGGAAGGACAGTGTGGAGTTAACTAGTAATACAAACTGACACCACCAGAGGGCAGCACATATACATGAGTCCCAATGCATGGTACACCACCTACTTTGCTGTGCCTGTCAAAACTATACGGAAAGTGTACAGCAGTGCGGTGAGTCTCATAAACCACGTTCCCATCCACAGCTTTATGCGAGTCAAGTCATACCATATAAAAACAAATCATGACAGCTGTGATGGAAACAGGCAGTTTCAGTACAACAGATCTTTCGACATTGTGGGATCTTTTTGTGTCTTTAAAAGGATTTTTACAAGAAAATACAATAATTTTTTTTACAAGAAAATCATCTAAACTAGCCTACCTGCAGACCACTGTATCCGCGAGATGTTGGCTAGAGCGAAAGTACCAAGACCAGAGTAGACACATTTGCAATTTAAAACGGTTTTTATGGCAAAACTCAGTAGAGGTGAAAATGCAATGGAAACCATTTGAACATTAGATTCTTAATTGAGGACATGAAAACGTGTGTTTCCTATGCGCTACGTAATCACTGGCATATTTTCATCTGCAATGAGCCAGTTTGTTGGAAACACCACTGGTGGGTTTCAGATTTTAGTATTCGCATGAAAATATGTTGCAAACTGGATGGAAAGCTAGCTACTGTCAGTATCTATTATGTCCCTGTATGTATCCTCTCTCATGTTACGATAAGTAGTATCAGAGGCTGGTGGGTCTGAATTGAGTAACTATCAGGGTTGGGGTCAATTCCAATTGAATTTGAAATTCCAATGAAATTATTGAATTCACTCATGAAGTGAAGAATTTACATATCATTACATTCTAATTTAGAATTGAACTTGGAATTGAATTGGAATTCAACTGTTTTGACTTTTTGAATGGGAATTGAATTCTAAAAACAAAACATCTTTGGAATTGAATTAAATTGGAATTGAATATTTTTTCGAAGAGTGTAGACTTACATGACGACAGGACACTTCTGCCCCCAGATGCACTTGGTGGTGTACTCTGCTTTCACATAGGTGGCCATGCCATCCTCAATCGTACACGTGATGTTCTTCTGGACCACATACGCACAGTGGTTTCTTTTAGAGATCGAAAGAGAGAAGAGAACAACAACAAAATACAACATCATCGAGTGCTCAATCCGACGTTGTGTCTCCTGTAGGGCTTTGTGTACTAACGCTGTCTATAACAACATTAGAGACAGTTGCTAATCCAACACACACAGCTGCTTTTCATAATGACCAAGGAATTCAATCATTTTGTACCACACTTTCTGAAAGTATAGTGATGGAATTTCCAATGACACTTGATTCCCCCATTCAGTGCACTATACTTTAGGCCAAAATAAAATGTGAAGACATGTATGCATCATTGAGATTTCCCTCATAAAACATATTAATCGAGCGATTTATGTGATTTAATGTGCAGTTAACATGTTAACATACATTTTAACATGTGACATGTGTTAGCACATGTGAGAACATGATCTCATGTGAAATACATGTGACAACATTGGGATGCAAAATCTCAACATCTGATAACCTCAAACTTCACGTGACAATCACACAATTATTGACTTGATTCCGGGCAACTTGCAAAATGCAGAAATGTATTCTTGCCAATACATCGGTGGTTGATCTCTGTCATGGCCACATACCTGCTGGCAATGCAGGAAATTCCTCTTAATGGCATCCTAGAGGTTATGAGTTCAAATCCCAGGTGTGGTTGTGTCCTAGCGTGCTAACCAATGTTGAGGTCAGTTCCATTTACATTCCAGTCAATTCAGAAAGTAAACCAAAATCCACTTTGACATTTTACGGGAATTAGAATTGAAATTTATGTGTACTTCCTGAATATAGTTTGTTGTTGTATATTTTGAGTACCAGGATGTGTACTCAAAGCATGTGCGTACCAATTGGCATGTGGCTTCACTGACATTTTCAACCTCTCCATGACCGAGTCTGTAATACCTATTTCTGTAATACCTGTTTCAAGCAGACCACCGTAGTCCCTGTGCCCAAGGAAGCGAAGGTAACCTGCCTAAATGATTACCGCCCGTAGCGCTAACGTAGGTAGACATTGTTGTGTCTTGACTATCATTAATGTGATTGACTGTTATTTTATAAAATAATTACATACCATGTAAAATTATTATGCAACAATTAATTAAGTAGTAATCTGGGGCACCATGGAAAACACAATGGAAATGGGTGGGGACAGATAAATAGCAGGAAAGACAGAGTGGATCCACTACATACAGTTGATAACTACACTCATTCAAAAGACTTGCAAAGTACACTACTGTTCAAAAGTTTGGGGCCACATAGAAATGTCCTTGTTTTTGAAAAAATGTTATTTTTTGTCCATTTAAAATAAGATCGAATTGATCAGCAATACAGTGTAGACATTGTTGATCTTGTAAATGTCTATTGTAGCTGGAAATAGATGATTTTTTAAATGGAACATCTACATAGGAGTACAGAGGCCCATTATCAGCAACGTTGTGTTAGCTAATCCAAGTTTATAATTTTAAAAGGCTAATTGATCATTAGAAAACCCTTTTGCAATTATGCTAGCATATTAATGCCCATGAATTCTGAATGAGATGTTCGACGAGCACGTGTCCACATACTTTGGTCATGTAATGTACAAACCTAAAAAGTAACTTCTGTTGTTATTACCAACTTTGTAAAAGTAGCCTACATAAAAGCCTTCAAATAAAAACATTTCAGCCTGCAGGTAGAAAATATCCCGATAAAAATAAATGCCTTATAAATCACATTGGCTATGCATGGCCTGTCTGCAATGATCTTGAATTAATTTCGGTCTGGCCTGAAGCTTGCTCTAGCAAACTTGCAACATTGTAGAAAATAATCTGGGCCCTCAGAGTTTCCCTTGCCAGTGAGCTCGGGACAGACATAGCTGTAGGCTATTTGTGCAAGGGATAAGAAGTAATCAGGTAGGCCTATTTTATGAAGTTTTCACTGGATCAGAGGATGACATTTTCTCCTGTCACGCTGAGTGGTTATCGAAAGGGAGAGAGCTGGAAAGATCTTTCAGAGACATTGAGGAACAATTGTCATTCTCAATAGATGTAAAAACAGAAATTGTTTGCTTGCTATTTGAGAAGCTTCACAGCTCCTTAGTGGTGGTGCATTAAGAGAATCAGAAATACTATCAGATCCCCGAATGGGCCTATAGGACTACTTCTATGTGAAATCAGGCGAGCGTAATCAACATTGACAGGAGCGCTGCAAACAAAAGAGAATGAATAAATTGACAAAACTGAAAATAAAATAAAATAAACCAAAACGTGTTTCTCATAAGCGTAACATAGGCTGTGCGGTCTGTAAACAACTTGTCCACTCCGACAATGAGAACAACAATAATATATTGAATGCATTTACAGAAAGTACCTGTCTCCTGTGTTGCGACTCTAGGGGCAGTATTTTCATTTTTGGGAAAAAAACGTTCCCATTTTAAACGGGATATTTTGTCAGGACAAGATGCTAGAATATGCATATAATTGACAGCTTTGGATAGAAAACACTCTAACATTTCCAAAACTGTAAAGATATTGTCTGTGAGTATAACAGAACTGATGTTGCAGGCGAAAGCCTGTGAAAAATCCAATCCGGAAGTGCCCCATATTTTGAAAGCGCTGCGTTCCAATGAGTCCCTATTGACCTGTGAATGCCCTATCAACCGCGTACGCTTTCTACGTATTCCCCAAGGTGCCTACAGCATTTGTGACGTAGTTTTACGCATTTATGTAGAAGAATAGCCGTAGGCGGCTACATTGCGTAAGTGGTCACATGTTGGCTCCCAGAGAGATTCTTGCGTAAAATACAGAAGTAGCCATTACTCCAATCGGTCCTACTGGAAAAACAAATTGTCCCGACGGATATATTATCGAATAGATATTAGAAAAACACCTTGAGGATTGATTACAAACAACCTTTGCCATGTTTCTGTCGATATTATGGAGCTAATTTTGAATATTTTTCGCCGTTTTCGTGACTGCAATTTCTGGGCGATTTCTCAGCCAATCGTGAAGAACAAACGGAGCTATTTCGCCAACAAAAATAATATTTTGGGAAAAAATTAACTTTGGCTATCTACCTGGGAGTCTCGTGAAAACATCCGAAGTTCATCAAAGGTAAACAATTTAATTTGATTGCTTTTCTGACTTGTGACAAGTTTGCCTGCTGCTAGCAAGGCATAATGCTATGCTAGGCTATCAATAAACTTACACAAATGCTTGTCTACCTTTGGCTGTAAAGCATATTTTGAAAATCTGAGATGACAGGGTGAGTAACAAAAGGCTAAACTGTGTCTCAATATATTTCATTTGTGATTTTCATGAATAGGAATATCTTCTAGGGATATTTATGTCCGTTGCGTTATGCTAATTAGTGTCAGGCGATGATTACGCTCCCGGATCCGGGATGGGGAGTCACAAGAAGTTCCAAACAAGCGTTGTAGATTATTCATTTTGTAGAAATGACAGGAATTAACGGTAAATGTACTACTGCTAGTACACAGTACCAGTCAAAAGTTTGGACACAAAAACTCTTGAATGAGTACTTATTTTATTTTGACTATTTTCTTCATTGCAGAATAATAGTGAAGACATCAAAACTATGAAATAACACATATGGAATCATATAGTAACCAAAAAAGTGTGAAACAAATCAAATCATATTTTTAATTTGAGATTCTTCAAATAGCTACCTTTTGCCTTGATGACAGCTTTGCACACTCTTGGCGTTCTCTCAACCAGCTTCATGAGGTTGTCACCAGGAATGCATTTCACTTAACAGGTAGGCCTTCTTAAAAAGTTAATTTTGTCACACCCTGATCTGTTTCACAATAATTCTATATTGTAGAAAATAGTAAAAATAAACAAAAACCCTTGAATGAGTGTTCTAAAACGTTTGACTGGTAGTGTATATTTTAGATTTTAGATTCTTCAAAATATTAACCTATTGCCTTGATGACAGTTTTGCACACTCTTGGCATTCTCTCAACCAGCTTCATGAGGAATGCTTTTCCAACAGTCTTGAAGGAGTTCGCACATACGGTGAGCACTTGTTAGCTGCTTTTTCCTTCATTCTGCTGTCCAACTCATCCCAAACCATCTCATTTGGGTCGGGTGATTGTGGAGGCCAGGTCATCTAATGCAGTACTCCTTCACTCTGCTTCTTGGTCAAATAGCCTCTACACAGCCTGGAGGTGTGTTGGGTCATTGTCCTGTTAAAAACAAATGATGGTCCTTCCAAGCGCAAACCAGATGGGATGGCGTTACAGCAGAATGCTGTGGTAGCCATGCTGGTTAAGTGTGCTTTGAATTGTAAATATATCACAAACAGTGTCACCAGCAAATCACCCTCACACCATCACACCTCCTCCTTCATGCTTCAAGGTGGGAAACACACATGCAGAGATAATCAATCACAGACTCTTTGTCTCACAAAGACATGGCAGTTGGAACCAACAATCTCAAAATTGGACTCATCAGACCAAAGGACAGATTTCCACCTTTTTAATGTCCATTGCTCATGTTTCTTGGCCCAATGCAAGTCTCTTCTTCTCATTGGTTTCCTTTAGTAGTTGATGTTGAGATGTGTCTGTTACTTGAACTCTGTGAAGCATTTATTTGGGCTGCAATCTGTGGTGCATTTAACTCTAATGAACTAATCCTCTGTAGGTAACTCTGGGTCTTCCTTTCATTTGGCGGTTCTCATGAGAGCCAGTTTCATCATAGTGCTTGATGGTTTTTGCAGCTGCACCTGAAGAAACTTACAAAGTTCTTGACATTTTCCGGATTGACTGACCTTTATGTCTTGAAACGAGCAATCCCGTATCTGGGATCGTAATTATAGCCTCAAGCTCATTACCATAACGCAACGTTAACTATTCATGAAAATCGCAAATGAAATGAAATAAATATATTGGCTCTCAAGCTTAGCCTTTTGTTAACAACACTGTCATCTCAGATTTTCAAAATATGCTTTTCCACCATAGCAAAACAAGCATTTGTGTAAGAGTATTGATAGCTAGCATAGCATTAAGCGTAGCATTCAGCAGGCAACATTTTCACAAAAACAAGAAAAGCATTCAAATAAAATCATTTACCTTTGAAGAACTTCGGATGTTTTCAATGAGGAGACTCTCAGTTAGATAGCAAATGTTCAGTTTTTCCAAAAAGATTATTTGTGTAGGAGAAATCGCTCCGTTTTGTTCATCACGTTTGGCTAAGAAAAAACCCAGAAAATTCAGTCATCAAAACGCCTAACTTTTTTCCAAATTAACTCCATAATATCGACAGAAACATGGCAAACGTTGTTTAGAATCAATCCTCAAGGTGGTTTTCACATATCTATTCGATGATATATCATTCGTGGAAGTTTGGTTTCTCCTCTGAATCACATGGAAAAATACATGCAGCTCGAGGTTACGCACCAATTTCGACGGAGGACACCAGGCGGACACCTGGTAAATGTAGTCTCTTATGGTCAATCTTCCAATGATTTGCCTACAAATACGTCACAATGCTGCAGACACAATATATTTTGATTTGTTTCAAACTTTTTAGCTAACTATATGAATCCATGTGTTTTTTCATAGTTTTGATGTCTTCACTAATATTCTATAATGTAAAAAAAATGTAAAAATAAAGAAAAACCCTGGAATGAGTAGATGTGTCCAAACTTTTGACTGGTACTGTATGTAATGTGGAATTGATAGACACTAACGATCAAGCGCAAACAATTCACACAATAAAGTTATGAAACAATGAATGTGCACAAATTGACGGGAGAGAGCACATTCTGGAGAGAGATGTGCATTTTAGCCACTCCACTTCTTCTTGGACTGTGCCATTCCCACAGCCTCCGCAATGTATTAGTCTGGGCCTCTTCAATGGATTTGTTCACTGAGATTTTTTGACAGTTTGAAATGGCCATCTAAGTCTCCCGACTTGGATCCCATTGAAATTGTGTGGTTTGAATTGAAGAGGACAGTCCATAAGCACAGACAAAAGATATCAAGAATCTGGAAGGATTCTGTACGTAGGAATGAATAATCTCAATGTGTTCTTCGTCTCACAAAACATTTTAGAAAAAGGATCAGTGCCGTTATCTTTGTAAGGTAAGGTACAGAAAGGAATTGAAAACAGAGGTGTCAATAACCTTTACCCCTACCTTTTATATTAAATATAAATGTAAATATTACTTGTTAAACAAAATCTCTATCTCTTGTCTTTAGAAATGAAAAGGAACGCAGCTACCTCTCACTGGCATGTGCATGATTTAGCTGATGGCATTCTGCCAGACACCTGACTCAAACAGCTCTCATTCGCTCCCCCTTCACAGTAAAAGCCTGACACAAGGTTTTAAAGGCTGTTGACATCTAGTGGAAGTCTTAGGAAGTGACCCCATAGACACTATATTCAATAGGCAATGACTTAAACTACAAACCTCAGATTTCCCACTTCCTGGTTGGATTTTTTTCTCAGGTTTTTGCATGCCATATGAGTTTTATTATACTCACAGACATCACTCAAACAGTTTTAGAAACTTCAGAGTGTTTTCTATCCAAATATACTGGTAATATGCATATTCTAGCTTTTGGGCAGTTTACTCTGGGAACCTTATTACCCAAGCTACTCAATACTGCCCCCCAGTCCCAAAGAAGTTTTAAGCTACACTCTGTGATATTTGTTAACCATCAATAAGTAGGCCCACCAACAAAACAAAACACTACCAAGCAATAGTAAAATAGGATTACAAGATATTTTCACATGCAAATAGCTAAAAAGACTGAACTGGCATTGACCTGACTTGACTCCTGCTTCTGAGTTTGAAAGATGCATTTGTTGGGCCAATGAGATGAATGACACAGGACCATACGTTCCCATATGTACCTATCTTGGGGCTGCACTCATATCTTTCACGTGGACCCCTCCCTCTGCGTGCTCTGTCTGCAGTCACTGTATTTATGGAGATATGATAATTGAAACAGAATCATGGCAGCTGCAGAATACACTATAAGTTGACTGACTTTTTCGTCCCTCTCATGATGTGGCCCTTTCTGGTTGTAGATCGTGGCTTCCCCCTCTCTCACTTTCTCCTACATCCAGGTTCTGTTATCTCAGGTCATAAATTCCTGGCGGAGACTCTCTCCCCCTGGTCATGCAGAAAGAGAGACACAGAGAGAACAAAGGATTTCACTTGGCGAAGTCCTAAATCTCCAAAATGGGAATATGAAACAAAATGCCCACTTGTGGGAATGGTTCGTGGACACTTAAGGGACGGGTATGACGAGTGTGTTTCATTTGGTGACCTCAGAGAGGACAGAAAACACACATAACTATATCTCTGAATGTGTACATTTCTCAATTATGGGGTTTGCATCTAATTCACGTATAAAATGAATGAGTAAAGATTAAACTGTTTGTGAAGTGATGTAATGTGATGTTAAACCTTTAATGTGAGAGAATTTTATTCCCTTTATCTAAGTCATTGGCACGCCCCCGTGAGCACAGACATGATCAGGCGTCCTTTCTATTGTTATGAATAAAACCCCCTCCTGAGGAAATCCTCTACAGACCACGCATACCTCGGTGTGAGCTGAGGTGGCACAGGTTTGAGAACCAAGACTGAGCCAACCCTCAGCATGAGCTGTGATTGCAAATAGTTATTTAGTTCCTAACCATGCCTCATGGAGAATTGGCTACAAGGCTGGAAATGATTAAACTCTGAGACTATAGATCCATACAGAATAAGAGAAAATCTAAGATACTAATTACTAGTCTGCAGCTAGAAATTATGTAAACCTGAGATGCAAATACAGACAACCGCCGAAACATCTATTCTATGAGAACATTTCTGAATGGTACTCTGGAGTATCCATTCTAACCACAGAAAGAGAGAGAGAGCGACTCCATCAGACGGACCGGATTCCAACAGAAAAGATCACAACGACACACTGGGCATAAATATATATTGATTGCAATTATTCCCGAATGAGTGAGCGTTCATGTTCAATAGATGAGCATTTCAATGAATATAGATTCCTTTTGTCTTTCCCACTCTTTCTCAGTCCACACCCACTTCCCTTTGTCCACCAAGCCATCAAATCGGTTTAGCCCACTAGGGAATCTCCCCTATCATTTGTTTGGAACATATCTACTGTTTGTTTGTTTATGCATTTCTGTGATTATTTAGTTAGTTAGTATATTCATGATTAAGCCAATTGGTGTATGGATGAACTCATAGTAAAGGCTGGGTTCGTGCAGATAACCAACAATTTACGCCGTTCAGATGAGACTGACGTGAGGTACAGAATAATTCATTGACAGAAGACTAATTAATCAGATATTAAAATATCTGAAGAGTTATATTCGGAAAACTATAATTTTGTAATCTGAAGATTTTCTATGGTGCCCCGACTTCCTAGATAATTAAATGTACACGATTAGTTTAATCACTTAATAATAATTACAGAGAATTGATTTGATAAAATAACAGTCTTCACTTTTAATGATGCCAAAGACACAACTTCCCCACGGGGAAATGTTGTTGCAGTGTCATGTACATGTTTAAAACTTCTTATGGCTGCAATCCCGTTAACGGGATCGATATGACAACAGCCAGTGAAAGTGCAGGGCGCCAAATTAAAAACATCAGAAATCTCATAATTAAAATTCCTCAAACATACATGTATCTTATATTGTTTTAAAGGTAGTCTTGTTGTTAATCCCACCACAGTGTCCGATTTCAAATAGGATGTACGGTGAAAGCACCACAAACGATTATGTTAGGTCACCAACAACTCAGCCATTTTTCCAGCCAAAGAGAGAGAAGAAAAAAAGCACAAATAGAGATAAAATTAATCACTAACCTTTGATGATCTTCATCGGATGACACTCATAGGACTTCATGTTACACAATACACGTATCTTTTGTTTGATAAAGTTCATATTTATATAAAAAAAATCTCAGTATACATTGGCGGTTTACATTCACTAGTTCCAAAAACATCCAGGGATTTTGATTAGCCACATAGATTCAACAGAAATACTCATCATAAATGTAGATGAGTTATACACATGTATGAGTTATACACATGGAATTATAGATATACTTCTCCTTAATGCAACCGCTGTGTCAGATTTCAAAAAAACTTTACGGAAAAAGAAAACCATGCAATAATCTGAGACGGCGCTGAGAACAATAGTCAAATTAGCCGCCATGTTGTAGTCAACATAAACCATAAATTACATGCTAAATATTCCCTTACCTTTGATGATCTTCATCAGAAAGTCTCCCAGGAATCCCAGGTCCACAATAAATGCTTGATTTGTTTGATAATGTCCGTTATTTATGTCCAATTAACTACTTTTATTAGCGTGTTTGGTACACCTATCCAAATGCTGGAGCTGGTCGCCGTTTCTTCGGACAAAAACATTTCAAACTAACTACAGAATCAATCATTAGGCTGTTTTTAACATATGGCTTCAATATAGTTCCAAACAGAGATTTCCTTTGTGTCTAGAGGAGGAATGGAACACAGGAAGATATCATGTGCTTTGCGTGTGACCTGGAACTGGCTCTCTGCCAGTAGACTGATGCATTCTGTTGTTATTCAGCCCCACATCACAGTAGAAGCCTCATTCAAATTTCTATAGACGGATGACATCTAGTGGAAGCCCTAGAAAGTGAAAGTTCATATCTAACAGGGATTTCAAAATGGAATGGATGGAAAATATACCAACTTCCTGTTTGGATTCCTTCTCGGGTTTTTGCCTGCCAGTCCAGAAACTTCAGAGTTTTTTCTATCCAATACTAATAATAATATGAATATATTAGCAAATGAGACTGAGGAGCAGGCCATTTACTCTGGGCACCTCTGGGCACCTTTCATCCAAGCTACTCAATAGTGCCCCTGCAGCCATAAGTAGTGGCATTCAAATACAAAACAAGTTGACAATACCACTTTCAGAACAGTTACAGTTGAAGTCAGAAGTTTACATACACTTAGGTTATTAAAGTCATTAAAACACATTTTTCAACCACTCCACAAATTTCTTGATAACAAACTATAGTTTTGGCAAATTGGTTAGGACAACTACTTTGTGGATGACACAAGTAATTTTTCCAACAGTTCTTTACAGACAGATTATTATTAAATTGACTGCCTTTAAAAAGCTTGGAAAAATCCAGAAAATGATGCCATGGCTTTAGAAGCTTCTGATAGGCTACTTGACCTAATTTGAGTCAATTGGAGGTGTACCTGTGGATGTATTTCAAGGTCTACCTTCAATCTCAGTGCCTCTTTGCTTGACATCTTGGGAAAATCAAAAGAAATCAGCCAAGACCTCAACAAAACAATTGTAGAACTCCACAAGTCTGGTTCATCTTTGGGAGCAATTTACAAACGCCTGAAGGTACCACGTTCATCTGTACAAACAATAGTACAAACAATTGTCTCTGGCCCCCTCCCAGTTAGGGGGAGTGATGAGCTCTACAGCAGAGTCTCACAACTCAATCGCTGATTGAAAACTGTTTTCTGCCCCTCCCAAAAGATAGAATTTGTAGATAATTGGCCCTCTTTTTGGGACTCACCCACAAACAGGACCAAGCCTGACCTGCTGAGGAGTGATGGACTCCATCCTAGCTGTAGGGGTGCTCTCATCTTATCTACCAACATAGACAGGAATCTAACTCCTCTAGCTCCACAATGAAATAGGGTGCAGGCCAGGCAGCAGGCAGTTAGCCAGCCTGCCAGCATAGTGGAGTCTGCCACCAGCCAGTCAGTATAGTCAGCTCAGCTATCCCCATTGAGACTATGTCTGTGCCTCGACCTAGGTTGGGCAAAACTAAACATGGCGGTGTTCGCTTTAGCAATCTCACTAGGATAAAGACCTCCTCCATTCCTGTCATTATTGAAAGAGATCATGATACCTCACATCTCAAAATAGGGCTACTTAATGTTAGATCCCTTACTTCAAAGGCAATTATAGTCAATGAACTAATCACTGATCATAATCTTGATGTGATTGGCCTGACTGAAACATGGCTTAAGCCTGATTAATTTACTATGTTAAATGAGGCCTCACCTCCTCGCTACGCTAGTGACCATATCCCCCGTGCATCCCGCAAAGGCGGAGGTGTTGCTAACATTTACGATAGCAAATTTCAATTTACAAAAAAAAAGACGTTTTCTTCTTTTGAGCTTCTAGTCTTGAAATCTATGCAGCCTACTCAATCACTTTTTATAGCTACTGTTTACAGGCCTCCTGGGCCAAATACAGCGTTCCTCATTGAGTTCCCTGAATTCCTATTGGACCTTGTAGTCATAGCAGATAATATTCTAATTTTTGGTGACTTTAATATTCACATGGAAAAGTCCACAGACCCACTCCAAAAGGCTTTCGGAGCCATCATCGACTCAGTGGGTTTTGTCCAACATGTCTCTGGACCCACTCACTGTCACAGTCATACTCTGGACCTAGTTTTGTCCCATGGAATAAATGTTGTGGATCTTAATGTTTTTCCTCATAATCCTGGACTATCGGACCACCATTTTATTACGTTTGCAATTGCAACAAATAATCTGCTCAGACCCCAACCAACGAACATCGAAAGTCGTGCTATAAATTCGCAGACAACACAAAGATTCCTTGATGTCCTTCCAGACTCCCTCTGTCTATCCAAGGACGCCAGAGGACAAAAATCAGTTAACCACCTAACTGAGGAACTCAATTTAACCTTGCGCAATACCCTAGATGCAGTTGCACCCCTAAAAACTAAAAACATTTCTCATAAGAAACTAGCTCCCTGGTATACAGAAAATACCCGAGCTCTGAAGCAAGCTTCCAGAAAATTGGAACGGAAATGGCGCCACACCAAACTGGAAGTCTTCCGACTAGCTTGGAAAGACAATAACGTGCAGTATCGAAGAGCCCTTACTGCTGCTCGATCATCCTATTTTACCAACATAATTGAGAAAAATAAGAACAATCCGAAATTCCTTTTTGATACTGTCGCAAAGCTAACTAAAAAGCAGCATTCCCCAAGAGAGGATGACTTTCACTTCAGCAGTAATAAATTAATGAACTTCTTTGAGGAAAAGATCATGATTATTAGAAAGCAAATTATGGACTCCTCTTTAAATCTGCGTATTCCTTCAACGCTCAGTTGTCCTGAGTCTGCACAACTCTGCCAGGACCTAGGATCCAGAGAGACACTCAAGTGTTTTAACTATATCTCTTGACACAATGATGAAAATAATCATGGTCTCTAAACCTTCAAGCTGCATACTGGACCCTATTCCAACTAAACTACTGAAAGAGCTGCTTCCTGTGCTTGGCCCTCCTATGTTGAACATAATAAACGGCTCTCTATCCACCGAATGTGTACCAAACTCACTAAAAGTGGCAGTAATAAAACCTCTCTTGAAAAAGCCAAACCTTGACCCAGAAAAAATAAAAAACTATCGGCCTATATCGAATCTTCCATTCCTCTCAACATTTTTAGAAAAGGTTATTGCGCAGCAACTCACTGCCTTCCTGAAGACAAACAATGTATACAAAAGGCTTCAGTCTGGTTTTAGACCCCATCATAACACTGAGACTGCACTTGTGAAGGTGGTAAAAGACCTTTTAATGGCATCAGACCGAGGCTCTGCATCTGTCCTCGTGCTCCTAAACCTTAGTGCTGCTTTTGATACCATCGATCACCACATTCTTTTGGAGAGATTGGAAACCCAAATTGGTCTACACGGACAAGTTCTGGCCTGGTTTAGATCTCATCTGTCGGAAAGATATCAGTTTGTCTTTGTGAATGGTTTGTCCTCTGACAAATCAACTGTAAATTTCAGTGTTCCTCAAGGTTCCGTTTCAGGAACCCTATTGTTTTCACTATATATTTTACCTCTTGGGGATGTCATTCGAAAACATAATCTTAACTTTCACTGCTATGTGGATGACACACAGCTGTACATTTCAATGAAACATGGTGAAGCCACAGAATTGCCCTCGCTAGAAGCATGTGTTTCAGACATAAGGAAGTGGATGGCTGCAAACGTTCTACTTTTAAACTCGGACAAAACAGAGATTCTTGTTCTAGGTCCCAAGAAACAAAGAGATCTTCTGTTGAATCTGACAATTCATCTTAATGGTTGTACAGTGATCTCAAATAAAACTGTGAAGGACCTCGGCGTTACTCTGGACTCTGATCTCTCTTTTCAAGAACATATCAAGACTGTTTCAAGGACAGCTTTTTTCCATCTACGTAACATTGCAAAGATCAGAAACTTTCTGTCCCGAAATGATGCAGAAAAAAGTAATCCATGCTTTTGTCACTTTTAGGTTAGACTACTGCAATCCTCTACTTTCCGGCTACCCGGATAAAGCACTAAATTAACTTCAGTTAGTGCTAAATACGTCTGCTAGAATCCTGACTAGAACCCAAAAAATGTATCACATTACTCCAGTGCTAGCCTCCTTAAACTGGCTTCCTGTCAAGGCAAGGGCTGATTTCAAGGTTTTACTGCTAACCTACAAAGCATGACATGGGCTTGCTCCTACCTATCTCTCTGATTTGGTCCTGCCGTACATACCTACATGTACGCTACGGTCACAAGACGCAGGCCTCCTAATTGTCCCTAGAATTTCTAAGCAAACAGCTGGAGGCAAGGCTTTCTCCAATAGAGCTCCATTTTTATGGAATGGTCTGCCTACCCATGTGAGAGACGCAAACTCGGTCTCAACCTTTAAGTCTTTACTGAAGACTCATCTCTTCAGTGGGTCATATGATTGAGTGTAGACTGGCCAGGAGTGGGAAGGTGAACAGAAAGGCTCTGGAGCAACGAACCGCCCTTGCTGTCTCTGCCTGGCCGGTTCCCCTCTTTCCACTGGGATTCTCTGCCTCTAACCCTATTACAGGGGCTGAGTCACTGGCTTACTAGGGCTCTTTCATACCGTCCCTAGGAGGGGTGCGTCACTTGAGTGGGTTGAGTCACTGATGTGATCTTCCTGTCTGGGTTGGCGCCCCCCCTTGGGTGGAGATCTTTGTGGGCTATACTCAGCTTTGTCTCAGGATGGTAAGTTGGTGATTGAAGATATCCCTCTAGTGGTGTGGGGGCTGTGCTTTGGCAAAGTGGGTGGGGTTATATCCTTCCTGTTTGGCCCTGTCTGGGGGTGTCATCGGATGGGGCCACAGTGTCTCCTTACCCCTCCTGTCTAAGCCTCCAGTATTTATGCTGCAGTAGTTTATGTGTCGGGGGGCTAGGGTCAGTTTGTTATATCTGGAGTACTTCTCCTGTCCTATCCGGTGTCCTGTGTGAATTTAAGTATGCTCTCTCTAATTCTCTCTTTCTGTCTTTCATTCTCTCTCTCGGAGGACCTGAGCCCTAGGACCATGTCTCAGGACTACCAGGCATGATGACTCCTTGCTGTCCTCAGTCCACCTGGCCGTGCTGCTGCTCCACTTTCAACTGTTCTGCCTGTGATTATTATTATTTGACCATGCTGGTCATTTATGAACATTTGGACATCTTGGCCATGTTCTGTTATAATCTCCACCTGGCACAGCCAGAAGAGGACTGGCCACCCCACATAGCCTGGTTCCTCTCTAGGTTTCTTCCTAGGTTTTGGCCTTTCTAGGGAGTTTTTCCTAGCCAACGTGCTTCAACACCTGTATTGCTTGTTGTTTGGGGTTTTAGGCTGGGTTTCTGTACAGCACTTTGAGATATCAGCTGATGTATGAAGGGCTATATAAATACATTTGATTTGATTTGGATTTGATTTGAATAGTACGCAAGTATAAACAACATGGGACCACTCAGCTGTCATACCGCTCAGGAAGGAGATGCGTTCTGTCTCCTAGAGATGAACGTACTTTGGTGGGAAAAGTGCAAATCAGTCCCAGAACAACAGCAAATGGCCTTATGAAGATGCTGGAGGAAACGGGTACAAAAGTATTTATATCCACAGTAAAACGAGTCCTATATCGACATAACCCGGGGACAAAAATCATACTTTTTGGAGAAATGTCCTCTGGTCTGATGAAACAAAAATAAACAAAAATATAACTGAAGAACACCATTGGCCATAGGGATGACCAAAATAGATCATGAGGGAGGAAAATTATGTGGATATTATGTTAGTTGAGGCAAAAAAATGGATAATGGCATACATCCAAAGTTGTCAAAAGGCTTAAGGCAAAGCTGCCATCACAAAGACCTCAATCCTATAGAACATGTGTGGGCAGAACTGTAAAAGCGTAGGCGAGCAAGGAGGCCTACAAACCTGACTCAGTTACACCAGCTCTGTCAGGAGGAATGGGCCAGAATTCACCCAACTTATTGTGAGAAGCTTGTGTAAGGCTACATGAAACGTTTGACCCATGTTAAACAATTTAAAGGCAATGCTACCAAATACTAATTGAGTGTTTGTAAACTTCTGACCCACTGGGAATGGGATATTAGAAATAAAATCTGAAATAAATCATTCTCTCTACTATTATTCTGACATTTCACATTCTTAAAATAAAGTGGTGATCCTAACTGACCTAAAACAGGGAATTTTTACTGGGATTAAATGTCAGGAATTGTGAAAAACTGAGTTCAAATGTATTTGACTGAGGTGTATGCAAACTTCCGACTTCAACTGCACATACCAATAAAAAGAAACTAGCCTGCTGGCCTTACTGAGTCGATAGGAACAATAGACTGAGCTATTTAGGAGGGATATCACACCTGGCACAAATTATTGTCTAGTTCTGTTTTTCCTGCTGAGGGGTGCCCTATACCTGCGCCCAGAGGGGAGTAGTTCAAAGTCTGGGTACAGGGGGTGGCTTGGGTCTAAAATGATTTTGTGAGATCTTTAAAGATCTCACCCAGGCCTGTCTGTTTGACTCCGACAACATCCAAATGAGCAGGATTGGAGTGAAAAACACAACCTTTCACCAATACTCCCCCTGTAGCCCTCTGTGGTTTGTGTAAATCACATGCAGTTTAGTTGTAGCCATTGTGATCATTGTCTTCCTTGTCACTAACAATGAGGAGTGGGCACATTCCCTCCCAGTCAGCATGGGGCAGAACGTCTGTTGAATTACATGTTCCATTGCAACAATACTGAAAAAAGCGAACAAGAAAAAAACACCAACAGACCCACAGCTGAAAACTTGACAGAGAATGCTGTGATCTGTTAATTCTAAGTAGTGATTTCTAGGCTATATATTTTGTTACCTAGCTTTGTACAAGTGTGTCTGGTCAGTAAAGAACAGAGATACAAAGGGACCCCTCCCTGTGCAACTGGGTCCTGGACATCCTGACTTGCAGGACGTGGTGAGGGTAGGAAATAACATCTCCGCCCCCGCTGATCCTCCACAATGGGGCCCCATAAGGGTGCCTGCTCAGCCCCCTCCTGTACTCCTTATTCACCCACGACTGCGTGGCCATGCACGCCTCAAACTCAATCATCATGTATGCAGACAACACTACAGTGGTAGGCTTGATTACCAACAACGACGAGCCGGCCTATAGGGAGGAGGTGAGGGCCCACGGAGTGTGGTGTCAGGAAAATAACCTCACATTCAACGTCAACAAAACAAAGGAGATGATCGTGGACTTCAGGAAACAGCAGAGGGAGCACCCCTTATCCACATCGACGGGACAGTAATGGAGATGGTGGAAAGTTTTAAGTTCCTCGACGTACACATCACGGACAAACTGAAATGGTCCACCCACACAAACAGCGTGGTGAAGAAGGCGCAGCAGCGCCTCTTCAACCTTAGCAGGCTGAAGAAATTTGGCCTGTCACCAAAAACACTCACAAACGTTTACAGATGCACAATCGAGAGCATTCCGTCGGGCTGTATCACCGCCTGGTACGGCAACTGCTCCACCCACAACCGTAAGGCTCTCCAGAGGGTAGTGAGGTCTGCACAACGCATCACCGGGGGCAAACTACCTGCCCTCCAGGACACCTACACCACCCGATGTCACAGGAAGGCCATAAAGAGCATCAAGGACAACAACCACCCGAGCCACTGCCTGTTCACCCCGCTATCATCCAGAAGGCGAGGTCAGTACATGTGCATCGAAGCAGGGAGAGACTGAAAAACAGGTTCTATCTCAAGGCCATCAGACTGTTAAACAGCCATCACTAACATTGAATGGCTGCTGCCAACAATCTCTAGCCACTTTAATAATTAAACATTTGTAATAAATGCATCACTAGTCACTTTAAACAATGCCACTTTATATAATGTTTACATACCCTATACTACTCATATCATATGTATATACTGTACTCTGTACCATCTACTGCATCTTGCCTATGCCGTTCGGCCATCGCTCATCCATATATTTTTATGTACATTTTCTTATTCATTCCTTTACACTTGTATGTATAAGGTAGTTGTTGTGAAATTGTTAGATTACTTGTTGGATATTACTGTACGGTCGAAACTAGAAGCACAAGCATTTCGCTGCACTCACATTAACATCTGCTAACCATGTGAATGTGACCAATAACATTTTATTTGAATTATTTATTTGCTTTGTACACAAAATTGTACCAGTGCTTTCGTGGAAAGAGAGGCCCATTGCACCATAGCATACAGATCACAGTGATGGGTCAGTGATCTAGCGTTTGTAATACATCTTAAAGCACCATGATGACAATATCACCACCATAATTCAGCACTGATTAAAAATAAGTGCTTTGAACAAGGTCCTTTCTGACTAACATTGAAAAGCAAGATTTGTTCCTGAAATAGAAACCCTATTTCAACTTCAGTTTCTTGGTTATCAATGTGCTGTTTAAAATTCAGCTTCTCATCTAACCAAATCCCAAGATACTTATAGGAGGTGACCCTATCAATTTGCTGGCCTTTTATAGTTAAAATCTACAATTGACTCATCTGTTAACTTTCAGGGAAGAGAACCATAAACTTTATTTTCCTTTCATTAGGCACACGTTTCAATTGGAAAAGCTGCCTTTGAATGACATCAAAGGCCAACTGTAAGTCCTGAAAAGGCTCAATATTAGACATGCTAGAATGAATGTGTCATCAGCATACAGATGGAGATTTGCAGAGTCAACAGTCTTCCCTATATCATTTATATTCAGTGTAAAAAGGATCAGACCTAAAAATGAGTCCTGGGGAACCCCTTTTGTAAGCCTTAACTCAGATTTCATACCCTTCTGTGCTATACACTGTGTTCTGTCAGAAAGGTAGTTTTGGAACCAATCCAATGCATCAACACTTAAGGATGAGATGAAGGGGGAGGTTGAGGGCGAGATGGAGGGATGGAGAGGAAGGGGGAGGTTGAGGGTGAGATGGAGGGATATGGAGGATGGGCGAGGTTGAGGGTGAGATGGAGGGGTGGGGGAGCTTAAGGGTGAGATGAAGGGGAGGTTGAGGGTGAGATGGAGGGATAGGGAGGAAGGGGGAGGTTGAGTGTGAGATGGAGGGATAGAGAGGAAGGGGGAGGTTGAGGGTGAGATGGAGGGATAGAGAGGAAGGGGGAGGTTGAGGGTGAGATGGAGGGATAGAGAGGAAAGGGGATGTTGAGGGTGAGATGGAGATGGGGAGGTTGAGGGTGAGATGGAGGGATAGAGAGGAAGGGGGAGGTTGAGGGTGAGATGGAGGGATAGAGAGGAAGGGGGATGTTGAGGGTGAGATGGAGGGATATGGAGAAAGGGTCAGATGGAGGGGTGGGGGAGCTTAAGGGTGAGATGGAGGGGAGGTTGAGGGTGAGATGGAGGGATAGGGAGGAAGAGGGAAGTTGAGGGTGAGAGAGAGATAGGGAGGAAGGGGGAGGTTGAGGGTGAGATGGAGGGATAGAGAGGAAGGGGGAGGTTGAGGGTGAGATGGAGGGATAGAGAGGAAGGAGGAGGTTGAGGGTGAGATGGAGGGATAGAGAGGAAGGGGGAGGTTGAGGGTGAGATGGAGGGATAGAGAGGAAGGGGGAGGTTGAGGGTGAGATGGAGAGATAGAGAGGAAGGGGGAGGTTGAGGGTGAGATGGAGGGATATGGAGAAAGGGTCAGATGGAGGGTGTGGGGGAGCTTAAGGGTGAGATGGAGGGGAGGTTGAGGGTGAGATGGAGGGATAGGGAGGAAGAGGGAGGTTGAGAGAGAGATAGGGAGGAAGGGGGAGGTTGAGGGTGAGATGGAGAGATAGAGAGGAAGGGGGAGGTTGAGGGTGAGATGTAGGGATATGGAGAAAGGGTCAGATGGAGGGTGTGGGGGAGCTTAAGGGTGAGATGGAGGGAGGTTGAGGGTGAGATGGAGGGATAGGGAGGAAGAGGGAGGTTGAGGGTGAGAGAGAGATGGGGAGGTTGAGGGTGAGATGGAGGGATAGAGAGGAAGGGGGAGGTTGAGGGTGAGATGGAGGGATAGAGAGGAAGGGGAGGTTGAGGGTGAGATGGAGGGATAGAGAGGAAGGAGGAGGTTGAGGGTGAGATGGAGGGATAGAGAGGAAGGGGGAGGTTGAGGGTGAGATGGAGGGATAGAGAGGAAGGGGAGGTTGAGGGTGAGATGGAGGGATAGAGAGGAAGGGGGAGGTTGAGGGTGAGATGGAGGGATATGGAGAAAGGGTCAGATGGAGGGTGTGGGGAGCTTAAGGGTGAGATGGAGGGGAGGTTGAGGGTGAGATGGAGGGATAGAGAGGAAGGGGGAGGTTGAGGGTGAGATGGAGGGATAGAGAGGAAGGGGAGGTTGAGGGTGAGATGGAGGGATAGAGAGGAAGGGGGAGGTTGAGGGTGAGATGGAGGGATATGGAGAAAGGGTCAGATGGAGGGTGTGGGGAGCTTAAGGGTGAGATGGAGGGGAGGTTGAGGGTGAGATGGAGGGATAGAGAGGAAGGGGGAGGTTGAGGGTGAGATGGAGGGATAGAGAGGAAGGGGGAGGTTGAGGGTGAGATGGAGGGATAGGGAGGAAGAGGGAGGTTGAGGGTGAGAGAGAGATAGGGAGGAAGGGGCAGGTTTTTTATTTTTATTTATTTCACCTTTATTTAACCAGGTAGGCTAGTTGAGAACAAGTTCTCATTTGCAACTGCGAACTGGCCAAGATAAAGTGTAGCATTTCAACACATACAACAACACAGAATAACGCATGGAATAAACAAACATACAGTCGATAATACAGTAGAACAAAATAAAACAAAAAGTCTATATACAGTGAGTGCATATGAGGTAAGTTAAGGAAATAAATAGGCCATGGTGGCGAAGTAATTACAATATAGCAATTAAACACTGGAATGGTAGATCGGCAGAAGATGAATGTGCAGGTAGAGATACTGGGGTGCAAATGTTAAGGGAATTTTTATCAATAATGACTAATTATGTATACATTTCAATCAGGACTGACTAATCAGAATACTATTATGTTACTATAGATGTATGAATTTTCTTTTAACCCTAGTACAGAATATAATGTGTGTAAATATAATCAAGAATTATGACTGTCTGTTCCTTGGTAGAAATTAATTAGGGAGGGCTTGGTCGGTAGGGTTGTCCTTGTCTCATCGCGCACCAGCGTCTCCTGTGGCGGGCCGGGCGCAGTGCGCGCTAACCAAGGTTGCCAGGTGCACTGTGTTTCCTCCGACACATTGGTGCGGCTGGCTTCCGGGTTGGATGCGTGCTCTAAGAAGAAGTTGGGTCGTGTATCGGAGGACGCATGACTTTCGTCTCTCCCGAGCCCGTACGGGAGTTGTAGCGACGAGACAAGATAGTAGCTATGACAACAATTGGATACCACGAAATTGGGGAGAAAAAGGGGTAATATTCAAAATTTAATTTTTTTTAAATAAAAACATATAGGAATTTAATTCCTATAACAGCAAAGGAGCAAAATAAATAAATACCAGTATGGGGATGAGGTAGGTAGATGGATGGGCTGTTTACAGATGGGCTATGTATAGGTGCAGCGATCTGTAAGCTGCTCTGACAGCTGGTGCTTATAGCTAGTGAGGGAGATAAGTGTTTCCAGTTTCAGAGATTTTTGTAGTTTGTTCCAGTCATTGGCAGCAGAGAACTGGAAGGAGAGGCTGCCAAAGAAAGAATTGGCTTTGGGGGTGACCAGTGAAATATACCTGCAGGAGCGCGTGCTATGAGTGGGTGCTGCTATGGTGACCAGTGAGCTGAGATAAGACGGGGCTTTACCTAGCAGAGACTTGTAGATAACCTGTAGCCAGTGGGTTTGGCGACGAGTATGAAGCGACAGCGTACAGGTCGCAATGGTGGGTAGTGTATGGGGCTTTGGTGACAAAACGGATGGCACTGTGATAGACTGCATCCAGTTTGTTGAGTAGAGTGTTGGAGGCTATTTTATAGATGACATCACTGAAGTCGAGGATCGGTAGGATGGTCAGTTTTACGAGGGTATGTTTGGCAGCATGAGTGAAGGATGCTTTGTTGCGATATAGGAGGCCGATTCTAGATTTAATTTTAGATTGGAGATTCTTAATGTGAGTCTGGAAGGAGAGTTTACAGTCTAACCAGACACCCAGTTATTTGTAGTTGTCCAAGTATTCTAAGTCAGAGCCGTCTAGAGTAGTGATGGTGGACGGGCGAGCAGGTGCGGGCAGTGATCGATTGAAAAGCATGCATTTAGTTTTACTTGCGTTTAAGAGCAGTTGGAGGCCATGGAAGGAGAGTTGTATGGCATTGAAGCTCATCTGGAGGTTAGTTAACACAGTGCCCAAGGAGGGGCCAGAAGTATACAGAATGGTGTTGTCTGCATAGAGGTGGATCAGACAATCACCAGCAGCAAGAGCAACATCATTGATGTGTACAGAAAAGAGAGTCGGCCCGAGACTGGAACCCTGTGGCACACCCATAGAGACTGTCAGAGGTCCGAACAACAGGCCCTCCGATTTGACACACTGAACTCTATCAGAGAAGTGGTTGGTAAACCAGGCGAGGCAATCATTTGAGAAACCAAAGCTGTCGAGTCTGCCAATAAGAATGTTGTGGGTGAGGTGGATAGATATGGAGGAAGGGCGAGGTTGAGAGTGAGATGGTGGGGGAGTTTAAGGGGAGGTGAAGGGGAGATGAAGGGGGAGGTTGAGGGTGAGATGGAGGTATAGGGAGGAAGGGGAGGTTGAGATGGAGGGATATGGAGGAAGGGCGAGGTTGAGGGTGAGATGGAGGGGGTGGGGGGCTTAAGGGTGAGATGGAAGGGGAGGTTGAGGGATAGGGAGGAAGGGGGAGGTTGAGGGTGAGATCGAGCGATGTGGGGAAGGAGAGGTTGAGGGGAGAGAGTGACTGAGGAAAGGGAGAGAGGGTGTGTGAGATATAGTGAGGGTGGTATGGTGAGTATATAGTGTAGGTGAGGGTCGGGGTGAAAACTGTTAAGTCAGACCCTCTCTCTGAGGGAATTAAAATGAGGAGAAGTAAGGGTGAGGTGGGTAAAACAGGGGGTAAAGGCTAAGTTGGGCTGGGTCAGGGTTAGTCTCCCTGGTGAATTAGGGTAATGAGGGAGGGGGAAGGGTAAAGACTAAATTGGGCTGGGTCAGGGTCTGTCTGCTGGGGCTGGTAGAGGAAAGGCTATGTCTCCCTGGTGAATTAGGGTAATGAGGGGTAGGGAGGGAGGGGGTGGGTAAAGACTAAATTGTGCTGGGTCAGGGTCTGTCTGCTGAGGCTGGTAGAGGAAAGGGTTTGTCTCCCTGGTGAATTAGGGTAATGAGGGGTGGGGAGGGAGGGGGCTGGGTAAAGACTAAATTGGGCTGGGTCAGGCTCTGTCTGCTGGGGCTGGTAGAGGAAAGGGGTTGTCTCCCTGGTGAATTAGGGTAATGAGGGGTGGGGAGGGAGGGGGGAGGGTAAAGACTAAGTAGGGCCAGGTCAGGGTCTGTCTGCTGGGGCTGGTAGAGGAAAGCAGCAGGTAGCTGGGCTGCTGTCCAGAGTGGTACAGCTCTCAGGGGAAGCCAAGCAACAGAAAAGGACAGAACGGAAAACCCCCAGGGCCAAACAACAACCTGCCATGTGGAACTCTCTTTCTCTACAATGCAGAACATCGCAATGTTCTTCACAGTCCTCACAGCAATGTTCTTCACAGTCCTCACAGCAATGTTCTTCACAGTCATCACAGCAATGTTCTTCACAGTCATCACAGCAATGTTCTTCACAGTCATCACAGCAATGATCTTCACAGTCCTCACAGCAATGTTCTTCACAGTCATCACAGCAATGTTCTTCACAGTCATCACAGCAATGTTCTTCACAGTCATCACAGCAATGTTCTTCACAGTCATCACAGCAATGTTCTTCACAGTCATCACAGCAATGATCTTCACAGTCCTCACAGCAATGTTCTTCACAGTCATCACAGCAATGTTCTTCACAGTCATCACAGCAATGTTCTTCACAGTCATCACAGCAATGATCTTCACAGTCATCACAGCAATGATCTTCACAGTCCCATCTTTCAGCATCACTCCTAACAATTCCTATGTTCTTCTTGTATGTAATAATTGAATTGCAATGACAATCCTTTTAAGTTTTATGATCAAATGAGGAAAAGGGAGAAAAAAACCCAGATCCAGCTACTGTATGTTATCACTTGAGTAAGTATTTGGTGGTGACAAGAAAATATTAAAAGCTTTACTAGCATTAGAGCACAAAGAATGTAGCCACATTCTGGCCCCTTACTGTAGATCTACTGTACAGTTGAATCACTCTGAGGCTGGAATTCAGTCAAATTTACCACAGTCATTGACAAACTTAAGTCACACACACACACTTCCCACTGGGCACAAAATAGTTGAATCAGCGTCGTTTCAATGTAATGTTCAACGTATTGTGATGTGGAATCTACGTGGAAAATACATTGGCATTAAAAAAAGTAATCAAAATAATATGCTGTTTTGAGGGTGACATTTCAACCACAGGTTTATGTCATCATAGTAACCAAATTTCAACATAGACAAACCTATAAAATACACTGAATATACAACATTTTAAGGACACCTACTCTTTCCATGACATGGACTGACAAGGTGAATTCAGGTGAAAGCTATGATCCTTTATTGATGTCTGTAAGGGGTGCATACTGGCGGTAGAGAAGTCAGGCGCAGGAGAGCAAAAACTGTGTTACAACGGTGCAGTTTAATAATAAAAATCACCAGAAACAGAATAATCAATACAATGGGTACAAAACCCGCCATCGCCACAAGAATAACGTGCACAAGCACTTATAATAAACAATTCCAGACAAGGACATGGGGGGAACAAAGGGATAATACACAACATTTAACGATGGAGTTGAAACCAGGTGTGTGGGAAGACAAGACAAAACAAATGGAAAATGAAAAGTGGATCGATGATGGCTAGAAGACCGGCGACACTGAACGCTGCCCGAACAAGGAGAGGAACCAACTTCGGCAGAAGTCGTGACAGTACATCCCCCCCTAGGCAAGTTCTGTGCCATCTCGGCCCAGGGCGCAAACACCGCCCACTCCCCCGGCCAGTCCTGGCAATAAGACCAAAGAAACCTGCCACACATCCTGGTTTACTCTCTCCACCTGCCCATTACTCTTGGGGTGAAACCCCGAAGTAAGGCTGATCGAGACCCTCAGACGTTCCATGAACGCCTTCCAGACCCTCGACGTGAACTGGGGACCTCGATCAGACACTATATCCTCAGGCACCCCGTAGTGACAGAAGACGTGCGTAAACAAGGCCTCTGCAGTCTGTAAGGCCGTAGGGTGACCGGGCAGAGGGAGGAGACGACAGGACTTCGAGAACCGATCCACAACGACCAAGATCGCAGTGTTACACTGTGAGGGGGGAGAATCCACCGACAGGTGCGACCAAGGCTGTTGTGGAACGGGTAATGGATGTAGCTTCACACTGGGCAGGTGCCTAGGAGCCTTGCATGGGCGCACACAGAGCAGGAGGAAACCCTCACGTCCTTAGCCAAGGTAGGCCACCAGTACCTCCTGCTCAAACAGCGCACTGTCCGACCAATCCCAGGATGACAAGAGAAGGGTGACGTGTGGGCCCAATAGATCAACTGGTCACAAACAGCAGACGGTACGTGCAGACGTCCAGCGGGACACTGGACAGGCGCGGGCTCTGCACGTAACGCCTGCTCAATGTCCATGTCTAGCTCCCACAATACCGGCGCCACCAGGCAGGAGGCAGGGAGTATGGGAGTGGGATCCATGGGCCGCTCCTCTGTGTCATACAGCCGGGACAATGCGTCTGCCTTAACGTTCTGGGAGCCTGGTCTGTAGGAAAGGGTGAACACAAAACGGGTGAAAAACATGGCCCACCTTGCCTGGCAAGGTTTCAATCTCCTCGCTGCCTGGATGCACTGCAGATTGCGGTGGTCAGTCCAGATGAGAAAAAGGTGTTTAGCTCCCTCAAGCCAATGTCTCCACGCCTTTAAGGCCTTGACGACAGTCAACATGTCCCGGTCCCCCATGTCATAGTTTCGCTCCGCCGTGCTGAGCTTCTTCGAGAAGAAGGCACAGGGCGGAGCTTCGGTGGCGTACCCGAGCGCTGATGGAGCACAGCTCCTATCCCAGCCTCGGAAGCATCCACCTCCACTATGAATGCCAAAGAGGGATCCGGTTGGGCCATCATGGGAGCCGAGGTAAACAGAGCCCTCAGGTGACCAAAAGCCCTGTCTGCCTCAGCCGACCACTGCAAACGTACCAGGCCCCCCTTCAGCAGTGATGTAATGGGAGCCACTACCTGACCAAAACCCCAGATAAACCTCCGGTAGTAGTTGGCAAACCCTAAGAACTGCTGCACCTCCTTTACCGTGGTGGGAGTCGGCCAATTACGCATGGCTGCAATGCGGTCACTCTCGGATCTCCACCCATGAGGTGGAAATGCGGTACCCTAGGAAGGAGAAGGACTGCTGGAAGAACAGGCATTTCTCAGCCTTGACGTACAGGTCATGCTCCAACAGGCCGACCAAGCATTCTGCGCACCAGGGGCACATGCTCGGCGCATGTAGCGGAGTATATCAGAATGTCATCAATATACACCACTACACCCTGCCCGTGCAGGTCCCTGAAAATCTCGTCTACAAAGGTTTGGAAGACTGATGGTGCATTCATCAACCAGTACGGCATGACGAGGTACTCATAGTTCCCTGAGGTGGTACTGAAAGCCATCTTCCACTCGTCTCCCTCCCGGATACGCACCAGGTTGTAAGCGCTCGTGAGATCTAGTTTGGTGAAGAAGCACGCCACATGCATTGACTCAATCGCTGTGGCTATGAGTGGTAGCGGGTAACTATACCTCACAGTGATCTAGTTCAGACCTCGATAGTCAATACACAGGCGCAGACCTCGCTCTTTCTTCTTCACAAAAAAGAAACTCGAGGAGGCGGGTGAAGTGGAGGACCGAATGTACCCCTGACGCAGGGATTTGGAGACATATGTTTCCATAGCCACCATCTACGCCTGTGAGAGGGGATACACGTGACTCCTGGGAAGTGCAGCGTCTACCAGGAGCTCTATCGCACAATCACCCCGTTGATGGGGTGGTAATTGAGTCGTCTTCTTTTTGGAGAAGGCGAGAGCCAAATCTGCATATTCAGGGGGAATGCGCATGATGGAGACCTGGTCTGGACTTTCCACTGTAGTAGCACCAACGGAAACCCCTAAACACCTCCCGAGCACTCTTGCGACCACCCCGTGAGAGCCCTATGTTGCCAAGAAACAGTGGGGTTATGATAAACCGACCAGGGTAGGCCTAGCACCACAGGAAACGCAGGAGAGTCAATAAGGAAGAGACTAATCCTCTCCTTGTGAACTCCCTGCGTCACCATGCCCAGAGGAGCGGTGGCCTCCCTAATCAACCCTGCCCCTAATGGTCGACTATCTAAGGCGTCAACGGGAAAAGGCACAGCCACGGGAACAATGGGGATCCCTAAACTTTGGGCGAACGATCTATCTATAAAATCCCCATCCGCGCCTGAATCGACGAGCGCCTTATGCTGGGAATGCGGGGAAAACTCAGGAAAAGTGACATACAAAAACATATGTGCAACAGAGGGCTCTGGGTGAGAATGGTGCCGACTCACCTGGGGTGACGCCAGAGCGCCCTGCCTGCTGCCTCAATACCCAGAGGAACCAACCCAGCACCGACCGGCAGTGTGACCTCTGCGGCCACAGATGGTGCACGAGCACAGATGGTGTCCCTGTTCACCGCCCCTCCCAGTTCCATGGGTATCAGAGAGAGGGGTGCGGGGGATGTAATCAACAGACCCCGATCAGGACGCCTGCGGGTAGCTTGCAGGTTATCCAGCCGGGTTGGACAGGTCCACCAGCTGGTCGAATGTGAGGGTGGTGTCTCTGCAGGCCAACTCCCGACAGACATCCTCGCGCAGACTGCAGCAATAATGATCAATCAGGGCCCTGTCGCTTCATCCTGCGACAGCAGCCAGGGTCTGAAACTCCAGGGCAAACTCCTGGGCGCTCCTCGTCCCCTGCCTCAGATGGAAGAAGCGTTCACCCACCGCTCTACCCCCGCACAGGTGGTTGAAGACTGCCCAGAAATGGCGGATGAACTCCTCAAACTGGTCCAATGCAGCATCTCCCTCTCTCCACACGGTGTTGGCCCACTCCAGGGCTTTACCGGTGAGGCACGAGATGAGGGCGGACACCCTTTCACGGCCCGAAGGAGCTGGGTGAATGGTTGCCAAGTCTAGCTGCAACAGGATCTCCTGGCTGTTCTCAGCCGTCCCATCGTATTCCTGGGGAAGGGAGAGATGAATCCCACTGGGACCAGGAGAAGGAGGGGCGTGTAGTGGAGACCCCAGTTGTGCTGGTGGAGGCACTGGTAGAACTCCCTGTCTCTCCCAGTTGACCTTTGTCTGGACAACGCGGTCCATGGCGGTGACAAGATGGTGGAGCATTGCTGTGTGCTCCTGGACGTGCTCCTCCACCCCTATACCCGGGGTACCTGCTCCTGCTGACTCCATAAGTTTGGTCCGGAATTCTGGGGTGCATACAGGCGGCAAAGAAGTCAGGCGCAGGAGAGCAAAAACTGTGTTACAACGGTGCAGTTTAATAATAAAAATCCCCATAAATAGAATAATAAATACAATGTGTACAAAACCCTCCGTCGCCACAAGAATAATGTGCACAAGCACTTATAATAAACAATTCCAGACAAGGACATGGGGGGGAACAGAGGGTGCAATGATGGAATTGTAACCAGGTGTGTGGGAAGACAAGACAAAATAAATGGAAAATGAAAAGTGGATCGATGATGACTAGAAGACCGGCGATGCCGACCGCCGAACGCCGCCCGAACAAGGAGATGAACCAACTTTGGCGGAAGTCGTGACAACGTCACCTCTTAAATCTACTTCAATCAGTGTAGATGAAGGGGAGGAGACAGGTTAAAGAAGGATTTTTAATCCTTGAGAAAATTGAGACATGGATTGTGTATTCTGAGGGTGAATATGCAAGAAAATAGGATTTAAATACCTTTGAACGGGGTAGTAGTAGGTGCCAGGCGCACCGGTTTGTGTAATGAACTGCAAAGGGTTTTTAACACTCAGCAGTTTCCCATGTGGTCCACCACCCAAAGGACATCCAGCCAACTTGACACAACTGAAGGAAGCATTGGAGTCAACATGGGCCAGCAACCCTGTGGAACGCTTTCGACATCTTGTAGAGTCCATGCCCCGACAAACTAAGGCTGTTCTGAAGACAAGGGGGGGTGTATCTAATGTTTGGTCAGATCTTCAGCATTATATCCACTATTAGAAAAAAATACAATAGGCTGGGCAGCAACGCCTAGTGGAGAATCAAATCTATCTACAGCTACCCTTTGGTCTCCCATGTTGTAATCTCATCGATCAACGTCTCAGCCAAATATTACCCAATTATCCACGTTTGAAATTACGTAGTTTGCCCGGTGGGTTGTTATTTTGTCACAAGCCTCAAGGCTGACGTTGAGGAGATCCTGCCTGGTAGTAGTAAGGTTTTAACCTACCCAAAATACAATCAGTGGCCAGTTTATTAGTTACACCCATCTAGTACCTGGTCAAAACTCCCATTGCCTCCAGAACAGCGTAAATTCTTCTGGGCATGGAAACATTGCTCAATTGGTATGAAGGGACCTAACGTGTGCCAGGAAAACATACCCCACACCATTACACCACCACCACCAGCCTATACTGTTGGCACCTGACAGGATGGGGCCATGGACTTATGTTGCTTACGCCAAATCCTGACTCTGCATAACGTAACAGGAACCGGCAATGTTTTTCCAATCCTAAATTGTTCAGTGTTGGTGATTGCGTACCCACTGCAGCCGCTACTTCTTGTATTTAGCTGATAGGAGTGGAACCCAGAGTGGTCGTCTGCTCCAATAGCCCATCCATGAAAAGGACCAACGAGTTATGCATTCCGAGATGCTGTTCTGCACACCACTGTTGTACTGCGCTGTTATATTCCTGTTGGTGGTCAGAAAGCCTGTTAGTTTGCTCGATTCTTGCCATTCTCCTTTGACCTCTCATCAACGAGGTGTTTTTGACCCACAGGACGGCCGCAGGACGGCCGCTGAATGAATGTTTTTTGTTTGTCGAGGCATTCTCTGTAAAACAGAGCATTTTTGCAAATTTAAATAAAATAACCTTATTTACATAGGTATTCAGACCCTTTGCTATGAGACACGAAATTGAGCTCATTTGCATCCTGTTTCCATTGATTATCCTTGAGATGTTTCTACATCTTGATTGGAGTCCACCTGTGGTAAATTCAGTTGATTGGACATGATTTGGAAAGGCACACACCTGTCTATATAACGTCCCTCAGTTGACAATGCATGTCAGAGCAAATACCAGGCCATGAGGTTGAAGCAATTGTCCGTAGAGCTCTGAGACAGGCTTGTGTCGAGGCACAGATCTGGGGAAGAGCACCAAAACATTTCTGCAGCATTGAAGGTCCCCAAGAACACAGTGGTCTCCATCATTCTTAAGTGGAAGAAGTTTTGAACCACAGAGCGTCTTCCTAGAGCTGTTCACCCAGCCAAACTAAGCAATCAGAGGAGAAGGGCCTTGGGCAGGGAGGTGACCGCGAAGACGATGGTCACTCTGACAGCACCATAGTTTCACTGTGGAGATGTGAGAACCTTCCAGAAGGACAACCATCTCTGCAGCAGTACACCAATCTGTCCATTATGGTATAGAGGACAGACGGAATCCACTCCTCAGTAAAAGGCCCATGACAGCGCACTTGGAGTTTGCCAAAAGGCAGCTAAAGACTCTCAGACCATGCAAAACATGATTCTCTGGTCTGATGAAACCAATATTTGAACTCTTTGGCCTGAATGCCATTCGTCACATCTGGAGGAAACCTGGCACCATCCCTACGATGAAGCATGGTGGTGGCAGTATCATGCTTTGGGGATGTTTTTCAGGGGCAGGGACTGGGAGACCAGTCAGGGTTGAAGGAAAGATGAAAGGAGCAAAATACAGAGAGATTCTGAAATCCTGCTCCAGAGCACTTAGGACCTCAGACTGCGACAAAGGTTTACCTTCCAACAAACCAACGACCCTAAGCCCAGCCATGTCCTCATGTCCTTGAGTGGCCCAGCCAGAGACAGACCTGAACCCATTTGAAAATAGCTGTGCAGTGATGCTCCCCATCCAACCTGACAGAGCTTGAGAGGATATGCAGAGAAGAATGGGAGAAACTCCCCAAATACAGGTGTGCCAAGCTTGCAGCATCATACCCAAGAAGACTCGAGGGTGTAATCGCTGCCAAAGGTGCTTCAACAAAGTACTGAGTAAAGGGTCTGAATATTTAAGTAAATGTAATATTTCTGTTTTTTATTTGTAATACATTGGCAAATGTATAAAAAACAGCTTTTCTTTGTCTTTATGGGGTACTGTGTGTAGATTGATGAGGGCAAAAAAACTACAAAAAACTACTTTTTTTTTTCTCATCAATATTTATACCCTGCATTTAGCATCTCTTGTTTTGTATGATCTTCGTGTTTATTATTATTAAACTCACCTTCTGCACCTGCTTCCTGACTCCCTGTGTATATTTTACAGTTATAGCTTAATGTTAGCTCGCTAACGTTGAACCTAGTTGGTTAGCTCTGTAGCTACCTGCAGATTAATACTAAATCTATGACAATGTTTGTATTGGTAGTAGTATGATTTGGGATTATGCCGACTCATCGTTTAGCTACATGCCTAAACAAAAAACTCCACTTTGCCAGATGATTACATGACACATCAAGTTAGCCAGGTGTGTCTGCGGGTGATCACGGCCATCTATTGTATTTCATGAACATGTGTACATGTCTAGGGGTGGTTATAGCATTTCCTTCACATGATTTATCAATTTAGACAAGTGTGTTGGGCATGTGTCATCTAATAATTAGAAAATATTTATACAATATTTTTATTTGGACACTTTATACCTTTGTGCATGAGTCAAATCAACGTAGCTATTTTTTGCTTACCAGAGACAGTAATGTGATAAACAACATGACATGCACCATTGTCAGATTAGGATATAGGCCAAGGATTGGGTATTTTAACCTGGAGTTATTCCTTATTGTAAACTACTACTTTTACCACTTTTAGTCTTGACAAGTGAATCCTTAAAGTGCTGGGTGGGGCTAAGGCTTATGAGGGTCTGAACGATGCTGAATGGGTGTAGATAAAGAAGAGCTCTCCAGTAGGTGTACCAAAACATTCAAGGGCCAGAAAAACGAGAGCCTCGTGTTGGCAGGCTCCTCATTCTTTAAACAGACAGCAGTGGCTTCTGTAACTCATGGACATTATAAACATGGAAATATCTGTAGCATATATGCATGGAGCAAGTGAAAGACACATAATGGTTCTTACATCAGCCTATCTCTGTAAGACTGCTATTGTGACCCAGGAATCTAATTATGGGTTAGGAAGTCCTGTGGGGGGAGGGGGGTGTTTCTTTGTTCACGTGCACTTGTCTAAACGTTAACAATAAAAACATTTGATCCCCTGTAGTATTGTAAATGGCTTTGGATAAGATGGAAATCAATGGAAATCCCTATTGCCATGTAAATCACTTTGAGCACTTGGCGAGGTGCTGTATGAATCCAAGTCATTACAAAGTATTCCTTGTACAGGTGAGGCTAGAGACAGTTTCAGGTGGTGCACTTACTTGTGACGGCCCAAGGGTTTGCCCGGAGTGTAGTGTGAGTTGACTCCAGACTTGTACAGGTTGTATCTGTTGCCATGGCCTCCGCCATAGAGCGGGTTCCCATGGCCTGTTCCATAGAAGGTTCCTTTGGCGTCCACCAGTGACAGCAACAGTCCTAGAATAAAGGGCTGCAAAGCGGCTTGAGGCAACCTGGACCTCATTTTCTCTTCTGGGTGGCTTCCAAAATAACCCGTGGAAAAGCACCAAAAAGGAGGACAAAGATGAACAACTGATGGACCGATTGAGAACCAAAGGAGATGCATAAAAAACAGACAAGCTGTGTGTTAGGATCCTGGTGCCTCGAGTGTTTTTGTCTTGTCTTCAGTCAGCCCTGAGGGAAACCTGTAGACGCATACATCTGCAGAGTCCACAGCATCCTGACCCGTCCTGCACCTCTTCTCTTCTGTTTTCTTCAACACACACTCTCTCAGACAACTGCCAGCGACAGGCAGAGCAGAAGGAAAACTAGAGAAGGAGAAGGGAAGAGGGAAAGAGGGAGGGAGAGAGCACAACCAAAGGTAAAGTAAAGGAGAGAGAGAGAGAGATAGAGATGGTGTCTAGGAATGCCACATATCCATATACACATGTAAATGTGTGTGTGTGAAAGGAGGGACGTTTCTGACTCAGCTTCTTCCGTCTTCTGTGCTCTGTGTGTGTATGAGGGTGTGTGTGTGGAGCAGCGTGCTCTACTACTGACTATGAGGGGGCAGGCTGACAGGCAGTAGCCATTTGTATATGCCCTGTCCCTCCCCAGGCCCTACCCCTATCCTTAGCCCTGCCCTGAAATGCTACCCAGCCCAGACACAGGGGAACAACCCCATACTTTCTCTCAAATTCAGATAAGATTTATTAGCATGAATGGCAAGGCCACTGTTGCTAAAGCTATATGACATCAACAATAACAGTAAAAAATGAACAATACAATTGGTGATTAGAGAAAGGGGAATATATATATATATAGTACCAGTCCAAATTTTGGACACCTACTCATTCAAGGGTTTTTCCTTTTCCAGTTTTGTACATTGTGAACAATAGTGAAGACATCGAAACTATGAAATAACAGATATGGAATCATTTAATAACCAAAAAAGTGTTAAACAAATCAAAATATATTTTATATTTGAGATTCTTCAAAGTAGCCTATCTTTGTATCAGGTTTCAGGTAAGACCCAAGTGCAGACTGTGTTGAAGTAACAATGTTTATTGCAACAACAGGGGCAGGCAAACGACAGGTCAAGTCAGGCAGGGGTCGATAATCCAGAGTAGTGGGGCCAAGGTACAGGACGGCAGGCAGGCACAGAGTAAGTACAGGCAAGGGTCAAAACCAGGAGGGAGAGAAAAAGAGAGACTGGGGAAAAGCAGCAGCTGAGACAAACCGCTGGTAGACTTGAACAAACAAGACGAAGTGGCACAGACAGACAGAAAAAACAGGTATAAATACCCAGGAGATAAGTAGGAGTAGGGATACACCTGGAGAGGCGTGGAGACAAGCACAAGGACAGGTGAAACAGATCAGGGTGTGACACTTGCCTTGATGACAGCTTTACACACTCTTGGCATTCTCTCAACCAGCTTCATGAGGAATGCTTTTCCTACTGTCTTGTAGGAGTTCCCACATATGCTGAGCACTTGTTGGCTGCTTTTCATTCACTCTGCAGTCCAACTTATCCCAAACCATCTCAATTGGGTTTAGGTCGGGTGACTGCCTAGTTAAATAAAGGTTACTTTTAAAAATGTATTTTTATTGTGGAGGCTAGGGCATCTGATGGAGCACTCCATCTCTCTCCTTGGTCAAATGGCCCTTACAGCCGGGATGTGTGTTGGGTTATTATCCTGTTAAAAATCAAATGATATTCCCACCAAGCAAACCAGAAGGGATGGTGTATCGCTGCAGAATGCTGTGGTAGCCATGCTGGTTAAGTGCGCCTTGAAATCTAAATTAATCATTGACAGTGTCACCAGCAAAGCAACCCCTCTCCATCACACCTCCTGCTCCATGCTTCTGATGGGAACCACACATGCAGAGATCATCCGTTCACCTATTTTGCATCTCACAAAGACACAGCGGTTGGAACCAAAAATATAAAAATTTACCTCATCAGACCAAAGGACAGATTTCCACCGGTCTAATGCCCATTGCTCGTGTTTCTTGGCCCAAGAAAGTCTCTTCTTGTTGTCCTTTAGTAGTGGTTTCTTTGCAGCAATTCAACCATGAAGGCCTGATTCACACAGTCTCCTCTGAACAGTTGATTTTGAGATGTGTCTGCTATTTGAACTCTGTGAAGCATTTATTTGGGCTGCAATCTGAGGTGCAGTTAACTCTAATGAACTTATCCTCTGCAGCAGAGGTAACTCTGGGTCTTCCTTTCATGTGGCGGTCCTCATGAGAGCCAGTTTCATCACAACGCTTGATGGTTTATGCGACTGCACTTTCCGCATTGACTGACATTTATGTCTTAAAGTAATAATGGACTGTTGTTTCTCTTTGCTTATTTGAGCTGTTCTTGTCATAATATGAACTTGATCTTTTACCAAATAGGGCGATTTTCTGTATACCATCCCTACCTTGTCACAACACAACTGATTGGCTCAAGCAAATTAGGAAGTAAAGAAATTCCACAAATTAACTTTTAACATGCCACACATGTTAACTGAAATTCATTCCAGGTGACCAACTCATGAAACTGGTTGAGAGAATGCCAAGAGTGCAAAGCTGTCATCAAGGCAAAGGGTGGCTACTTTGAAGAATATCAAATATAAAATATGTTTTGATTTGTTTAACCCTTTTTTGGTTACTACATGATTCCATATGTGCTATTTCATAGAATTTGATGTCTTCACTATTATTCTACAATGTAGGAAATAGTAAACATAAAGAAAAATGCTTGAATGAGAAGGTGTGTCCAAACTTTTGACTGGTACTGTATATTTCTTTATGAATAGAAATACAATAAATTAAATTATATATTATTAATAATAATGTGATGATCTAAAAAAGCATTTTGATAAGTAAACAAAACATCAAAAAGAAGATGTACAGTGAGATCATTGTATACATGTAACAACATTAAATAGGTGAGATACAACGAGGTTATATATGGAATGTATGCATTTGTCAGCAGTGTATGTATGTGTGAGTGTATAAGGGTGTGTGTGGATAAGTGTATGAGTGTCTTACATGTTATTTGATGTATTCCTTGATGTCTATTTAGAGCAGGGGCGCAACTTTGGTTGTAGAAGTGTAGAATTGAGAGCTTCTAGCGGTGAAGATGCCATTGGAGGAATGGAGGCACTGGCTGGAATGGACGGAACCTGGCCGGGTGTCCAAGAACGTCAAGCCGGATTCCCTGTCTCGCCGCTATAGCCCCACGGTTACTACCCCGGAGCCCGAGACCATCCTCCCACTGCTTGCCTGGTGATGGCACTCAGCTGGGGTATAAGGAAACAGGTCTAGGAGGCGCAGCAGTCCCAGCTGAACCCTGGGGGCGGGGCCCGGATAACAGGATGTTTGTGCCTGACGCTGTCCTCATTCCTGTAGTGGGCCCATTTGTCCAGGCTGGCCTGCCACCGGGCTCCCGTCAGACCCTGGCCTTCATGCGACAACGCTTTTGGTGGCCTACTATGGTTCCTGATATCGCTGAGTGTCGCTGCCTGCATGGTCTGTGCTCAGAACATGACTCGTTGCTAGCTCCGGCTGGTCTTCTTCAACCACTGCCTGTTCCTCACTGTCCCTTTTCCCACATATCCCTGGATTTCATCATGGGTCCCTTTTGAGGGAAACACTGCCATCCTGACTGTGGTCGACCGGTATTCCAAAGTCACCCACTTCATTCCTCTCCCCAAACTACACTCGGTCAAGGAGGCTCCCCAGCTCCTGCCACGAGCCTATCGCCATTTTAGTGTTCCCTAGGGTATCAGCCCCAGCTCTTCCCCGAGCATGAAGAAAACGTTGGCTATAGCCCAGATGTTTGTCTGCCACTGGAGGAGAGCCCGGTTGGCCCTCCTAAAGACCACCTCCAGGTATCAATGACAAGTGAATTGCCATCGGATGCCGGCTGCCCCGTATCGTCTCAGGCAGAAGGTATGGCTATCCACCTGGGATCTTCCTCTCTGGGTGCAATCCCGTAAACTCTCCCCCTGGTTTATCGGCCCTTTCCCGAATTCCAACATCATTAGCGCCTCTGCTGTTCATCTTCTGTTGCCCCGTACCCTTCGTATACATCCTACCGTTCATGTGTTCAGAGTTAAACCCATGTCTCACACCCCTTTGTCTCCTGTTTCCAGCCCTTTGTCTCCTGTTATCTTCTCTAGAAGGTTCGACCTCGGGGCAGGGGGTTCCAGTACCTGGTTGACTGGGAGGGTTATGTACTATGTCCCAGAGGAGAGGTACTGGGTCCCTGCCAGGGACATCCTGGACCTAGGCCTCATGGCGGATTTCCTATGCCGGCACCCCGGTCAACCAGGTATGCGCCCAGGTAGGACGCCAGGTAGCGCCCCCTAGAGGGGGGGTACTGTCACAAAATTATCTGTTTCACGTGTCTTTTTGATTGTCTCCACCCCCTCAAGGTGTTGGCTATCTTCCCCATTATCCCCTGTGTATTTATACCTGTGTTCTTTGTTTTTCTGTTGCCAGTCCGTGTTGTTTCGTCAAGTCTACCAGCATTTTTCCCTCTATTCCTGTCTCTTGATTGTTCCTGTATTCTAGTTTTCACGGTTTTGACCTTTTCTGCCTGCCCTGACCCTGAGCCTGCCTGCCGTCCTGTACCTTTGCCCCACCTATAATACTGACCTCTTGCCTACACTGATCCTGAGCCCACCTGCAGTCCTGAACCTTTGCCCCTCCTATCTGGATTACTGATCCCTGCCTGCCCTTGACCTGTCTTTCGCTTGCCCCTGTTGGATTAATAAGGCTAGGGTCCTTTTTTCTCAATTTCCCCCTGACTGACGTGCCCAAAGTAAACTACCTGTTGCTCAGGTCCTGAAGCCAGAATATGCACGTAATTTGTACCATTGGACAGACGACACTTGGCAGTTTGTATGAATGTTAGAATAATGTAGGAGACTATAACACAATAGATATGGCAGGAAAAATCCAAAGAAAAACCAACCTGAATTTGTTTTTTTTGAGAGCCCATGCTCTTACAATGGAAAGAATACTGGCATTCTGAAATCTAGCTCTCAGGATGCAATCCCTATGGCTTCCACTGGGTGTCAGCACTCAAAATTCTAGGTTTCGGGCTTGTTTATTCCAAAACGAGTAAGAATAATGATTTTTACCACAGGGACACAGACTTGGAAATTTGTGTATGCGAGAGCGAGGAAGAGGACACGCACCTGCTAATATCGTTTTTCTATTGAACATACTTCTTTCCGTATGAAATATTATAGTTTAATTTCATTTTAGGGTACCTGAGGATTAAATAGAAACATATTTTGACTTGTTGAAACAAAGTTTAGGGGAAGATTTGTTAAAAGAGTGGATTACTCAAATCGATGGCGCCATCTCAACAGACTTTTTGGGATATAAATAAGGATTTTATCTAACAAAACTATACTACATGTTATAGCTGGGACCCGTTGGATGACAAATCAGATGATGATTTTCAAAAAGTAAGTGAATATTTAATCGCTATTTGTGAATTTATGAAACCTGTGCTGGAGGAAAAATATTTTGATGTGGGGCGCCGTCCTCAAACAACCACATGGCATGCTTTCACTGTAAAGCCTACTGTAAATTGGACAGTGCAGTTAGATTAACAAGAATTTAATATTTTAATCGATATAAGACACTTGTATGTTCATAAATGTTTAATATCCCAAAAATGTATGATTATTTATTTAAATTGCGCACCCTCCAGTTTCCCCAGAAGTTGTCCCGCTGACGGGATGCCTAGCCTTTTAATAAACTGGTGTTAATTCGATGTTGTTGACATCTGGGTCTTACCTGAAACGTAATCATGTTGTATTTATTATGGATCCCCTTGGCATCAGCTACTATTCCTGGGGTCTGTCAAAATTAAGGCAGTTACACAATAAAAAAATTGTTGCAATACATTTACAACGAATTTCGCAACACACTAAGTGTGTGCCCTGCTCCACTACCACATATCTACAACAGAAAATCCATGTGTACGTGTGCGTATGTTATCATGTGTGTATGCATGAATGTGTCTGAGCCTATGTTTGTGTTGCTTCACAGTCTCCACTGTTCCATAAGCTGTTTTTTAAAATCTTATTCTACTGCTTGCATCAGTTTCCTGATGTGGAATAGAGTTCCATGTAGTCATGGCTCTATGTAGTACTGTGCGCCTCCCATAGTCTGTTCTGGACTTGGGGACTGTCAAGAGACCTCTGGTGGCATATCTTGTGGGGTATGTGTGGGTGTATGGTATACATGGATTACCTGATGTGGAATAGTGTAGCATGGGTGTCCGAGCTGTCTGCTAGTAGTTTAAACAGACACCTCGGTGCATTCAGTATGTCAACACTTGTAGTGATGAAACCAATCTCTCCTTCACTTTGAGCCATGAGATATTTACATGCATGTTGTTAATGTTATCTCTCCGTGTACATTTAAGGGCCAGCTGTGCTGCCCTGTTCTGAGCCTATTGTAATTGAGGTCTCTCTTTGTGGCACCGGACCACATGACTGAACAGTAGTCCAGGTGTGACAAAACTAGGGCCTGTAGGACCTGCCTTGTTGATAGTGCTGTTAAGAAGGCAGAGCAGCGCTTTATTATGGACTTCTCCCCATCTTAGCTACTGTTGTATCAACATGTTGTGACCATGACAGTTTACAATCCAGGCTTATTCCAAGCTGTTTATTCACCTTAACTTGCTGAATTTCCACATTAGTCATTACAATATTTAGTTTAGGGTTTATTGAATGATTTGTCCCAAATACAATGCTTTTATTTTTTTTTCAATATTTAGAAATAACTTGTTCCTTGTCACCCATACTGAAACTAATTGCAGCAGTTATTTCACTCACTGTAGATCTGCGTGATGAGGTGGAGAGAGGCTGGACGGCGGGCTGCCTTCTGAGGAGTCGGAGGCGATTGAATAAACCCCCACTACCCTCAATTCTGCTAGCAAACATGCAATCTTTGGACAATGAAATGGACGAGTTATTGGGAAGATTAAACTACCAATGGGACATTAAAAACTGTAACATTTTATGTTTCACGAAGTCGTGGCTGAACGACGACAATATCAACATACAGCTGGCTGGTTATATGATGTACTGGCAGGATAGAACAGCGACGTCTGGTAAGACAAGGGGCGGCAGTCTATGTATTTTTGTAAACAACAGCTGGTGCACGATATCTAAGGAAGTCTCGAGCTATTGCTCACCTGAGGTAGAGTTTCTCATGATAAGCTGCAGACCACATTACCTACCGAGAGAGTTTTCATCTATATTCTTTGTAGCTGTTTACATACCACCACAGTCAGAGGCTGGCACTAAGATAGCATTGAATGAGCTGTACTCCGCCATAAGCAAACAAGAAAACGCTCACCCAGAGGCGTCGCTCCTAGTAGCCAGGGACTTTAATGCAGGGAAACTTAAATTTGATTTACCACATTTCTATCGGCATGTTAAATGTGCAACCAGAGGGAAAATAACTATTGAACACCTCTACTCCACACACAGAGATACATACAAAGCTCTCTTTTGACCTCCATTTGGCAAATCTGACCATAATTCCATCCTCCTGATTCCTGGTTACAGGCAAAAATTAAAGCAGGATGCACCAGTGACTAGATCAATAAAAAGTGTCCAGATGAAGCAGATGCTAAGCTACAGGACTGTTTTGCTATCACAGACTGGAATATGTTCCCGGGATTCCTCCGATGGCATTGAGGAGTACACCACATCAGGCATTGGCTTCATCAATAAGTGCATCGATGATGTCATCCCCACAGTGACCGTACGTACATACCCCAACCAGAAGACATGGATTACAGGCAGCATCCGCACTGAGATAAAGGCTACAGCTGCTGCTTTCAAGGAGCGGGACTCTAACCGGGAGCTTAAAAGAAATCCCGCCATGCCCTCTCACAAACCATCAAACAGGCAAAGCATCAATACAGGACTAAGATTGAGTCGTACTACACCAGCTCTAACGCTCGTGGGATGTGGCAGGGCTTGCAAACTATTACAGACTATAAAGGGAAGCACAGCCAAGAGCTGCCCAGTGACACGAGCCTACTGGACGAGCTAAACTACTTCTATGCTCGTTTTGAGGCAAATAACACTGAAACAGGCATGAGAGCACCAACTGTACCATGAGACTGTGTGATCACGCTCTCCGCAGCTGATGTGAGTAAGACCTTTAGACAGGTCAAAATTCACAAGGCCTCAAGGCCAGCGTACCCACCGTACCTTCTCAGCCGTGCAATCAGGTTTCGGAGCCGGTCACGGGTGCACCTCAGCCACGCTCAAGGTACTAAACGATATCATAACCGCCATTGATAAAAGACAGTACTGTGCAGCCGTCTTCATCGACCTTGCCAAGGCTTTCGACTCTGTCAATCACCATATTCTTATCGGCAGACTCAGTAGCCTCGGTTTTTCTGATGACTGCATGCCTGGTTCACCAACTACTTTGCAGACAGAGTTCAGTGTGTCAAATCGGAGGGCATGCTGTCCGGTCCTCTGGCAGTCTCTATGGGGGTGCCACAGGGTTCAATTCTCGGGCCGACTCTTTTCTCTGTATATATCAATGATGTTGCTCTTGCTGCGGGCGATTCCCTGATCCACCTCTACGCAGATGACACCATTCTGTATACTTCCGGCCCGTCCTTGGACACTGTGCTATCTAACCTCCAAACGAGCTTCAATGCCATACAACACTCCTTCCGTGGCCTCCAACTGCTCTTAAACGCTCTTAAACGCTAGTAAAACCAAATGCATGCTTTTCAACCGTTCGCTGCCTGCACCCACACGCCCGACTAGCATCACCACCCTGGATGGTTCCGACCTAGGATATGTGGACATCTATAAGTACCTAAGTGTCTAACTCTCCTTCCAGACTCATATCAAACATCTCCAATCTAAAATCAAATCTAGAATCGGCTTTCTATTCTGCAACAAAGCCTCCTTCACTCACGCCGCCAAACTTACCCTAGTAAAACTGACTATCCTACCGATCCTCGACTTCGGCGATGTCATCTACAAAATAGCTTCCAATATTCTACTCAGCAAACTGGATGCAGTTTATCACAGTGCCATCTGTTTTGTTACTAAAGCACCTTATACCACCCACCACTGCGACCTGTATGCTCTAGTCGGCTGGTCCTCGCTACATATTCGTCGCCAGACCCACTGGCTCCAGGTCATCTACAAGTCCATGCTAGGTAAAGCTCCGCCTTATCTCAGTTCACTGGTCACGATAAAAACATCCACCCGTAGCACGCGCTCCAGCAGGTGTAGCTCACTGATCATCCCTTACGACGACACAACAGTGGTAGGCTTGATTACCAACAACGATGAGACGGCCTACAGGGAGGAGGTGAGGGCCCTCGGAGTGTGGTGTCAGGAAAATAACCTCACACTCAACGTCAACAAAACTAAGGAGATGATTGTGGACTTCAGGAAACAGCAGAGGGAACACCCCCCTATCCACATCGATGGAACAGTAGTGGAGAGGGTAGTAAGTTTTAAGTTCCTCGGCATACACATCACAGACAAACTGAATTGGTCCACTCACACAGACAGCATCGTGAAGAAGGCGCAGCAGCGCCTCTTCAACCTCAGGAGGCTGAAGAAATTCGGCTTGTCACCAAAAGCACTCACAAACTTCTACAGATGCACAATCGAGAGCATCCTGGCGGGCTGTATCACCGCCTGGTACGGCAACTGCTCCGCCCACAACCGTAAGGCTCTCCAGAGGGTAGTGAGGTCTGCACAAGGCATCACTGGGGGCAAACTACCTGCCCTCCAGGACACCTACACCACCCGATGTTACAGGAAGGCCATAAAGATCATCAAGGACAACAACCACCCGAGCCACTGCCTGTTCACCCCGCGAGGTCAGTACAGGTGCATCAAAGCTGGGACCGAGAGACTGAAAAACAGTTTCTATCTCAAGGCCATCAGACTGTTAAACAGCCACCACTAACATTGAGTGGCTGCTGCCAACACACTGAGACTGACACTGACTCAACTCCAGGCACTTTAATAATGGGAATTGATGGGAAATTATGTAAAATATATCACTAGCCACTTTAAACAATGCTACCTAATATAATGTTTACATACCCTACATTATTCATCTCATATGTATACGTATATACTGTACTCTATATCATCTACTGCATCCTTATGTAATACATGTATCACTAGCCACTTTAACTATGCCACTTTGTTTACATACTCATCTCATATGTATATACTGTACTCGATACCATCTACTGTATCTTGCCTATGCTGCTCTGTACCATCACTCATTCATATATCTTTATGTACATATTCTTTATCCCCTTATACTGTGTATAAGACAGTCGTTTTTTGGGGAATTTTTAGTTAGATTACTTGTTGGTTATTACTGCATTGTCAGAACTAGAAGCACAAGCATTTCACTACACTCGCATTAACATCTGCTAACCATGTGTATGTGACAAATAAAATTTGATTTGATTTGATTTAAACCAACACCTCATTTGGCCGCCTTTCGTTCCAGTTCTCTGCTGCCTGTGACTGGAACGAATTGCAAAAATCGCTGAAGCTGGAGACTTTTATCTCCCTCACCAACTTCAAACATCTGCTATCTGAGCAGCTCACCGATCGCTGCAGTTGTACATAGTCTATCGATAAATAGCCCACCCAATTTTACCTACCTCATCCCCATACTGTTTATATTTATTTACTTTTCTGCTCTTTTGCACACCCATATCTCTACCTGTACATGACCATCTGATCATTTATCACTCCAGTGTTAATCTGCAAAATTGTAATTATTCGCCTACCTCCTCATGCCTTTTGCACACAATGTATATAGACTCTCTTTTTTCTATTGTGTTATTGACTTGTTAATTGTTTACTCCATGTGTAACTCTGTGTTGTCTGTTCACACTGCTATGCTTTATCTTGGCCAGGTCGCAGTTGCAAATGAATTTTTTATTTATTTTTTAAATGAAGTGCTTTGAAATGCTGGTCATGGCTCACATTAACGCTGGGGATAAGCTTCCTGCCATCCAGTACCTCTATACCAGGCGGTGTCAGAGGAAGCCCCTAAAAATTGTCAAAGACTCCAGCCATCCAAGTCACAGACTGTTCTCCCTAATAACACACAGCAAGTGGTACCGGAGCGCCAAGTCTTGGTCCAAGAGGCTTCTAAACAGCTTCTACCCCCAAGCCATAAGACTCCTGAACATCTAGTCAAATGGCTACCCAGACTATTCGCATTGCCTCCCCCCCTTCTCCACACCACTGCCACTCTCTGTTGTCATCTATCTAGTCACTTTAAGTACCTACCTACATGTACATACTACCTCAACTAACCGGTGCCACTGCACATTGACTCTGTACCGGCACCCCCCTATATAAATTGTTATTTTTATTGCTGCTCTTTAATTACTTGTTACTTTTATCTCTTATTCTTATCTGTATCTTTTTAAACTGCACCATCGGTTAAAACCTCTTAAAGAGGCTGTGAATTTTTGCAGCTTTTTGTTAAAAATCGCACAAAATTTCAACGTCCTGCTACTCATGCCAGGAATATAGTATATGCATATGATTAGTATGTGTGGATAGAAAACACTCTAAAACTGGTTAAATCATGTCTGTGACTATAACAGAACGTGTGTAGGAGGCAAAATCCCAAGGAAAACTGTTCACAAAAAACACAAAAAAAATATCCCTCCGCCAGTCTCTGTATTGTCTATGGCAAGGGAAAATAGATAGGGCCCAGTTTACAGTTCCTACAGCTTCCACACGATGTCGCCAGTCTTGGCAATTGGGTTGAAGTTTATCCTTGGTGAAATGAGAAATAGGCACTTCCTGTCATCGAGTACACCGGAGGAAGTTATGAAAGGGAGAATATGGACCATGATTTCAAGACTTGCTGTTATTGAATACAGATCGCCCCGTGATCAATTTGATCGATTATTAACGTTTACTAATACCTAAAGTTGGATTACAAAAGTAGTTTGAAGTGTTTTGTCAAAGTTTATAGGCAACTTTTTTAATTTAAAAAAATGACGTTGCGTTTTGGAAAGGTGCTTTTTCCTGGATCAGACGGGCTTCATAAATGGACATTTTGGGTATACATGGACGGATTTAATCGAAACCCCCCCCCCAATTGTGATGTTTATGGGACATATAGGAGTGCCAACAAAGAAGCTCGTCAAAGGTAATGAATGTTTTATATTTTATTTCTGCGTTTTGTGTAGCGCCGGCTACGCTAATTCTTTTGTTTGCGTCCCCTTTAGGTATTTCGGGGGTTGCATGCTATCAGATAATAGCTTCTCATGCTTTCGCCGAAAAGCATTTTAAAAATCTGACATGTTGGCTAGATTCACAACGAGTGTAGCTTTAATTGAGTACCCTGCATGTGTGTTTTAATGAAAGTTTGAGTTGTATCGAGTACTATTAGTTGTCACTCTGAAATTTCCACTGATGTTGATCCCTGTACAGGGACAGCAGCCATAAAAGGTTGTAAACATTTCACTGTAAGGCATCAATATGAAATGGCATCATGTCCTTTGCAATGTAATATGAAAGGGCTGCAGTGAGTTCCTGTTGTATTCGGCGCATGTGACTAATACAATTTGAATTGATTTGATTTGACACATTGGCTTTACTCAAAGCCAGTGGCATGTCATTAGTAAAGATTGAAAAAAAATAAGTGGCCAAGACAGCTGTCCTGGGGAATTCCTGAATCCACCTGGATTATGTGGGAGAGGCTTCCATTAAACACCCTCTGTGTTCTGTTAGACAGGTAACTCTTTATCCACAATATAGCAGGGGGTATAAAGCCATAACACCTACGTTTTTCCAGCAACAGACTATCATCAATCATGTCAAAGCCACACTGAAGTCTAACAAAACAGCCCCCACAATCTTTTTTATCATTAATTTCAATATTTTTTCACCTTTTACTCACTCACTTCACTGAATTCAAAATTACAATGCTTGTCTTTCATAATTTGATCAGTTATACTTGGATGTGTATTGTCAGCGTTTGTTGCTGGAATGTCATGCTTGAATTTGCTTATCGTGCCAGTGGGTTTTGTGATGAATGAGCCATCTGATTCAATGAATGATGGAACTGATCAACAGATTCATGTGGTATATGTAGACATGTTATTTATTTGTTTTCCATTTGAATTTTGCTGTGCTTTTAAATGGTTGAAAGACATTTTGGTGACCGCTAAATCAAAAATCTGATATTGTTTTTCATTACATAAAGAACTGTATTATACATTATATATTATATATAAAGTATATATATTATATGGAGACATGGTTGAACAAGGACATGGATAATGTACAGTTAGCTGGGTTTTCCATGTATAAGCAGGAAAGAACAGCATCGTCCGGTAAGATCCGTGGGGGTGGGGAGTGTTTCTTTGTCAACAAAGGATTTTGTCAACAAAATCTCTTATATTAGGGAAGTCTCAAAGTTCTGCTCATCTAAGTTAGAATACCTAATGATAAGCTGTTAGACTATACTGTTTACTATTTACCATGAGAGTTTTCATCTCTATTTTTCGTAGCTGTCTATTTACCACCACAAAAACATATTCTGTCACTAATACCGCAATCAACGATCCATAAGTATTCATCCAGAGGCGCTGCTCCTAGCGGCCGGTGATTTTAATGCGGAAAAACAAATCTGAACGTTTATAAGAAATCCGACTACACCCTCCGACGAACCATCAAACAGGCAAAGCTTCAATACAGGACAAAGCTCAAATCCTACCAAACTGGCTCTGATGCTTGTCGGATGTGGCAGGCCTTGCAAACTGAACAACGCAGCAAGTATCTTCACAATTCGCATACCGCCCAAACAGATCCACAGATGACACAATATCTATTGCACTCCACACTGTCCTGTTCCACTTGGACAAAAGGAACATCTACGTGAGAATGCTGTTCGTAGACTATAGCTCAGCATTCAACACAATAGCAGTGTGGTGCTTGACAACAACCTCTCCCTTAATGTGAGCAAGACAAAAGAGCTTATCGTGGACTTCCTGAAAACATCCCCATTCACATCAACGGTTTGAGAACTTCAAGTTCCTCGGTATCCACATCGCTAAAGAACTATCATGGTCCAAACACACTAACACAGTCGTGAAGTGGGCAAAACAATGCTTGTTCCCCTCAGGTGCTTGAAAAGATTTTTCATGGGCCTTCAGATCCTCAAAAAGGTCTACAGCTGCTTCATTGAGAGCATCTTGACTGGCTGCATCACTGCCTGCTATGGCAACTGCTCGGACTCCGACCGCATGGCGCTACGGAGCATAGTGCGTACGGCCGAATACATCACTGGGGTCGAACTCCCTGCCATCCAGGATCTCTATACCAGGCGGTGTAAGAGGAAAGACGTAGAAATTGTCAAAGATTACAGCCACCCAAGTCATAGACTGTTCTCTCTGAACCAACACGGCAAGCGATACCGATGCACCAAGTGCACCTACAGGATCCTGAACAGCTTTTACTGCTAAATAGTTAATCAAATAGCTACCCGGACTATCTGCATTGACTTTTTGCACTAACTCTTTTGACTCATCACATACGTTGCTGCTACAGTTTATTATATATCCTGTTGCCTGGTCACTTTACCCCTAGTTATATGTACCTCAATTGCTTTGTATCCCTGCATACCAACTCGGTGCTGTTAATCTACACCTATTGTTTATGAAGCATGTGACAAGATTTGTATTTTATTTGCATTTTATTTGCATAAAAAAAATTTAGGACCCGGTGTGCCCAGTGTGTAGCCTCCACAGTTGGGAACTATGCATGGTAACTAGCTGTCTGCAACTATCACATTCGTTATATGAAGGAGACCAGGGTGCAGCGTTGTATGCGTACCTTCTTAATTTATTAAAGAAAGAACACTGAACAAACTAGAAAAACAACAAAACGAACGACACGTGAAGCTATACTAGACAATACAAAACCCCAATACAAAAACTAGCGTACCCACCCTAGTCACATCCTGACCTAACCAAAATATAAAGAAAACAGATATCTCAGATCAGGGTGTGACAGTACCCCCCCCCCCACCTCCCCCACCCCCAAAGGTGCGGACTCCCAGCCACAAACCTGAACCTATAGGGGAGGGTCTGGGTGGGCATCTACCCTCGGTGGGGGCTCTGGTTCTGGATGCCGTCCCCCCTCTTCATGCTGATCCCGCCGCCTTTGTAGAACCGGACCTTTGTAGAAGCGGATCATCGCCGGAGGCCCTGGACTGGGTACCGTCTCTGTAGACCCCGGACTGGGAACCTTCTCTATAGACCCCGGACTGGGGACCGTCACTGGAGACTCTGGACTGGGGTCCATCACTGGAGGCCCTGGACTGGGGATCGTCGCTGGAGGCCCCGGACTGGTGACCGTAGCTGGAGACCCCGGACTGGGGACCGTAGCTGGAGACCCCGGACTGGGGACCGTCGCTGGAGACTCTGGTCTGGGGTCCGTCACTGGAGGCCCCGGACTGGGGACCGTCGCTGGAGGCCCCGGACTGGGGACCGTCGCTGAAGGCCCCGGACTGGGGATCTTCGCTGGAGGCCCCGGACTGGGGATCTTCGCTGGAGGCCCTGGACTGGGGATCTTCGCTGGAGTCCCTGGACTGGGGACCGTCGCTGGAGGCCCCGGACTGGGGACCATCGCTGGAGGCTCCAGACTGGGGGTTATCGCTGGAGGCCCCGGACTGTGGATCGTCGCTGGAGGCCCCGGACTGGGGATCGACGCTGGAGGCCCCGGACTGGGGATCGTCGCTGGAGGCCCCGGACTGGGGATCGTCGCTGGAGGCCCCGGACTGGGGACCGTCGCTGGAGGCCCCGGACTGGGGATCTTCGCTGGAGGCTCCGGACTGGGGATCTTCGCTGGAGGCCCTGGACTGGGGACCGTAGCTGGAGACCCCGGACTGGGGACCGTAGCTGGAGGCCCTGGACTGGGGACCGTCGCTGGAGGCCCCGGACTGGGGATCTTCGCTGGAGGCCCCGGACTGGGGATCTTCGCTGGAGGCCCTGGACTGGGGATCTTCGCTGGAGTCCCTGGACTGGGGACCGTCGCTGGAGGCCCCGGACTGGGGACCATCGCTGGAGGCTCCAGACTGGGGATCGTCGCTGGAGGCCCCGGACTGGGGATCGTCGCTGGAGGCCCCGGACTGGGGATCGACGCTGGAGGCCCCGGACTGGGGATCGTCGCTGGAGGCCCCGGACTGGGGATCGTCAGCGTGTATTCGTACATTCTTCTTTCATTAAAGAAAGAACACTGAACAAACTAACAAAACAACAAATCGAACGAAACGTGACGCTGTACGAAAAGTGCAGACAGGCAACTAAACATAGAACAAGATCCCACAAACACCAAAGGGAAATGGCTACCTAAATACACTGCTCAAAAAAATTAAGGGAACACTTAAACAACACAATGTAACTCCAAGTCAATAACACTTCTGTGAAATCAAACTGTCCACTTAGAAAGCAACACTGATTGACAATACATTTCACATGCTGTTGTGCAAATGGAATAGACAACAGGTGGAAATTATAGGCAATTAGCAAGACACCCCCAATAAAGGAGTGGTTCTGCAGGTGGGGACCACAGACCACTTCTCCGTTCCTATGCTTCCTGACTGATGTTTTGGTCACTTTTGAATGCTGGCGGTGCTTTCACTCTAGTGGTAGCATGAGACGGAGTCTACAACCCACACAAGTGGCTCAGGTAGTGCAGCTCATCCAGGATGAATCATCAATGCGAGCTGTGGCAAGAAGGTTTGCTGTGTCTGTCAGCGTAGTGTCCAGAGCATGAAGGCGCTACCAGGAGACAGGCCAGTACATCAGGAGACGTGGAGGAGGCCGTAGGAGGGCAACAACCCAGCAGCAGGACCGCTACCTCCACCTTTGTGCAAGGAGGAGCAGGAGGAGCACTGCCAGAGCCCTGCAAAATGACCTCCAGCAGGCCACAAATGTGCATGTGTCTGCTCAAACGGTCAGAAACAGACTCCATAAGGGTGGTATGAGGGCCCGACGTCCACAGGTGGGGGTTGTGCTTACAGCCCAACACCGTGCAGGACGTTTGGCATTTGCCAGATAACACCAAGATTGGAAAATTCGCCACTGGCGCCCTGTGCTCTTCACAGATGAAAGCAGGTTCACACTGAGCACATGTGACAGAGTCTGGAGACGCCGTGGAGAACGTTCTGCTGCCTGCAACATCCTCCAGCATGACCGGTTTGGCGGTGGGTCAGTCATGGTGTGGGGTGGCATTTCTTTGGGGGGCCGCACAGCCCTCCATGTTCTCGCCAGAGGTAGCCTGACTGCCATTAGGTACCGAGATGAGATCCTCAGACCCCTTGTGAGACCATATGCTGGTGCGGTTGGCCCTGGGTTCCTCCTAATGCAAGACAATGCTAGACCTCATGTGGCTGGAGAGTGTCAGCAGTTCCTGCAAGAGGAAGGCATTGATGCTATGGACTGGCCCGCCCATTCCCCAGACCTGAATCCAATTGAGCACATCTGGGACATCATGTCTCGCTCCATCCACTAACGCCACGTTGCACCACAGACTGTCCAGGAGTTGGCGGATGCTTTAGTCCAGGTCTGGGAGGAGATCCCTCAGGTGACCATCCGCAACCTCATCAGGAGCATGCCCAGGCGTTGTAGGGAGGTCATACAGGCACGTGGAGGCCACACACACTACTGAGCCTCATTTTGACTTGTTTTAAGGACATTACATCAAAGTTGGATCAGCATGTAGTGTGGTTTTCCACTTTAATTTTGAGTGTGACTCCAAATCCAGACCTCCATGGGTTTATAAATTTGATTTCCATGGATCATTTTTGTGTGATTTTGTTGTCAGCACATTCAACTATGTAAAGAAAAAAGTATTTAATAAGAATATTTCATTCATTCGGATCTAGGATGTGTTATTTTAGTGTTCCCTTTATTTTTTTGAGCAGTGTATGATCCCCAATCAGAGACAACGATAAACAGCTGACTCTGATTGGGAACCATATCAGGCCACCATAAACATACAAATCCCCTAGACCTACAAAACGCTAGACATACAAAAACCCTAGACAATACAAACCCCCTAAACAATAAAAAAACTAGTCACACCCTGACCTAACCAAAATATAAAGAAAACAGAGATATCTCAAGTCAGGGCGTGAGAGTAACTCACTAATTAATTTTCACATCTCTGCTGTTTCTGAGATCGTAGATTAAAAGTACAATGCATTTGGAAAGTATTCAGACCCTTTCATTTTGTTACGTTACAGGCTTATCTAAAAATGGATAAAATACATTTCCCTCATTAAGCTACACACAAAACCCCATAATGACAAAGTGAAAACAGGTTTTTAGAGATTATTTGCAAATTTAATTAAACATAGAAAACAGAGATACCTTATTTGCATAAGTATATAATAATAATAATAAGTATTCAGACCCTTTGCTAAGAGTCTCGAAATTGAGCTCAGGTGCATCCTGTTTCCCATGATCATCCTTGAGATGTTTCTACAACTTGATTGGAGTCCACCTGTGGAAAAGGTGGAAAGGCACACACCTGTCTATATAATGTCCCACAGTTGACAGTGCATGTCAGAGCAAAAACCAAGCCATGAGGTCGACAGAATTGTTCTTAGAGCTCAGAGACAGGATTGTGTCGAGGTACAGACCTGGAGAAGGGTACTAAAACATTGCTGCACCATTGAAGGTCCCCAAGAGCACAGTGACCTCCATCGTTCTTGAATGGGAGAAGTTTGGAACCACCAAGACTCTTCCTAGAGCTGTTCACCCAGCCAAACTGATCAATCGGGGAAGAAGAACCTTGGCCAGGGAGGTGACCAAGAACCTGATGGTCACTCTGACAGAGCTCCAGAGTTCCTCTGTGGAGATGGGAGAACATTCCAGAAGGACAACTATCTCTACAGCACCACCAATCAGGCCTTTATGGTAGAGTGGCCAGACTGAAGCCATTCCTCGGTAAAAGGCACTTGACAGCCCGCTTGGATTTTGCCTAACAGCACCTAAAGACTCTCAGACCATGAGAAACAAGATTCTCTGGTCTGATGAAACCAAGATTGAACTCTTTAGCCTGAATGCCAATTGTCATGTCTGGAGGAATCTTGGCAGCATCCCTACAGTGATGCATGGTGGTGGCAGCATCATGCTGTGGGGATGTTTTTCAGCGGCAGGGACTGGGAGTCTAGTCAGGATCAAGGGAAAGATGTACAGAGTAAAGTACAGAGAGATCATTGATGAAAACCTGCCTCAGAGTGCTTAGGACCTCAGACTGGGGTGAAGTTTCCCCTTCCAACCGGACAATGACCCTAAGCACACAGCCAAGACAATGCAGTAGTGGCTTCGGGACAAGTCTGAATATCCTTGAGTGGCCCAGCCAGAGTCCGGACTTAAACCGATCGAACATCTCAACTCAAATTTATTGGTCACATACACATGGTTAGCAGATGTTATTGCGAGTGTAGCGAAATGCATGTGCTTCTAGTTCCGACAGTGCAGCAATATCTAACATGTAATCTAACAATTCCACAAACACACAAATCTAAGTAAATTAATGGAATATGAATATATAGGCAAGATGCAATCTCTGCAGAGACCTGAAAATAGCTCTGCAGTGACACTCCCCATCCACCGTGACAGAGCTTGAGAGGATTTGCAGAGAAGAATGTGAGAAACTTCCCAAATCCATGTGTGTCAAGCTTGTAGCATAATACCCAAGACTCGACGCTGTAATCGCTGCCAAAGGTGCTTCAACAAAGTACTGAGTAAAGGATCTGAATACTTATGTATAAGTGATCGTTCTGTTTTTTTATACACTCGCAAAAAAATGATAAAAATGTGTTTTTGCTTTGTCATTATGGGGTATTGTAGATAAAATAGTAGAGGAATACATTTGTGAATGTGTTCTGTAGCAGAGCTTTCTACTAAATGGGGGCTTTATTCTTTAATCATTGCAGGTGTGCATACGGACTCTCGTATTTGAAGGTCATTTTTATAACATTTCCTTGAGCTATGTGGAGTCATCTAATTGGTAAATTGTTGTAAAAAAATGACATAAAGAGAAACAAATAACCGTGACATGAAACACCTTGGAATCCATAGTAATAAACAAGGCATCCGTTGTGTCTTCTGTTTGTTAACAAGAAGTTAATCTTTTAACTCATGTATAACACTTGTATTTTCATGATTGTTTATTATTACTATTTTTGTAATTTGAATTTGGTGCTCTGCAATTTCACCGGATGTTGTTGAGGTGGGACACTGGCATCCCAATGAGCCGAAAGAAGTTAAATATGGTGCTCAGATTCCTTGTAGCTTCATAGATCATTAAAACATCTGGGACCAATTCCCTGGGGAGAGTAAAAAACAAAACGATTGTATCCATGTATTGCCTTCTACTGTACTGTTAATGTGAAATGCTTTCCAGACTTAAGACTTCTCAGCCTAGAGAACTCCCTGAGCACAACTGTCAGCTATGGTCCCACAATACAGTAGACTATGTGACCCACACTGCAGTCCTTTGCTGATAGAGCCACCAGAGACTGACTTAATGAAAGCACTTTAGCGAAACAGCATACCACTCAGTTAGTTTCATTACTTTAACCCTGCTGTGACCCGTCACTGGCTCTTTCTTAGGCACTTTTACTGGACATGATCTTATTAGATGCAGCCATAAAGCTACTCGAGAGAGAGAGTTTACATCCCTGGGTTGTGACATCAGCAATGTATCCCAGAGTTAAGACACCTGATCCATTCTCACAGTAGTGACCTGGGAAATTACCCGCATCTATAAAGAGAGGGAGGTGGAAAAGGAAGTATTTCTTTCACTTATTGTGGATTTCATATGCATGTGGATTTCTCTCCAGTTTAGCAGCTGCTGCCAGAGGAAAGCAATTGGCCTGGGTTAGGTGTGTACACAATCAGCCCTATTAGATGTAGACACAGTATGTTGAGTTACCTTCGCCATGCTTTTGCCAATGGACATGGGCCATTGACACCTCATGGTATGTGAGGGAGAAGAAGGAGGGTGTTTGTTCTTGCGTTCATAGTGTATGTGTGTGTGTGCACATGTGATTGTTTGTTTTCATGTAGCCTAAAGTTAGTTTTCATTCATCTTGTATCAACGACCACAATAAATGCATTAAGGATCGGTGTCCCGAAATCAGGACAGTTGTTGCTCAATATGCGATAATGTGACAGGAATGATGTTGGAAACAAAAGCCAACTTTCCAGGACATAGACATGTCTTATATGGGCAGAAGCTTAACTTCTTGTTAATCTAACTGCACTGTTCAATTTACAGTAGCTATTACAGTGAGAGAATACCCATATCTGTTGTTTGAGGAGAGTGCACAACAACAAAACACTTTTACCATGGCAACTGGTTTGATACATTCACCTCTGAAGGTAAATAATGTACTTACATTCAGTAATCTGGCTCTGATCTGTCATCCTCAGGGTCCCAGAGATTAAATGTAGCATAGTTTTGTTTAATAAAATCTATTTTTATATCCTAACATGATCCATGTTGTATACAGCATTTCTCATGAATTCCATCACTTTCAACTTGCAACAAAACAATCGATGTAATATAAACACTAAACCTTGTTTCACCAAGTCAAGTTTGGTTTCTGTGCAATCCTTAGACACTCTAGAAGGCAACCAAAATGTCCTGCATCATTCTACATGATGTATTGGCTACACAACACCTCTTTAAGCCCACAGAAATCATTACGCACCAATGAGACGGACGGTGTTCACTTTGTTGGCTGTACTTGGTCCAACCACCTATCATTCTGAAACATAGCTAGCTAGATAGCCAAAATGGCTTTGCATGAGTCCTTTGTATAAGTAAAAGCCATTGTACTAAGCCCAAGCACAACAAGATTAATTGTCCATTGAAAATCGAGAGAAAGAAGAGTTTGCATTACGCACAGCTTGATGAGTAATACAACGTTTTCTGCCACTGTAAGAAGTATAACATGTCTACTAAGAGTATAAACGCTAAATCGAACTTCAAGTATACACATTTGAATGAGATTAATGCAGAAATTGAGACACGAGGAGTCCTGCTCGCAAGAGAGAAGGAGAAGATAGTAACGTTACTTTTCCAGATCAGTAAGTAAAATACGTTTTTGCTTCTCTTGCTAATCCAGTTGTTTACATGATTGCATATTCAATTATGATATTTGTATTTAATTTAATTATATATGTATATATAATGCCTGAGGCATACAATATCTTAGTATAGTCTATTTGTCTTATTCCCTATTGATCCACATTTTTCAGTATAGTGATTGTGTTCCCCATACTCATATATATATATATACTATTTAAGTGTTGTGGATTTGATGTATTGATGTAGTGCTCACCCCCTGCTAAAATAAAGGTTAAATAAAAACAAGTAATAGTAATATATATCTTTTTTTTAATCCTGAATAGTGGCTGTGGGTGACATCTTCAAAAGCACCACATTTAAGTCCTCCATCCCCCACACATTCATATGTAGGAACTGGGTTCTACAGTTTGACCCCACTGCTGTCTCTGGCACCACAACCACCCCGCTCAGCCATCTAGATGTGTGATGGTTAATGTATTTTCTGTAGGGAAGCTAATTATCCATCATATATGAGATTCCTGGGAGTGTGTAAACTTACATTTTTATTATCATTCAATTAGTGTATGTTCTCCATAGTTATGTACAGACATACTCAAATTAGTTGGTACCCTTACAGCTCATTGAAATAATGCTTCATTCCTCCTGAAAAGTGAGGAAATTAAAAGATATTTGATCATGTATACTTGCATGCCTTTGGTATGTCATAGAATAAAGCAAAGAAGCTGTGAAAAGAGATGAATTATTGCTAATTCTACAAAGGCCTGGACACATTTGTTAGAAAAGATAATAAATAATTGGATTATGGTGATATTTCAAACAAAACATTTTCTTTAATTAGTATCACACATCTCCAATCTTGTAATCAGTCATTCAGCCTATTTAAATGGAGAAAAGTAGTCACTGTGCTGTTTGGGATCATTGTGGTCACCACACTGAACATGGACCAGAGAAAGCTGAGGAGAGATTTGTCTGAGGAGATCAGAAAGACAATAATAGACAAGCATGGTAAAGGTAAAGGCTACAAGACCATCTCCAAGCAGCTTGGTGTTCCTGTGACAACAGTTGTAAATATTATTATGAAGTTTAAGGTCCATGGAACTGTAGCCAACCTCCCTGGGCGCGGCCGCAAGAGTAAAACAGATTGAACAGAAGTGTAACGGATCTCATCCTCCTCTTCTGAGAAGGAGTAGCGAAAAGGATCGGAGGACCAATGCGCAGCGTGGTAAGTGTCCATAATGTTTAAAACCTGTTAGAGATAGGGGGCAGCATTTTCACTTTGGATGAATTACGTGCCCAAACTTAACTGCCTCCTACTCTGTCCCAGATGGGAATATATGCATATTATTATTACTGGTGGATAGAAAACACCCTGAAGTTTCTAAAACTGTTTTCATTATGTCTGCGAGTATAACAGAACTCATATGGCAGACAAAAACCTGAGAAGAAATCCAAACAGGAAGTGAGAACTCGATTTTCAAAACAGTGCCATATGAAGTCCATGTTAGTTATGGATGTGCCTGCACTTCCTATGGCTTCCACAAGATGTCACCATCTTTAGATTCTGGTTGTATGATTCTACTATAAAGGAGGGGCTCATAGGAGCTCTTTTACTGAGTGGGATTCCTGGGACTGCCTTCTGATGAAGATATTCAAAGGTAAGTGAATATTTATAGTGTTTTTTGTAGCTTCTGTTGACGCCAAAATGGTGGCCACTTCTTTGGGTTCTGTACGCCGTTCTCAGATTATTCTTTTTCCGTTAAAAACTTTTGAAATCTGACACAGCGGTTGCATAGCGGATACATTTATCTTTAATTCTGTGAATAACACTTGCATCTTTTATCAATGTTTATTGTGAGTATTTCTGCTAAATTACCAGATGTTTTGGAATCAAAACATTACTGCACGTAACGCGCCAATGTAAACTTTATATATATATATGCACATTATCGAACAAAACACACAATACATGTATAACATGATGTCCTATGAGTGTCATCTGATGGAGATAATCAAAGGTTTGTGATTAATTTGATCTATATTTCTGCTTTTTTGACTCTATCTTTGGCTGTGAAAAATGGCTGTGTTTGTTTTTGGATTTGGTGGTGATCTAACATAAATATATGTTGTGTTTTCGCTGTAAAACATTTTTAAAAAATGGACACGATGGGTAGATTAACAAGATGTTTGGACTTGTTAAAGTGTGAAAGTTAAATATTTCCCGAAAATATTTTTAGAATTTCCCACGCCACCTTTTCAGCTGAATGGGGGGGGTCTTCCTTTTGAGGGACTCCTAGCCATAACAAGTTTTAATCAAAATGCAACAGAACACTGGAACAAAACAATAAACGTAAATTAACGAAACAGTCCCGTGTGGCAACAAGCACTGACACGGAAGACAAACACCCACAACTCAAAAGTGAAACCAGGCTACCTAAGTATGATTCTCAATCAGAGACACTGATTGACAGCTGCCTCTGATTGAGAACCATACTAGGCCGAACACAGAAATCCCAAATTATAGAAAAACGAACATATACAACCCACCCAACTCATGCCCTGACCACACTAAAACAAAGACATAACAAAGGAACTAAGGTCAGAACGTGACAAGAAGGATAGTGTGAATGGTAGAAAAAGAACCAAGGTTAACTGCCAAAGAGATACAAGCTGAACCGCAAGGTGAAGGTACGTCAGTTTCTGATCGCACCATCCATCGCTTTTTGAGTGAATGTGCGCTCCATGGAAGAAGACCCAGGATGACACAACTTTCGAAAGGAAAACATAAAAAGCCAGACTGGAATTTGCATAAACGCATATTGACAATCCTTCTTGGAGAGTGTCCTTTGGACAGATAAGTCAAAACTGGAACTTTTTGGCAAGTCACATCTGCTCTATGTTCACAGACAAATATTTTTTTTTCAAGTTTTCAAAGAAGAGAACAACATACCTACAGTGAAACATGGAGGAGGCTTGGTTCTGTTCTGGGGCTGCTTCGCTGCGCCTGGCACAGGGTGCCTTGAATCTATCCAGGGCACAATGAAATCTCAAGACTATCAAGGCATTCTGGAGTGAAACGTACTGCCCAGGTCATGTGTCCTCCAACAGGATAATGACCCAAAACACTCAAGGATGGATAAGAACAAAACATGGACTATTCTAAAGTGACGTTCAATGAGTCCTGATCTGAATCATATCTAACATTTTTGGAAAGAGCTGAAGCTTGCAGTCTGGAGAAGGCACCCATCAAACCTGAGACAGCTGGAGCAGTTTGCTCAGGAAGAGTGGGCCAAACTACCTGTTAACAGGTGCCGAAGTCTCATTGAGGGCTGCAGAAAACATTTGATTGCAGTGATTGCCTCTAAAGGTTGTGCAACAAAATATTAGGTTATGGGTCTCGTAATTTTTGTCCATGCCATTTATTTGTTTTATTACTTTCAAAATTATGTTGAATAAAAAATCAAAAGCAAAGTGTGATTTCTATCAAATATGGAATAAACAATGGTGGATGCTAATGACTGTTGTCAGTTTTAAGTTATTTCAGAGAAATAACGCGTGGCTCTAGCAGGGCGCCGACACCGGCCTCGGGGTCGACCCGGAGAGCCGAGGCGCAGGGAGATCCGTACGAAGACGGTGGAACTCCTGCAGCATTGAAGGGTCCAACACCTCCTCGACCGGAACCCAGCACCTTTCCTTCGGACCGTAGCCCTCCCACTCCACGAGATACTGAAGGCCCCTCGCCCGATGCCTCGAATCCAATATGGAGCGAACGGACTACGCTGGGGCCCCTCGATGTCCAGAGGGGGCGGAGGAACCTCCCGCACCTCAGACTCCTGGAGCGGGCCAGCCACCACCGGCCTGAGGAGAGACACATGGAACGAGGGGTTAATACGGTAATCGGGTGGAAGCTGTAACCTATAACAAACCTCGTTCACTCTCCTCAGGACTGTAAATGGCCCCACAAACTGCAGACCCAGCTTCCGGCAGGGCAGGCGGAGGGGCAGGATTTGGGTCGAGAGCCAGATCCTGTCCGAACACCGGGGGCTCACTGCGGTGACGGTCAGCATTCTCTTTTTGACGCAGCCCGCTGAAGGTGAACACGGGCAGCTTCCCATGTCTCATCCGCGCGCCTGAACCAGTTGTCCACCACAGGAGCGTCCAGTTGTCCACCGCAGTAGCCTCCGGCTGGTACCCCAGTACGCACTGGAAGGGAGAGAGGTTAGTGGAGGAGTGGCGAAGCGAGTTCTGTGCCATCTCGGCCCAGGGCGACGCCCACTCCCCTGGCCGGTCCTGGCAATAAGACCGCAGAAACCTGCCCACATCCTGGTTTACTCTCTCCACCTGCCCGTTACTCTCGGGGTGAAACCCCAAAGTAAGGCTGATTGAGACCCCCAGACGTTCCATGAACGCCTTCCAGACCCTAGATATGAACTTGCGACCTCGATCAGACACTATATCCTCAGGCTCCCCGTAGTGCCGGAAGACTTGCGCAAACAAGGCAGTCTGCAGGGCCGCAGGGAGACAAGGCAGAGGGAGGAGATGACAGGACTTAGATAACCGATCCACAACGACCAGGATCGTGGTGTTACCCCGTGAGAGGGGAGATCGGTAAGAAAATCCACCGACAGGTGCGACCGAGGCAGTTGTGGAACGGGTTCTAGGGGTGTAGCTTCCCTCTGGGCAGGTGCCTAGGAGCCTTGCACTGGGTGCACACCGAGCAGGAGGAACATTAACTCTCACGTCCTTAGCCAAGGTAGGCCACCAGTACCTCCCGCTCAAACAGCGCACTGTCCGACCGATCCCAGGATGACCAGAGGAGGGTGACGTGTGAACCCAATAGATCAACCGGTCACGAACAGCAAACAGGAGGCACAGACGCCCAACGGGACACAGGACGGGAGCGGGATCTGCACGTAACGCCTGCTCAATGTCCGCGTCTAGTTCCCACTTTACCGGTGCCACCAGGCAGGAGGCGGGAAGTATGGGAGTGGGATCCATGGGCCGCTCCTCTGTGTCATACTGCCGGGACAATTTGTCTGCCTTCAAGTTCTGGGAGCCTGGTCTGTAGGAAAGGATGGACACAAAACGGGTGAAAAACATGGCCCACCTTGCCTGGCAAGGTTTCAGTCTCCTCGCTGCCCGGATGTACTCCAGATTGCGGTGGTCAGTCCAGATGAGAAAAGGGTGTTTAGACCCCCCAAGCCAATGTCTCTACGCCTTCAAGGCCTTGATAACAGCCAACAGCTCCCGGTCCCCCACGTCATAGTTTCGCTCCGCCGGGCTGAGCTTCTTCGAGAAGAAGGCACAGGGGCGGAGCTTAGGTAGCGTACCCGAGCGCCGGGAGAGCACAGCTCCTATCCAAGCCTCGGACGCATCCACTTCCACTATGAATGCTAAAGAGGGATCCGGATGGGCCAGCGCGGGAGTCGAGGTAAACAGACCCCTCAGGTGACCAAAAGTCCTGTCCGCCTCAGCCGACAACTACAAATGTACCGGGCCCCCATTCGGCAGTGAGGTACCTGACCAAAAACCCGGATAAATCTCTGGTAGTAGTTGGCAAACCCTAAGAACCGCTGCACCTCCTTTACCCTGGTGGGAGTCAGTCAATTACGCACGGCTGAAATGCGGTCACTCTCCATCTCCACCACCGAGGTGGAAATGCATTACCCTAGGAAGGAGATGGACTGCTGGAAGAACAGGCGTTTCTCAGCCTTGACGTACAGGTCATGCTCCAACAGGCGACCAAGCACACTGCACACCAGGGACACATGCTCGGCGCGTGTAGCGGAGTATGTCAGAATGTCATCAATATACACCACTACACCCTGCCCGAGCAGGTCCCTGAAAATCTAATCTACAAAGACTTAGAAGACTGATAGCGCATTCATCAACCCATACGGCATGATGAGGTACTCATAGTGCCCTGAGGTGGTACTGAAAGCTGACTTCCACTCGCCTCCCTCCCGGATACGCACCAGGTTGTAAGTTCTCCTGAGATCTAGTTTGGTGAAGAAGCGTGGCCCGTGCATTGACTCAATCGCTGTGGCTATGAGTGGTAGCGGGTAACAAAACCTCACAGTGATCTGGTTCAGACCTCTATAGGGCACACACCTCCCTCTTTCTTCTTCACAAAAATAAACTCGAGGAGGCGGGTGAAGTGGAGGACAGAATGTACCCCTGACATAGGAATTTGGAGACAAATGTTTCCATAGCCGCCGTCTCCGCCTGTGAGAGGGGACTCCTGGGAAGTGCAGCGTCTACCAGGAGATCTATCGCACAATCGCCCCGTCGATGGGGTGGTAATTGAGTTGCCTTCTTTTTGGAGAAGGCGAGAGCCAAATCGGCATATTCAGGGGGAATGCGCATGATGGAGACCTGGTCTGGACTTTCCACCGAAGTAGCACCAACGGAAACCCCTAAACACCTACCTGAGCACTCTCGCGACCACCCCGTGAGAGCCCTCTGTTGCCAAGGAACAGTGGGGTCATGACAAGCTAACCAGGGTAGGCCTAGCACCATGGGAAACGCAGGAGAGTCAATTAGGAAGAGACTAATTCTCTCATTGTGACCTCGCTGGGTCACCATGCCCAGAGGAGCGGTGGCCTCCCTAATCAACCCTGACCCTAATGGTTGACTATCTAAGGTGTCAACGGGGAAAGGGACAACCACGGGAACAGTGGCGATCCCTTAACTATGGGCGAATGATCTATCTATAAAATTCCCAGCTGCGCCTGAATTGACAAGCGCCTTATGCTGGGAATGCGGGGAACACTCAGGAAAGGTGACATACAAAAATATATGTGGAACAGAGGGCTCTGGGTGAGAATGGTGTCGACTCCCCTGGGTTGTCGCCAGAAAGCCCTGCCTGCTGTCTTGATACCCAGAGTAACCAACCCGGCACCGACTGGCAGTGTGACCACAGATGGTGCATAAGCTGGAACCTCCTCCTGTGAGGGGGTGCGGGGGGATGGAACCAACAGACCCCAATCTGAACATCCACGGGTAGCCAGCAGGTTATCCAGCCGGATGGACAGGTCCACCAGCTGGTCGAATGTGAGGGTGGCGTCTCTGCAGGCCAACTCCCGACGGACTTCTTCGCGCAGACTGCAGCGATAATGGTCGATCAGGGCCCTGTCGTTTTCACCCTGCGCCGTCAGCCAGGGTTCGAAATTCCAGGGCGAACTCCTGGGCACTCCTTGTCCCCTGCCTCAGATGGATGAGGCATTCACCTGCCGCTCTACCCTCGGGTGGGTGGTCAAAGTTTGCCCGGAAACGGCGGGTGAACTCCTCAAACTGGTACAACATCGCATCTCCCTCTCTCCACGTGGCATTGACCCACTCCAGAGCTTTCCCTGTGAGGCACGAGACGAGGGCGGACACTCTCTCACGGACCGAAGGAACTGGGTGGACGGTTGCCAGGTAAATGTCTAACTGCAACAGGATCTCCTGACAGTTCGCAGCCATCCCATCGTATTCCTGGGGAAGGGAGAGACGAATCCCACTGAGACCAGGAGAAGGAGGGGCGTGTAATGGAGACCCCGGTTGTGCTGGTGGAGGGGCTGGTAGAACTCCCTGTCTCTCCCAGTTTACCTTTGTCTGGACAACACGGTCCATGGCGGTGACAAGATGGTGGAGCATTGCTGCGTGCACCTAGATGTGCTCCTCCACCCCTATACCCGGGGTACCTGCTCCTGCTGACTCCATAAGTTTGGTCCGGAATTCTGTAAAGGTTGTGTACTGGCGGCAAAGAAGTCAGGCGCAGGAGAGCAAAAACTGTGTTTCAACGGCATAGTTTAACCTCTCTAGGGTATGTGGGACGTGTGCGGTTTAAAGATTAACTTCTTGTGAATCCAACCACAATGTCAGATTTCAAAAATGCTTTATGGCGAAAGCATAACTTACATCGCCCAGCAGACAAATCATTACAAACAGTAACCAGCCAAGTAGAAGAGTTACACAAGTTAGAAATAGAGATAAAATTTGTCATTTACCTTTGATGATCTTCATATGGTTGCACTCAGAAGATATTAATTTATTCAATAAATGTTCCATTTGTTCGATAAAGTCTCTCTTCATATCCAAAAACCTTTCTTCAGTAATCCACAGGCTCAAACGCAGTCACAACAGGCAGACAAAAAAAATCAAAATTGTATCCGTAAAGTTCATAGAAACATGTCAAGGATGTTTATATTCAATCCTCAGGTTGTTTTTAGCCTAAATAATCAATAATATTAATTTTTGCCTAAATCGCTAAATAATTTTAGCCTAAATAATCGATAATATTTCAACCGGACAATAACTTATAAAAGGTAAACAAGAGAGTTACTCTCTCGGTCGCCCTCATGAAAAAGCTCTGTGACATGTTAGGGTCCACTCATTCAGACTACTCTTACTCCCTCATTTTTCAGAATACAAGCCTGAAACAATTTCTAAAGACTGTTGACATCTAGTGGAAGGCATAGGAACTAACAATTTGAATCCTAAGTCAATGGATATTGTAATGGCATTGAATAGAAAACTACAAAAAAGAAAAATCCTAATTCCTGAATGGATTTTTCTTAGGATTTCGCCTGCCATATCAGTTCTGTTATACTCACAGACACTATTTTAACAGTTTAGAGTGTTTTCTATCCAAATCTACCAATTATATGCATATCCTATCTTCTGGCCCTGAGTATAAATCAGTTTAATTTGGGCACGCTTTTCATCCAAAATTCCAAATGCTGCCCCCTACCCTAGAGAAGTTAATAATAAAAATCACCGTAAAGAGGAACAATCAATACAATGGGTACAAACCCCTTCGCACACCAGAATAACGTGCACAAGCACTTAAAATAAGCAATTCCGGACAAGGACATGGGGGTAACAGAGGGTTAAATACACAACATGTAATGATAAATTGAAAACAGGTGTGTGGGAAGACCAGACAAAACAAATGGAAAATTAAAAGTGGATCGATGATGGCTAGAAGACCGGCGACGCCGACCGCCGAACAAGGAGAGGAACCAACTTCGGCGGAAGTCGTGACAAGTAATGGGTGCAAAAAAAATCTTGATTGAGTTAGTACGCATGTATATGATAAATAAATTGTTATTTATCATTGTGTAGCATACAATTATCAATCAATCTCTCAATGTAAATGCAAAAACACAGATATTAAAAACATGTTTTTTTTTAAAAATCTACTTAAAAAAAAATGTTGATGACTTTTCACGTAGTTTTAGTTTTATTTTCAGTTCCACTAACTTTGAGTTCAAATTAATTGTAGTTTAAATACCAAACCAAATGATATGGGGATTTCCAGGTCAGTCTATGCAACACTGGTGGCAACAATGGTGGCATTGTGAACAAAGAAAGGTACACTAAACCATTTGTACAAAAATAAAAGCCCTTTCCAAAAATCTAAATGGACTACTCTAAGCTAAATTACATCTAAATGGGCCAATAGATTAAATAAATCCAGGTCACTTGTTAACTTCACTTGTCTAAATAGATTTAATGCATATGTGAGGTCTGAATAAGTCATTGATCAATAGATGTATGTTTTTTTGTGAAGCTGTACTTGTCGGGAGAGTTATTCTATGTAGTCCATATGATCAAACCATGCAAAGCTGTACTTGTCGGGAGAGTTATTCTATGTAGTCCATATGATCAAACCATACGAAGCTGTACTTGTCGGGGGAGTTAATCCCTCATATTCCATAGGATCAAACCATACGAGGCATGAGCTCATTCCAGCTTGCATGACATCCCTGGTCTTCCATTGTGGTTTGGAAAAATATGAGATTAGATTATATTTTAGACACACACACACACACACACACTTCCACACAGAGACACGTACAGTCCTTCTCTCTCCGGGGGGACGATAGTCTACTCAGCATCTGGCTTTGATTACCAGACTACCACAACCTCGCCAACAGCAAAACATTCACACAGAAACACAGCCATCATCTGATCCATATTTCATACCTCATTATACAGCTCCCCAGTGCCCTGAAACACCCAAGCAATGTCTCCTATTATCCAAGGACAGAACAAAGCTATGTACCTCTATCCCCTCGCCATGCTGGGCAAAGAGCTGTCTGTAAGCTATCGGACCAAAACGACTGCGTGTGTGTGTGTGTGTGCATGCGTGTGTGTGTCTGTGTGTGTATGTGTCTGTGTCTGTCTGTGTTTGTGTGGTGTGTGTGTGTGCAAGGGAGCGTGCGTGTTTGTGTGTGAGTGTGTAGGATTGGGAGCCTGTATTTTAACCCTAAAAGTGCCAACCTACTGTACTTTGTCTTAAAAGCGCCACAGGGGTTATTTTTTTACCCTACATCGGTAATGATTGCAAAGAGAGGCTGTCTGTCAAGCAGTAAGACTTTTCCTTCAATTACATTTTTGTAACACAAGTTATGGGTTTTACTTCCCCCAAAATAACATATATTAGAACATTTTCACACATTTATAGTCACATTTGATTATTAGAAATATACATTTTGGGCTGTTTTTGATGTTTTTAACAGTTATTTAGATACATTTCATCCATACAAATTTGTCATGAAAAATGTTATTTTATTCAATCAAAGTGCTGTGTTGCTTTAATACTCAGAGGTTGAGAAATTGGCAAATGAGCAAATCTGACGTACTGGTACTGTTAAGGTTTTCTTGTGTCGAAGGAGAGGAGGACCAAAATGCAGCGTGGTTATCTTCATACATCTTTAATAATGATGATACAATACAAAAACAATAAACATACTGTGAAAAACCTAACCAGCCCTATCTGGTGCAAACAAACACAGAGACAGGAACAATCACCCACGAAACACTCAAAGAATATGGCTGCCTAAATATGGTTCCCAATCAGAGACAACGATAAACACCTGCCTCTGATTGAGAACCACTCCAGGCAACCATAGACTTTTCTAGACAACTATACTACACCACAATCCCATAACCTACAAAAAACCCCAAGACAAAACACACCACATAAATAACCCATGTCACACCCTGGCCTGACCAAAATAATAAAGAAAACACAAAATACTAAGACCAGGGCGTGACAGGGACAACCTAAGATAGCCACCGATAAGGGCGTTAAAGGCAACATGGGAGCTGGTGCCGTCACACTTTTAGCTATACATTTGGAACGCTATGGGAAATCAACTCAGTTCCAAGTGCATCTTAATTAAAGATGAGACTCTCAGCTTTGTACAGAGACATTATATTGACTGGTATAGAGACATTGACTGAGTTATTAAGTTGTCACATCCCTCCAATAGAGTTCCAGACTCTTGTAGAATCTATGCCAAGGTACATTAAAACTATTCTGGCTCGTGGTGGCTAGGGCTGGTTTTTAGGATTTAGAAATAAAAACAAATCAGAAATGCCTGATTTACGTAAGTATTCAGACCCTTTGCAATGAGACTCTAAATTGAGCTCAGATGCATCTTGTTTCCATTGATCACCCTTGAGATGTTTCTACAACTTGATTGGAGTCCACTTGTGGTAAATTCAATTGATTGGACATAATTTGGAAAGGCCTGTCTATGTAAGGTCCCACAGTTGACAGTGAGGTCAAAGGATTTGTCCGTAGAGCTCCAAGACTGGACTGTGTCGAGGCACAGATCTAGGGAAAAATACCAAAACATTTCTGCAGCATTGAAGGCCCCCAAGAACACAGTGGCCATAATTTTTAACTCTTGTGTGGTGTTCACGTCACGCCCTGATCTGTTTCACCCCTTTTGGACTATTAATAACCATCTTGGACTCTAACCATCTGCCTCCTGTATCTGCATCTGGGTGTCGCCTTGTGCCCTCATAGTACGTCATGGTAGACCCAGCAGACTTGGACCAGCTCCGTCACGCTGTCTCCCTGCAGGGAGCGACTATTGGGAGACATGAGGAGCTACTACAGGACCTTCTGGAAGGGCTTCGTTCCCTGACGGAATGCCATGACCAAGGGTTCATTATTACCCACAGCACTGTTCCTGTTATTCTACGGGTTTCAGGAAATCACAGTAAGGCTATACAGCTGCTTCTCATTGAGTCTCCCCATGTTCCAGTTGTTTTGGGATTTTCTTGGCTTAAAAAACACAAGTTCAACCTGGGTTGTAGTCCGTTTTGCCATTCCCATTGCCTCAAATCAGTGCAGCCTTCCCCGAGAAAGCCTCCTCAGGGCTTAAGTCAAGTCTCAGATTTCTCTACCATCCCCACAGAATACCACGACCTACTGGAGGTTTTCAGCAAGACACAGGCTACATCTTTTCCCCCGCATCGTCCTTATGATTGTGCCATTGTTCTCCTCCCAGTCACCACACCACCTTGTGGTAGGTTACATTCTCTATCTGGCAGACACTCGCTTCGATAACCGAGACACCAGACCAGCATACAAGCTAGCTGTAATCAGGTCAGTGCAGAGAGACAAGCTAGCTGCAATCAGGTCAGTGCAGAGAGACAAGCTAGCTGCAATCAGGTCAGTGCAGAGAGACAGGCTAGCTGTAATCAGGTCAGTGCAGAGAGACCAGCTAGCTGTAATCAGATCAGTGCAGAGAGACCAGCTAGCTGCAATCAGGTCAGTGCAGAGAGACAGGCAAGCTGTAATCAGGTCAGTGCAGAGAGACAAGCTAGCTGCTATCAGGTCAGTGTAGAGAGACAAGCTAGCTGCTATCAGGTCAGTGTAGAGAGACAAGCTAGCTGCAATCAGGTCAGTGCAGAGAGACAAGCTAGCTGCAATCAGGTCAGTGCAGAGAGACAAGCTAGCTGCAATCAGGTAAGTGCAGAGAGACAGGCTAGCTGTAATCAGGTCAGTGCAGAGAGACAAGCTAGCTGCTATCAGGTCAGTGTAGAGAGACAAGCTAGCTGCAATCAGGTCAGTGTAGAGAGACAAGCTAGCTGTAATCAGGTCAGTGCAGAGAGACAGGCTAGCTGTAATCAGGTCAGTGCAGAGAGACAAGCTAGCTGCAATCAGGTCAGTGTACAGAGACAAGCTAGCTGTAATCAGGTCAGTGCAGAGAGACAAGCTAGCTGCAATCAGGTAAGTGCAGAGAGACAAGCTAGCTACAATCAGGTCAGTGCAGAGAGACAAGCTAGCTACAATCAGGTCAGTGCAGGGAGACAAGCTAGCTGCAATCAGGTCAGTGCAGAGAGACAAGCTAGCTGTAATCAGGTCAGTGCAGAGAGACCAGCTAGCTGTAATCAGATCAGTGCAGAGAGACCAGCTAGCTGCAATCAGGTCAGTGCAGAGAGACAGGCTAGCTTTAATCAGGTCAGTGCAGAGAGACAAGCTAGCTGCTATCAGGTCAATGTAGAGAGACAAGCTAGCTGTAATCAGGTCAGTGTAGAGAGACAAGCTAGCTGCAATCAGGTCAGTGCAGAGAGACAAGCTATCTGTAGTCAGGTCAGTGTAGAGAGACAAGCTAGCTGCTATCAGGTCAGTGCAGAGAGACAAGCTAGCTGCTATCAGGTCAGTGTAGAGAGACAAGCTAGCTGTAATCAGGTCAGTGTAGAGAGACAAGCTAGCTGCAATCAGGTCAGTGCAGAGAGACAGGCTAGCTGTAATCAGGTCAGTGCAGAGAGACAAGCTAGCTGCTATCAGGTCAGTGTAGAGAGACAAGCTAGCTGCTATCAGGTCAGTGTAGAGAGACAAGCTAGCTGTAATCAGGTCAGTGTAGAGAGACAAGCTAGCTGCAATCAGGTCAGTGCAGAGAGACAAGCTAGCTGCAATCAGGTCAGTTTTAGAGAGACAAGTTAGCTGCAATCAGGTCAGTGTGGGACAAGTGGGTGGCCTTACTTCCCCTGATTTATAACTCTGGGCCCAACGTTACTGCTGATGAGCAGCTTATGCCATTTAGGGGCCGCTGCCCCTTCAGGTAGCATATACCGTCTAAACCTGCAAAATATGAAATCAAGATCTGCTCTGCCTGTTTCATCATATGCGTGGAACTTGCAAGTGTATAAGGGGAAGCCAGATGGAGGAGCCCCTGAGATGAACCAAGGGATGCAGGTTGTCCTGGACGTGACACAGGGACTCCGTGGCCACAACATCACATGCAAAAACATTTTTACTTTGCACAAGAGGAAGTTTTTTTATTTATGTTACCTTTATTTAACCAGGCAAGTCAGTTAAGAACAAATTCTTATTTTCAACAATGGCCTAGGAACAGTGGATTAACTGCCTGGTCAGGGGCAGAACAACAGATTTGTACCTTGTCAGCTCAGGGGTTTGAACTCACAACCTTCCAGTTACTAGTCCAACGCTCTAACCACTACGCTACCCTGTTCCTACGATGGTAGGAACAGTACAAAAAACAAGTCAGAGCTCCCACCTCAGCTGTTCAATACACAGAACAGGCCTATAAATTCCTGAGTTTGTGTTCATGGCCGACACCTACATTATGTTCTACGTGCCAAAGAAAGGAAAAAATGTGGTACTCATGAGTACGCTGCATAGGGATGGGGAATCTGTGGCCAGGAACATGAAAAAACTGAAATCATCACGGATTACAATGCCTCATAAGGAAGGGTGGACAATTTAGACAAGCTGGTGACTGCCTACAGCTGCAAAAGAAGGACCCTACTCTGGCCACTTGTGCTATTCTTCAACATATTGGACATCTTGGCATACAACACGTTTGTCATCTGGATGCCATTGAACCCAGATTGGAACAGAGGGAAGCTCCAGACAAGACAGCTCTTTCTCGCTGGGCAAGGCATTGATAAAACCTCAAATCCAGAGGAGGCAATATATCCCAAGGACCCCGGCTTCTGCAGCCTTCGTGAGGAGGATTGGGAGGAGGATGCTGGTGCCTCAACCGCCCAACCCACAGAACCAACAACTTCAATACCGGAAGTCTGAGTGAGGTTGTTGCGAGTGTGTGTCTGACTCTCCTACCTTGGCCTGCTGTAACAAAAATATGAGTGTTTTCGTCATTCTAGATTGCATCTGGGTAGCAACAAGAAGAAGCGCTGCGATGTGTGTGAAGGACAGGAAGATACAGTACACATGCATCAACTGCAAGAAATACATTTCCAACACACACACAGTAAAACTCTGTCCCTCATTTGATGTGTAGACTGGCCTTAATTTGTGTTCAGTTGGGCTCATTTATCATTTCCATAAAATACTGTATGTAGACTGTGTCCTCCAATTTGTTCAGTTCAAAGCAATAGACATCAATAGTGCTGCATTTGTATTTGTTCAAGATTAACATGATTTACTCCACCCATGTCTTGATTATAATTTTATTTAAAAATATGAATAGTGCTTTTATTGATGAATGTGATCTAGCAGAAGTAAATGGCAAATATTAACCATGTATGTGTAACGGATGTGAAACGGATAGCTTAGTTAGCGGTGGTGCACGCTAAATAGCGTTTCAATCGGTTACGTCACTTGCTCTGAGACCTTGAAGTAGTTGTTCCCCTTGCTCTGCAAGGGCTGTGGCTTTTGTGGATCGATGGGTAACGATGCTTTGTGGGTGACTGTTGTTGATGTGTGCAGAGGGTCCCTGGTTCGCGCCCGGGTATGGGCGAGGGGACGGTCTAAAGTTATGCTGTCTATATTGCTTATAATTGATATAAGTCAACATCTAAATATTAAGCATTTTTACATAAATGGTTATGGCTGCATTGTTTAAAAACCCAATAATGTTGCGGGTCCATCAGACCAGGGAAAATTGGGTGAATAACAAAAACATGAACACTACACAAGGGTTAAATGGAAGAAGTTTGGAACCACCAAGACTCTTCCTAGAGCTGGCCGCCCGGCCTAATAGAGCAATCGGGGAGATGGGCCTTGGTCAGGGAGTTGACCAAGAACCCAATGGTCACTCTGGCAAAGCTCCAGAGTTCCTCTGTGGAGATGGGAGCACCTTCCAGAAGGACAACCATCTCTGTAGCACTCCACCAATCAGGCCTTTATGGTAGAGTGAGGAAGTTACTCCTGAGTAAAAGGCACATGACAGCCCGCTTGGAGTTTGCCAAACGGCACCTAATGGACACTCATCAGTCTGATGAAACAAAGATTGAACTCTTTGTGTCACTGAAACCTGGCACCATCCCTACTGTGAAACATGGTGTTGGCATCATCATGCCGTGGGGATGTTTGTCAGTGGCAGGGACTGGGAGACTAGTCAGGATAGAGGGAAAGATGAACGGAGCGAAGTATCCCTAGCTGTGTACTCAGAGCATGCGCAGACCAGCTGGCTGGAGGGTTTATGGACATATTCAATCCCTCCCTATCCCAGTCTGCTGTCCACACTTGCTTCAAGATGTCCACCATTGGTGCTGTACCCAACAAGAGCAAAGGTAATTGAACTAAATTACTATTGCCCCTTAGCTCACTTCTGTCAAGACTAATTGCTTTGAAAGGCTAGTTAAGGATCAAATCACCTCCACCTTACCTGACACCCGAGACCCACTTCAATTTGCGTAGCGTCCCAAAATATCCACAGATAATGCAATGCCCTGCATGCTGCCCTATCCCATTTGGACAAGAGGAAGAACTATGGTAGAATGCTATAGCTCAGCCTTCAACACCATAGTACCCTCCAAGCTCATCATTAAAATCAGGGCCCTGGGTCCCCACCCTATGCAACTGGGTTCTGGACTTTCTGACACGCCGCCCGCAGGTGGTGAAGGTAGGAAACAACACTTCCAGTACGCTGATCCTCAACACAGGGGCCCCACAAGGGTGTGCTTAGCCCCCTCCTGTACTCCCTGTTCACCCATGACTGCGTGGCCACGCACGGCTCCAACTCAGTCATCAAGGTTGCAGACGACACAACAGTATTAGTCCTGATTACCAACAATGACGAGAGCCTACAAGGAGGAGGTGAGGGCCCTGGCGGAGTAAAGCCAGGAAAATAACCTCTCCCTCAACAAAACAAAGGAGCTGATCGTGGACTTCAGGAGACAGAGTGCGCACGCCCTTGCTCACATAGATGGGACCCCAGTGGAGAAGGTGAAAAGCTTCAAGTTCCTCAGAGCACACATCACTGACAATCTGAAATGTTCCACCCACACAGACAGTGTGGTGAAGAAGGTGGAACAGCGCATAAGGAAGTTGAAGACATTTGGTTTGGCCAAACTTTTACAGATGTGCAATTGAGAGCATCCTGCTGGTCTGTTTCACCCCCTGGTACGGCAACTGCACCGCCCGCAACCAAAGGGCACTCCAGCGGGTGGTGAGGTCTGCCCTACGCATCACCAGGGGCACGCTGCCTGCCCTCTATGACACCTACAGCACCCGATGTCACAGGAAGGTCAAAAAGATCATCAAGGACATCAACCACCCGAGCCATGGCCTCGGCCATCAAGAAGGCGAGGTCAGTACAGGTGCATAAAAGCTGGGACCGAGAGACTGAAAAACAGCTTATATCTCAAAGCCATCAGACTGCTAAATAGTCAGCACCACCCGGTTACTCAAATCTTAGAGGCTGCTGCTCTATGTACATAGACATGGAAACACTGGCCACCTTAAATGGGACAGTCTCTTAATTCATGTTTACACACTGTTTTACTCATTTCATATGTAAATTCAGCAAAAAAAGACAAATATAATAAGATAATTCTCCATTTAAACTTGTCTTTACGAATATGTAAAGTTAGTTTTGATTTAGAATGGCCCGTTATTTTTATTTTTTTATTTTTTATTTCACCTTTATTTAACCAGGTAGGCTAGTTGAGAACAAGTTCTCATTTACAACTGCGACCTGGCCAAGATAAAGCATAGCAGTGTGAGCAGACAACACAGAGTTACACATGGAATAAACAATTAACAAGTCAATAACACAGTAGAAAACAAAGGGGGAGTCAATATACAATGTGTGCAAAAGGCATGAGGAGGTAGACGAATAGTTAAAATTTTGCAGATTAACACTGGAGTGATAAATGATCAGATGGTCATGTACAGGTAGAGATATTGGTGTGCAAAAGAGCAGAAAAGTAAATAAATAAAAACAGTATGGGGATGAGGTAGGTGAAAATGGGTGGGCTATTTACCAATAGACTATGTACAGCTGCAGCGATCGGTTAGCTGCTCAGATAGCTGATGTTTGAAGTTGGTGAGGGAGATAAAAGTCTCCAACTTCAGCGATTTTTGCAATTCGTTCCAGTCACAGGCAGCAGAGTACTGGAACGAAAGGCGGCCAAATGAGGTGTTGGCTTTAGGGATGATCAGTGAGATACACCTGCTGGAGCGCGTGCTACAGATGGGTGTTGCCATCGTGACCAGTGAACTGAGATAAGGCGGATTTTTACCTAGCATGGACTTGTAGATGACCTGGTGCCAGTGGGTCTGGCGACGAATATGTAGCGAGGGCAGGGAAAAAAATACATAAATAAATTATAAATTATAAATAAATTATAGCCTATGCACTCGAATAGTGAATGGAGGCTTTCCCACTTGTTCGTTTTTCAATCATGCAACATAGGCAACTCTGGTTATTTCACTCCATGCATCAACCACTGTTTGAGGAGCGACAGGACATATTCTGCCCAAAATCTGTGTGCCATGGGCTCTTGTCGCTCTCCAACCCTGTTCCTGCAGCTACCTAGTGCTTAATTTGGGAAATCAAATTAAATCTGTTCAGGAATATCAACAGTAACATGTTTTCACAACAAAACATATTTCAATAAAATTTTGACGCCCCCTCTCTCTGAGAGATATATTCTGAAGCTAAAGGTAGGCTATTGTGTCAGTTTATTATGAAAATATAAAAATCCCCTATCAATAGGCTATTCAAAGTCAAATACAAATTCACTATAATTGATGGTTATAACTTCTTGGTGACGGGCAGTATTTTCACGTCCGGATAAAATGCATGCCCAAATTCAACTGCCTGCTACTCATCCCCAGAAGATAAGATATGCATATTATTAGCATAGAAAACACTCAGACGTTTCTAAAACTGTTTGAATCATGTCTGTGAGTATAACAGAACTTATTTAGCAGGCGAAACCCTGAGGACAAACATTACACTTTTTTTTTTGAGGTCACTCTCTTTCCAATCAAATCAAATCAAATCAAATGTATTTATATAGCCCTTCGTACATCAGCTGATATCTCAGAAACCCAGCCTAAAACCCCAAACAGCAAGCAATGTAGGTGTAGAAGCACGGTGGCCAGGAAAAACTCCCTAGAAAGGCCAAAACCTAGGAAGAAACCTAATGAGGAACCAGGCTATGAGGGGTGACCAGTCCTCTTCTGGCTGTGCCGGGTGGAGATTATAACAGAACATGGCCAAGATGTTCAAATGTTCATAAATTACCAGTATGGTCAAATAATAATAATCACAGTAGTTGTCGAGGGTGCAGCAAGTCAGCACCTCGGGAGTAAATGTCAGTTGGCTTTTCATAGCCGATCATTAAGAGTATCTCTACCACTCCTGCAGTCAGGTGAACAGGTAAGGATTCCATAGCCGCAGGCAGAACAGTTGAAACTGAAGCAGCAGCACGGCCAGGTGGACTGGGCACAGCAAGGAGTCATCATGCCAGGTAGTCCTGAGGTATGGTCCTAGGGCTCAGGTCCTCCGAGAGAGAGAAAGAAAGAGAGAAAGAGAGAATCAGAGAGAGCATACTTAAATTCACACAGGACACCGGAAAAGACAGGAGAAGTACTCCAGATATAACAAACTGACCCTAGCCCCCCGACACATAAACTACTGCAGCATAAATACTGGAGGCTGAGACAGGAGGGGTCAGGAGACACTGTGGGCCCATCCGATGATTCCCCCGGACAGGGCCAAACAGGAAGGATATAACCACACCCACCTTGCCAAAGCACAGCCCCCACACCACTAGAGTGATATCTTCAACCACCAACTTTCCATCCTGAGACAAGGCCGAGTATAGCCCACAAAGATCTCCACCACGGCACAACCCAAGGGGGGCGCCAACCCAGACAGGAAGATCACATCAGTGACTCAACCCACTCAAGTGACGCACCCCTCCTAGGCATGGCATGAAAGAGCACCAGTAAGCCAGTGACTCAGCCCCTGTAATAGGGTTAGAGGCAGAGAAACCCAGTGGAGAGAGGGGAACCGGCCAGGCAGAGACAGCAAGGGCGGTTCGTTGCTCCAGAGCCTTTCCGTTCACCTTCACACTCCGGGGCCAGACTACCCTCAATCATATGACCCACTAAAGAGAGGAGTCTTCAGTAAAGACTTAAAGGTTGAGACCGAGTCTGCATCTCTCACATGGGTAGGCAGACCATTTCATAAAAATGGAGCTCTATAGGAGAAATGTGAAATTCTAGGGACAATTAGGAGGCCTGTGTCTTGTGACCATGAAGGTATGTACGGCAGGACCACATCAGAGATATAGGTAGGAGCAAGCCCATGTAATGCTTTGTAGGTTAGCAGTAAAACCTTGAAATCAACCCTAGCCTTAACAGGAAGCCAATGTAGGGAGGCTAGCACTGGAGTAATATGATCAAATTTTTTGGTTCTAGTCAGGATTCTAGCAGCCGTATTTAGCACTAACTGAAGTTTATTTCGTGCTTTATCCGGGTAGCCGGAAAGTAGAGCATTGCAGTAGTCTAACCTAGAAGTAACAAAAGCATGGATACATTTTTTCTGCATCATTTTTTGACAGAACTTTTCAGATTTTTCCAATGGTACGTAGATGGAAAAAAAGCTGTCCTTGAAACAGTCTTGATATGTTCATCAAAAGAGAGATCAGGGTCCAGAGTAACGCCGAGGTCCTTCACAGTTTTATTTGAGACGACTGTACAACCATTAAGATTAATTGTCAGATTCAACAGAAGTCCTCTTTCTTTCTTGGGACCTAGAACAAGCATCTCTGTTTTGTCCGAGTTTAAAAGTAGAAAGTTTGCAGCCATCCACTTCCTTATGTCTGAAACACAGGCTTCTAGCGAGGGCAATTTTGGGGCTTCACCATGTTTCATTGAAATGTACAGCTGTGTGTCATCCGCATAGCAGTGAAAGTTAACATTATGTTTTCAAATTTCATCCCCAAGAGGTAAATATATAGTGAAAACCATAGTGGTCCTAAAACGGAACCTTGAGGAACACCGAAATTTACAGTTGATTTCTCAGAGAACAAACCATTCACAGAGACAAACTGATATATTTCTGACAGATACGATCTAAACCAGGCCAGAACTTGTCCGTGTAGACCAATTTGGGTTTCCAATTTCTCCAAAAGAATGTGGTGATCGATGGTATCAAAAGCAGCACTAAGGTCGAAGAGCACGAGGACAGATGCAGAGCCTTGGTCTGATGCCATTAAAAGGTAATTTACCACCTTCACAAGTGCAGTCTCAGTGCTATGATGGGGTCTAAAACCAGACTGAAGCACTTTTTATACATTATTTGTCTTCAGGAAGGCAGTGAGTTGCTGCGCAACAGCTTTTTCAAAAAATATTTGAGAGGAATGGAAGATTTGATATAGCCCGATAGGTTTTAAAATATTTTCTGGGTCAAGGTTTGGCTTTTTCAAGAGAGGCTTTATTACTGCCACTTTTAGTGAGTTTGTTACACATCCGGTGGATAGAGAGCCGTTTATTATGTTCAACATAGGAGGGCCAAGCACAGGAAGCATCTCTTTCAGTAGTTTAGTTGGAATAGGGTCCTGTATGCAGCTTGAAGGTTTAGAGCCATGATTATTATTATCATTGTGTCAAGAGATATAGTACTAAAACACTTGAGTGTCTCTCTTGATCCTATGTCCTGGCAGAGTTGTGCAGACTCAGGACAAATGGAATACGCAGATTTAAAGAGGACTCCGTAATTTGCTTTCTAATAATCATGATCTTTTCCTCAAAGAAGTTTATGAATTATTACTGCTGAAGTGAAAGCCATCCTCACTTGGGGAATGCTGCTTTTTAGTTAGCTTTGGACAGTATCAAAAATAAATTTTGGATGGGACTACATGGGATTTCATTGGGAATCCAGATTTCTAAGGGACCTTATTGCAGTTCCTATCGCTTCCACTGGATGTCAACAGTCTAGAAATTGTTTGAGGAATTGTTTATTCCTTTGTGTAATGTAGAAGTACTTGTAGAAGTACTTGAACGAGGGTCACTTCAAGTGTACTGTTAGATAGAGGCGCATGACCAGAAAGCATGCTTCAGTTTGTATTCTTCCTGTATTGAACACAGATCATCCCGTCTTAAATTTTATCGATGATATATGTTAAAAAATACCTAAAGTTATATTACAAAAGTAGTTTGAAATGTTTTGGCGAAGTTTACAGGTAACCTTTGAGATATTTTGTAGTCAGATTGCTCAAGTTGGAACCAGTGTTTTTCTGGATCAAACGTGGCAAATAAATAGACATTTTGGATATACACTGCTCAAAAAAATAAAGGGAACACTTAAACAACACAATGTAACTCCAAGTCAATCAAACTTCTGTGAAATCAAACTGTCCACTTAGGAAGCAACACTGATTGACAATAAATTCCACATGCTGTTGTGCAAATGGAATAGACAACAGGTGGAAATTATAGGCAATTAGCAAGACACCCCCAATAAAGGAGTGGTTCTGCAGGTTGTGACCACAGACCACTTCTCAGTTCCTATGCTTCCTGGCTGATGTTTTGGTCACTTTTGAATGCTGGCGGTGCTTTCACTCTAGTGGTAGAATGAGACGGAGTCTACAACTCACACAAGTGGCTCAGGTAGTGCAGCTCATCCAGGATGGCACATCAATGCGAGCTGTGGCAAGAAGGTTTGCTGTGTCTGTCAGCGTAGTGTCCAGAGCATGGAGGCGCTACCAAGAGACAGGCCAGTACATCAGGAGACATGGAGGAGGCCGTAGGAGGGCATCAACCCAGCAGCAGGACCGCTACCTCCACCTTTGTGCAAGGAGGAGCAGGAGGAACACTGCCAGAGCCCTGCAAAATGACCTCCAGCAGGCCACAAATGTGCATGTGTCTGCTCAAACGGTCAGAAACAGACTCCATGAGGGTGGTATGAGGGCCCGACGTCCACAGGTGGGGGTTGTGCTTACAGCCCAACACCGTGCAGGACGTTTGGCATTTGCCAGAGAACACCAAGATTGGCAAATTCGCCACTGGCGCCCTGTGCTCTTCACAGATGAAAGCAGGTTCACACTGAGCACGTGACAGACGTGACAGAGTCGGGAGACGCCGTGGAGAACGTTCTGCTGCCTGCAACATCCTCCAGCATGACAGGTTTGGCAGTGTGTCAGTCATGGTGTGGGGTGGCATTTCTTTGGGGGGCCGCACAGCCCTCCATGTGCTCGCCAGAGGTAGCCTGACTGCCATTAGGTACCGAGATGAGATCCTCAGACCCCTTGTGAGACCATATGCTGGTGCGGATGGCCCTGGGTTCCTCCTAATGCAAGACAATGCAAGACCTCATGTGGCTGGAGAGTGTCAGCAGTTCCTGCAAGAGGAAGGCATTGATGCTATGGACTGGCCTGCATGTTCCCCAGACTTGAATCCAATTGAGCACATCTGGGACATCATGTTTCGCTCCATCCACCAACGCCACGTTGCACCACAGACTGTCCAGGAGTTGGCGGTTGCTTTAGTCCAGGTCTGAGAGGAGATCCCTCAGGAGACCATCCGCCACCTCATCAGGAGCATGCCCAGGCATTGTAGGCAGGTCATACAGGCACGCGGAGGGCACACACACTACTGAGCCTCATTTTGACTTGTTTTAAGGACATTACATCAAAGTTGGATCAGCCTGTAGTGTGGTTTTCCACTTTAATTTTGAGTGTGACTCCAAATCCAGACCTCCATGGGTTGATAAATTTGATTTCCATTGATACATTTCGTGTGATTTTGTTGTCAGCACATTCAACTACGTAAAGAATTTTTTTTTTAATAAGAACATTTCATTCATTCAGATCTGTTATTTTAGTATTCCCTTTATTTTTTTGAACAGTGTATATCGACGGAATTAATCGAACAAAAGGACCATTTGTGATGTTTATGGGACATATTGGAACAAAAGAAGCTTGTCAAAGGTAAGTCATGAATTATATTTTTATTTCTGCATTTTGTGTCGCGCCTGCAGGGTTGAAATATGCTTTCTCTCTTTTGTTTCCGGAGGTAATATCCTCAGATAATAGCATCGTTTGCCTTCACCGAAAAGCCTTTTTGAAATCTGACATGTTGGCTGGATTCACAACACGTGTAGCTTTAATTTGGTATCTTACATGAGTGATTTAATGAAAGTTTGATTCTTATAGTAATGTATTTGTTTTTGGTGCTCTGCATTTTCCCTGGCTTTTGGCCAGGTGGGACGCTAGCGTCCTACATATCCCAGAGAGGTTATTAATCTGTAAGCCGCCCTGCACAATCAATGAACCAACAGCATCGCCTAGGCCTACATGTTCTCTCCCAGACTCATGGATAGAAAGATTTGAGCGTAGCTGAAAGTAACCAGTCCATACATTCAGAAAGTAAAAACAGTTTTTTTAGAAATGTTTGCAAATTTATAAAAATAGAAAAAATGTAATATCAAATATCAAATTTTCAAAGTTTTCAGACCTTTTACTCAGTACTTTGTTGAAGCACCTTCGGCAGCGATTACAGCCTTGAGTGTTCTTGGGTATGACTCTACAAGCTTGTCACACCTGTATTTGAGGAGTTTCTCCCATTCTTCTCTGCAGATCCTCTCAAGCTCTGTCAGGTTGTATGGGGAGCGCCGCTGCACAGCTATTTCCAGGTCTCTCCAGAGTTGTCCGATCGGGTTCAAGTCCGGGCTCTGGCTAGGCCACTCAAGGACATTCAGATACTTGTCCACTCCTGCATTGTCTTGGCTGTGTGCTTAGAGTCGTTGTCCTGTTGGAAGGTAAACCTTCGCCCCAGTCTGAGGTCTTTGAGCGTTCTGGAGCAGGTTTTCATCAAGGATCTTGCTGTATTTCCCATCAAATCTAATCCAATTTGATTGGTCACCCACACATATTTTTCAGATGTTATTGCTTGAGAAGCAAAATGCTTGTGTTCCTAGCTCCAACAGTGCCGTAGAATCTAATAATTCACAAAAATAAACACATTTTTAAAAACAAAATAATGTTAAGAATAAATATTAGGATGTACAATGTCTGAGTGGCATTGACTATAATAAGGTGGAATACAGTATACAAACTCAGCAAAAAAAGAAATTCTCTCACTGTCAACTGTGTTTATTTTCAGCAAACTTAACATGTGTAAATATTTGTAGGAACATAACCAGATTGAACAACTGAGACAAACTGAACAAGTTCCACAGACATGTGACAGACAGCAATGGAATTATGTGTCCCTGAACAAAGGGGGATCAAAATCAAAAGTAACAGTCAGTATCTGGTGTGGCCAACAGCTACATTGAGTACTGCAGTGTATCTCCTCTTCATGGACTGCACCAGATTTGCCAATTCTTGCTGTGAGATGTTACCCCACTCTTCCCCCAAGGCACCTGCAAGTTCCCGGATAATTATGAGGGGAATGACCCAAGCCCTGAACCCTCTGAACTGAACTAGGTCCCAGATGTGCTCAATGGGATTGAGATGCGGGCTCTTTGCTGGCCATGGCAGAACACTGACATTCCTGTCTTGCAGGAAATCACGCGGAGAGCGAGCAGTATGGATGGTGGCATAGTCATGCTGGAGGGTCATGTCAGGATGAGCCTGCAGGAAGGGTACCACATGAGGGAGGAGGATGTCTTCCCTGTAACTCACAGTGTTGAGATTGCCTGCAATGACAACAAGCTCAGTCCGATGATGCTGTGACACACCACCCCAGACCATGACGGACCCTCCACCTCCAAATTGAGTACAGGCCTCGGTGTAATGCTCATTCCTTTGACGATAAACATGAATCCGACCATCACCCCTCAATGAAAGAGCAGTTTTTGCCAGTCCTGTCTGGTTTAGCGATGGTTGCCCATAGGCAACGTTGTTGCCAGTGATGTCTGGTGAGGACCTGCCTTACAACAGGCCTACAAGCCCTCAGTCCAGCCTCTCTCAGCCTATTGCGGACAGTAGGAGCACTGATGGAGGGATTGTGCATTCCTGGTGTAACTTGGGTAGTTGTTGTTGCTATCCTGTACCTGTCCCACAGGTGTGATGTTCGGATGTACCGATCCTGTGCAGGTGTTGTTACACGTGGTCTGCCACTGCGAGGACGATCAGCTGTCCTTCCTGTCTCCCTGTAGCACTGTCTTGGGCGTCTCACAGTACAGGCATTACAATGTATTACCCTGGACACATATGCAGTCCTCATGCCTCCTTGCAGCAGGCCTAAGGCACGTTCACGCAGATGAGCCGGGAACCTAGGCATCTTTCTTTTGGTGTTTTTTAAAGTCACTAGAAAGGCCTTTAGTGTCCTAAGTTTTCATAACTGTGGCCTTAATTGCCTACTGTCTGTAAGCTGTTAGTGTCTTAACGACCATTCCACAGGTGCATGTTCATGAATTGTTTGTGGTTCATTGAACAAGCATGGGAAACAGTGTTTAAACACTTTACAATGAAGATCTGTGAAGTTATTGTGATTTTTACAAATTATCTTTGAAAAACAGGGTCCTGAAAAAGGGATATTTCTTTGTTTTTGCAGTCCCAGTGGTGGCCCAAAGCCATGAGACACTTTATGTTGGTGTTTCTTTTATTCTGACTGTTACCTGTACCTCTATGTTACAGTCCTAGTGGTGGCCCAAAGCCAAGAGACACTTTATGTTGGTGTTTCTTTTATTCTGGCAGTTACCTGTACCTCTATGTTACAGTTACAGTCCTAGTGGTGGCCCAAAGCCATGAGACACTTTATGTCGGTGTTTCTTTTATTCTGGCAGTTACCTGTACCTCTATGTTACAGTCCTAGTGGTGGCCCAAAGCCATGTGGCACTTTATGTCGGTGTTTCTTTTATTCTGGCAGTTACCTGTACCTCTATGTTACAGTCCTAGTGGTGGCCCAAAGCCATGAGACACTTTATGTTGGTGTTTCTTTTATTCTGGCAGTTACCTGTACCTCTATGTTACAGTTACAGTCCTAGTGGTTTCCCAAAGCCATGAGACACTTTATGTTGGTGTTTCTTTTATTCTGGCAGTTACCTGTACCTCTATGTTACAGTTACAGTCCTTGTGGTGGCCCAAAGCCATGAGACACTTTATGTTGGTGTTTCTTTTATTCTGGCAGTTACCTGTACCTCTATGTTACAGTCCTAGTGGTGGCCCAAAGCCATGTGACACTTTATGTCGGTGTTTCTTTTATTCTGGCAGTTACCTGTACCTCTATGTTACAGTCCTAGTGGTGGCCCAAAGCCATGAAACACTTTATGTTGGTGTTTCTTTTATTCTGGCAGTTACCTGTACCTCTATGTTACAGTCCTAGTGGTGGCCCAAAGCCATGAGACACTCTATGTCGGTGTTTCTTTTATTCTGGCAGTTACCTGTACCTCTATGTTACAGTTACAGTCCTAGTGGTGGCCCAAAGCCATGAGACACTTTATGTTGGTGTTTCTTTTATTCTGACTGTTACCTGTGTCTCTATGTTACAGTCCTAGTGGTGGCCCAAAGCCATGAGACACTTTATGTTGGTGTTTCTTTTATTCTGGCAGTTACCTGTACCTCTATGTTACAGATACAGTCCTCATGGTGGCCCAAAGCCATGCGACACTTTATGTCGGTGTTTCTTTTATTCTGGCAGTTACCTGTACCTCTATGTTACAGTTACAGTCCTAGTGGTGGCCCAAAGCCATGAGACACTTTATGTCGGTGTTTCTTTTATTCTGGCAGTTACCTGTACCTCTATGTTACAGTCCTAGTGGTGGCCCAAAGCCATGAGACACTTTATGTTGGTGTTTCTTTTATTCTGGCAGTTACCTGTACCTCTATGTTACAGTTACAGTCCTAGTGGTTTCCCAAAGCCATGAGACACTTTATGTTGGTGTTTCTTTTATTCTGGCAGTTACCTGTACCTCTATGTTACAGTCCTAGTGGTGGCCCAAAGCCATGAGACACTTTATGTTGGTGTTTCTTTTATTCTGGCAGTTACCTGTACCTCTATGTTACAGTTACAGTCCTAGTGGTTTCCCAAAGCCATGAGACACTTTATGTTGGTGTTTCTTTTATTCTGGCAGTTACCTGTACCTCTATGTTACAGTTACAGTCCTAGTGGTGGCCCAAAGCCATGAGACACTGTATGTTTGTGTTTCTTTTATTATGGCAGTTACCTGTACCTCTATGTTACAGTCCTAGTGGTGGCCCAAAGCCATGAGACACTTTATGTTGGTGTTTCTTTTATTCTGGCAGTTACCTGTACCTCTATGTTACAGTCCTAGTGGTGGCCCAAAGCCATGAGACACTTTATGTTGGTGTTTCTTTTATTCTGGCAGTTACCTGTACCTCTATGTTACAGTCCTAGTGGTGGCCCAAAGCCATGAGACACTTTATGTTGGTGTTTCTTTTATTCTGTCAGTTACCTGTACCTCTATGTTACAGTCCTAGTGGTGGCCCAATGCCATGAGACACTTTATGGTGGTGTTTCTTTTATTCTGGCAGTTACCTGTACCTCTATGTTACAGTTATAGTCCTAGTGGTGGCCCAAAGCCACGAGACACTTTATGTTGGTGTTTCTTTTATTCTGTTTGTTACCTGTACCTCTATGTTACAGTCCTAGTGGTGGCCCAAAGCCAAGGGACACTTTATGTTGGTGTTTCTTTTATTCTGGCAGTTACCTGTACCTCTATGTTACAGTCCTAGTGGTGGCCCAAAGCCATGAGACACTTTATGTTGGTGTTTCTTTTATTCTGGCAGTTACCTGTACCTCTATGTTACAGACACAGTCCTAGTGGTGGCCCAAAGCCATGCGACACTTTATGTCGGTGTTTCTTTTATTCTGGCAGTTACCTGTACCTCTATGTTACAGTTAAAGTCCTAGTGGTGGCCCAAAGCCATGAAACACTTTATGTCGGTGTTTCTTTTATTCTGGCAGTTACCTGTACCTCTATGTTACAGACACAGTCCTAGTGGTGGCCCAAAGCCATGAGACACTTTATGTTGGTGTTTCTTTTATTCTGACTGTTACCTGTGTCTCTATGTTACAGTCCTAGTGGTGGCCCAAAGCCATGAGACACTTTATGTTGGTGTTTCTTTTATTCTGGCAGTTACCTGTACCTCTATGTTACAGATACAGTCCTCATGGTGGCCCAAAGCCATGCGACACTTTATGTCGGTGTTTCTTTTATTCTGGCAGTTACCTGTACCTCTATGTTACAGTTACAGTCCTAGTGGTGGCCCAAAGCCATGAGACACTTTATGTTGGTGTTCCTTTTATTCTGGCAGTTACCTGTACCTCTATGTTACAGTCCTAGTGGTGGCCCAAAGCCATGTGGCACTTTATGTCGGTGTTTCTTTTATTCTGGCAGTTACCTGTACCTCTATGTTACAGTTACAGTCCTTGTGGTAGCCCAAAGCCATGAGACACTTTATGTTGGTGTTTCTTTTATTCTGGCAGTTACCTGTACCTCTATGTTACAGTTACAGTCCTAGTGGTTTCCCAAAGCCATGAGACACTTTATGTTGGTGTTTCTTTTATTCTGGCAGTTACCTGTACCTCTATGTTACAGTCCTAGTGGTGGCCCAAAGCCATGAGACACTTTATGTTTGTGTTTCTTTTATTATGGCAGTTACCTGTACCTCTATGTTACAGTCCTAGTGGTGGCCCAAAGCCATGAGACACTTTATGTTGGTGTTTCTTTTATTCTGGCAGTTACCTGTACCTCTATGTTACAGTCCTAGTGGTGGCCCAAAGCCATGAGACACTTTATGTTGGTGTTTCTTTTATTCTGTTTGTTACCTGTACCTCTATGTTACAGTCCTAGTGGTGGCCCAAAGCCAAGGGACACTTTATGTTGGTGTTTATTTTATTCTGGCAGTTACCTGTACCTCTATGTTACAGTCCTAGTGGTGGCCCAAAGCCATTAGACACTTTATGTCGGTGTTTCTTTTATTCTGGCAGTTATCTGTACCTCTATGTTACAGTTACAGTCCAAGTGGTGGCCCAAAGCCATGAGACACTTTATGTCGGTGTTTCTTTTATTCTGGCAGTTACCTGTACCTCTATGTTACAGTCCTAGTGGTGGCCCAAAGCCATGAGACACTTTATGTTGGTGTTTCTTTTATTCTGGCAGTTACCTGTACCTCTATGTTACAGACACAGTCCTAGTGGTGGCCCAAAGCCATGCGACACTTTATGTCGGTGTTTCTTTTATTCTGGCAGTTACCTGTACCTCTATGTTACAGTTAAAGTCCTAGTGGTGGCCCAAAGCCATGAAACACTTTATGTCGGTGTTTCTTTTATTCTGACTGTTACCTGTACCTCTATGTTACAGTCCTAGTGGTGGCCCAAAGCCATGTGACACTTTATGTCGGTGTTTCTTTTATTCTGGCAGTTACCTGTACCTCTATGTTACAGTTACAGTCCTAGTGGTGGCCCAAAGCCATGAGACACTTTATGTTGGTGTTTCTTTTATTCTGACTGTTACCTGTGTCTCTATGTTACAGTCCTAGTGGTGGCCCAAAGCCATGGAACACTTTATGTTGGTGTTTCTTTTATTCTGGCAGTTACCTGTACCTCTATGTTACAGTCCTAGTGGTGGCCCAAAGCCATGAGACACTTTATGTTGGTGTTTCTTTTATTCTGACTGTTACCTGTGTCTCTATGTTACAGTCCTAGTGGTGGCCCAAAGCCATGGAACACTTTATGTCGGTGTTTCTTTTATTCTGGCAGTTACCTGTACCTCTATGTTACAGTCCTAGTGGTGGCCCAAAGCCATGAAACACTTTATGTTGGTGTTTCTTTTATTCTGGCAGTTACCTGTACCTCTATGTTACAGTCCTAGTGGTTGCCCAAAGCCATGAGACACTTTATTTTGGTGTTTCTTTTATTCTGGCAGTTACCTGTACCTCTATGTTACAGTCCTAGTGGTGGCCCAAAGCCATGAGACACTTTATGTCGGTGTTTCTTTTATTCTGGCAGTTACCTGTACCTCTATGTTACAGTTACAGTCCTTGTGGTGGCCCAAAGCCATGAGACACTTTATGTTGGTGTTTCTTTTATTCTGGCAGTTACCTGTACCTCTATGTTACAGTTACAGTCCTAGTGGTTTCCCAAAGCCATGAGACACTTTATGTTGGTGTTTCTTTTATTCTGGCAGTTACCTGTACCTCTATGTTACAGTTACAGTCCTAGTGGTGGCCCAAAGCCATGAGACACTTTATGTTGGTGTTTCTTTTATTATGGCAGTTACCTGTACCTCTATGTTACAGTCCTAGTGGTGGCCCAAAGCCATGAGACACTTTATGTTGGTGTTTCTTTTAATCTGGCAGTTACCTGTACCTCTATGTTACAGTTACAGTCCTAGTGGTGGCCCAATGCCATGAGACACTTTATGGTGGTGTTTCTTTTATTCTGGCAGTTACCTGTACCTCTATGTTACAGTTACAGTCCTAGTGGTGGCCCAAAGCCATGAGACACTTTATGTTGGTGTTTCTTTTATTCTGGCAGTTACCTGTACCTCTATGTTACAGTTACAGTCCTAGTGGTGGCCCAAAGCCATGATACACTTTATGTTGGTGTTCCTTTTATTCTGGCAGTTACCTGTATCTCTATGTTACAGTCCTATTGGTGGCCCAATGCCATGAGACACTTTATGGTGGTGTTTCTTTTATTCTGGCAGTTACCTGTACCTCTATGTTACAGTTATAGTCCTAGTGGTGGCCCAAAGCCATGAGACACTTTATGTTGGTGTTTCTTTTATTCTGGCAGTTACCTGTACCTCTATGTTACAGTTACAGTCCTAGTGGTGGCCCAAAGCCATGAGACACTTTATGTTGGTGTTTCTTTTATTCTGACTGTTACCTGTGTCTCTATGTTACAGTCCTAGTGGTGGCCCAAAGCCATGATACACTTTATGTTGGTGTTCCTTTTATTCTGGCAGTTACCTGTATCTCTATGTTACAGTCCTATTGGTGGCCCAATGCCATGAGACACTTTATGGTGGTGTTTCTTTTATTCTGGCAGTTACCTGTACCTCTATGTTACAGTTATAGTCCTAGTGGTGGCCCAAAGCCATGAGACACTTTATGTTGGTGTTTCTTTTATTCTGTTTGTTACCTGTACCTCTATGTTACAGTCCTAGTGGTGGCCCAAAGCCATGGGACACTTTATGTTGGTGTTTCTTTTATTCTGGCAGTTACCTGTACCTCTATGTTACAGTCCTAGTGGTGGCCCAAAGCCATGAGACACTTTATGTTGGTGTTTCTTTTATTCTGGCAGTTACCTGTACCTCTATGTTACAGTTACAGTCCTAGTGGTGGCCCAAAGCCATGATACACTTTATGTTGGTGTTCCTTTTATTCTGGCAGTTACCTGTACCTCTATGTTACAGTCCTAGTGGTGGCCTAATGCCATGAGACACTTTATGGTGGTGTTTCTTTTATTCTGGCAGTCACCTGTACCTCTATGTTACAGTTATAGTCCTAGTGGTGGCCCAAAGCCATGAGACACTTTATGTTGGTGTTTCTTTTATTCTGTTTGTTACCTGTACCTCTATGTTACAGTCCTAGTGGTGGCCCAAAGCCAGGGACACTTTATGTTGGTGTTTCTTTTATTCTGGCAGTTACCTGTACCTCTATGTTACAGTCCTAGTGGTGGCCCAAAGCCATGAGACACTTTATGTTGGTGTTTCTTTTATTCTGGCAGTTACCTGTACCTCTATGTTACAGTCCTAGTGGTGGCCCAAAGCCATGAGACACTTTATGTCGGTGTTTCTTTTATTCTGGCAGTTATCTGTATCTCTATGTTACAGTTACAGTCCAAGTGGTGGCCCAAAGCCATGAGACACTTTATGTCGGTGTTTCTTTTATTCTGGCAGTTACCTGTACCTCTATGTTACAGTTACAGTCCTAGTGGTGGCCCAAAGCCATGAGACACTTTATGTCGGTGTTTCTTTTATTCTGGCAGTTACCTGTACCTCTATGTTACAGTCCTAGTGGTGGCCCAAAGCCATGAGACACTTTATGTTGGTGTTTCTTTTATTCTGGCAGTTACCTGTACCTCTATGTTACAGTTACAGTCCTTGTGGTGTCTCAAAGCCATGAGACACTTTATGTTGGTGTTTCTTTTATTCTGGCAGTTACCTGTACCTCTATGTTACAGTTACAGTCCTAGTGGTGGCCCAATGCCATGAGACACTTTATCGTGGTGTTTCTTTTATTCTGGCAGTTACCTGTACCTCTATGTTACAGTTACAGTCCTAGTGGTGGCCCAAAGCCATGAGACACTTTATGTTGGTGTTTCTTTTATTCTGGCAGTTACCTGTACCTCTATGTTACAGTTACAGTCCTAGTGGTGGCCCAAAGCCATGAGACACTTTATGTTGGTGTTTCTTTTATTATGGCAGTTACCTGTACCTCTATGTTACAGTCCTAGTGGTGGCCCAAAGCCATGAGACACTTTATGTTGGTGTTTCTTTTATTCTGGCAGTTACCTGTACCTCTATGTTACAGTTACAGTCCTTGTGGTGTCTCAAAGCCATGAGACACTTTATGTTGGTGTTTCTTTTATTCTGTTTGTTACCTGTACCTCTATGTTACAGTCCTAGTGGTGGCCCAAAGCCAAGGGACACTTTATGTTGGTGTTTCTTTTATTCTGGCAGTTACCTGTACCTCTATGTTACAGTCCTAGTGGTGGCCCAAAGCCATGAGACACTTTATGTTGGTGTTTCTTTTATTCTGGCAGTTACCTGTACCTCTATGTTACAGTCCTAGTGGTGGCCCAAAGCCAAGGGACACTTTATGTCGGTGTTTCTTTTATTCTGGCTGTTACCTGTACCTCTATGTTACAGTTACAGTCCTAGTGGTTTCCCAAAGCCATGAGACACTTTATGTCGGTGTTTCTTTTATTCTGGCAGTTATCTGTACCTCTATGTTACAGTTACAGTCCAAGTGGTGGCCCAAAGCCATGAGACACTTTATGTCGGTGTTTCTTTTATTCTGGCAGTTACCTGTACCTCTATGTTACAGTTACAGTCCTTGTGGTGGCTCAAAGCCATGAGACACTTTATGTTGGTGTTTCTTTTATTCTGGCAGTTACCTGTACCTCTATGTTACAGTTATAGTCCTAGTGGTGGCCCAAAGCCATGAGACACTTTATGTTGGTGTTTCTTTTATTCTGGCAGTTACCTGTACCTCTATGTTACAGTCCTAGTGGTGGCCCAAAGCCATGAGACACTTTATGTTGGTGTTTCTTTTATTCTGGCAGTTACCTGTACCTCTATGTTACAGTTACAGTCCTAGTGGTGGCCCAAAGCCATGAGACACTTTATGTTGGTGTTTCTTTTATTCTGTCAGTTACCTGTACCTCTATGTTACAGTCCTAGTGGTGGCCCAATGCCATGAGACACTTTATGGTGGTGTTTCTTTTATTCTGGCAGTTACCTGTACCTCTATGTTACAGTTACAGTCCTAGTGGTGGCCCAAAGCCATGATACACTTTATGTTGGTGTTTCTTTTATTCTGGCAGTTACCTGTACCTCTATGTTACAGTCCTAGTGGTGGCCCAATGCCATGAGACACTTTATGGTGGTGTTTCTTTTATTCTGGCAGTTACCTGTACCTCTATGTTACAGTTATAGTCCTAGTGGTGGCCCAAAGCCATGAGACACTTTATGTTGGTGTTTCTTTTATTCTGTTTGTTACCTGTACCTCTATGTTACAGTCCTAGTGGTGGCCCAAAGCCAAGGGACACTTTATGTTGGTGTTTCTTTTATTCTGGCAGTTACCTGTACCTCTATGTTACAGTCCTAGTGGTGGCCCAAAGCCATGAGACACTTTATGTTGGTGTTTCTTTTATTCTGGCAGTTACCTGTACCTCTATGTTACAGTCCTAGTGGTGGCCCAAAGCCATGAGACACTTTATGTCGGTGTTTCTTTTATTCTGGCAGTTATCTGTATCTCTATGTTACAGTTACAGTCCAAGTGGTGGCCCAAAGCCATGTGACACTTTATGTCGGTGTTTCTTTTATTCTGGCTGTTACCTGTACCTCTATGTTACAGTTACAGTCCTAGTGGTTTCCCAAAGCCATGAGACACTTTATGTTGGTGTTTCGTTTATTCTGGCAGTTACCTGTACCTCTATGTTACAGTTACAGTCCTATTGGTGGCCCAATGCCATGAGACACTTTATGTCGGTGTTTCTTTTATTCTGGCTGTTACCTGTACCTCTATGTTACAGTTACAGTCCTAGTGGTTTCCCAAAGCCATGAGACACTTTATGTTGGTGTTTCTTTTATTCTGGCAGTTACCTGTACCTCTATGTTACAGTTACAGTCCTATTGGTGGCCCAAAGCCATGAGACACTTTATGTCGGTGTTTCTTTTATTCTGGCTGTTACCTGTACCTCTATGTTACAGTTACAGTCCTTGTGGTGGCCCAAAGCCATGAGACACTTTATGTTGGTGTTTCTTTTATTCTGGCAGTTACCTGTACCTCTATGTTACAGTTACAGTCCTAGTGGTGGCCCAAAGCCATGAGACACTTTATGTTGGTGTTTCTTTTATTCTGGCAGTTACCTGTACCTCTATGTTACAGTCCTAGTGGTGGCCCAAAGCCATGTGACACTTTATGTCGGTGTTTCTTTTATTCTGGCTGTTACCTGTACCTCTATGTTACAGTTACAGTCCTAGTGGTTTCCCAAAGCCATGAGACACTTTATGTCGGTGTTTCTTTTATTCTGGCAGTTACCTGTACCTCTATGTTACAGTTACAGTCCTTGTGGGGGCCCAAAGCCATGAGACACTTTATGTTGGTGTTTCTTTTATTCTGGCAGTTACCTGTACCTCTATGTTACAGTTACAGTCCTAGTGGTTTCCCAAAGCCATGAGACACTTTATGTTGGTGTTTCTTTTATTCTGGCAGTTACCTGTACCTCTATGTTACAGTTACAGTCCTAGTGGTGGCCCAAAGCCATGAGACACTTTATGTTGGTGTTTCTTTTATTCTGGCAGTTACCTGTACCTCTATGTTACAGTCCTAGTGGTGGCCCAAAGCCATGAGACACTTTATGTTGGTGTTTCTTTTATTCTGGCAGTTACCTGTACCTCTATGTTACAGTCCTAGTGGTGGCCCAAAGCCATGAGACACTTTATGTTGGTGTTTCTTTTATTCTGGCAGTTACCTGTACCTCTATGTTACAGTCCTAGTGGTGGCCCAATGCCATGAGACACTTTATGGTGGTGTTTCTTTTATTCTGGCAGTTACCTGTACCTCTATGTTACAGTTACAGTCCTAGTGGTGGCCCAAAGCCATGAGACACTTTATGTTGGTGTTTCTTTTATTCTGGCAGTTACCTGTACCTCTATGTTACAGTCCTAGTGGTGGCCCAAAGCCATGAGACACTTTATGTCGGTGTTTCTTTTATTCTGGCAGTTACCTGTACCTCTATGTTACAGTCCTAGTGGTGGCCCAAAGCCATGAGACACTTTATGTCGGTGTTCCTTTTATTCTGGCAGTTACCTGTATCTCTATGTTACAGTCCTATTGTTGGCCCAATGCCATGAGACACTTTATGGTGGTGTTTCTTTTATTCTGGCAGTTACCTGTACCTCTATGTTACAGTTATAGTCCTAGTGGTGGCCCAAAGCCATGAGACACTTTATGTTGGTGTTTCTTTTATTCTGTTTGTTACCTGTACCTCTATGTTACAGTCCTAGTGGTGGCCCAAAGCCAAGGGACACTTTATGTTGGTGTTTCTTTTATTCTGGCAGTTACCTGTACCTCTATGTTACAGTCCTAGTGGTGGCCCAAAGCCATGAGACACTTTATGTTGGTGTTTCTTTTATTCTGGCAGTTACCTGTACCTCTATGTTACAGTCCTAGTGGTGGCCCAAAGCCATGAGACACTTTATGTCGGTGTTTCTTTTATTCTGGCAGTTATCTGTACCTCTATGTTACAGTTACAGTCCAAGTGGTGGCCCAAAGCCATGAGACACTTTATGTCGGTGTTTCTTTTATTCTGGCAGTTACCTGTACCTCTATGTTACAGTTACAGTCCTTGTGGTGGCTCAAAGCCATGAGACACTTTATGTTGGTGTTTCTTTTATTCTGGCAGTTACCTGTACCTCTATGTTACAGTCCTAGTGGTGGCCCAAAGCCATGAGACACTTTATGTTGGTGTTTCTTTTATTCTGGCAGTTACCTGTACCTCTATGTTACAGTCCTAGTGGTGGCCCAAAGCCATGAGACACTTTATGTTGGTGTTTCTTTTATTCTGGCAGTTACCTGTACCTCTATGTTACAGTTACAGTCCTAGTGGTGGCCCAAAGCCATGTGACACTTTATGTCGGTGTTTCTTTTATTCTGGCTGTTACCTGTACCTCTATGTTACAGTTACAGTCCTAGTGGTTTCCCAAAGCCATGAGACACTTTATGTTGGTGTTTCGTTTATTCTGGCAGTTTATTCTGTTACAGTTTACCTGCCCAATACACTTTATGTTGGTGTTTCTTTTATTCTGGCAGTTACCTGTACCTCTATGTTACAGTCCTAGTGGTGGCCCAAAGCCATGAGACACTTTATGTCGGTGTTTCTTTTATTCTGGCAGTTACCTGTACCTCTATGTTACAGTTACAGTCCTAGTGGTGGCCCAAAGCCATGAGACACTTTATGTTGGTGTTTCTTTTATTCTGTTTGTTACCTGTACCTCTATGTTACAGTCCTAGTGGTGGCCCAAAGCCAAGGGACACTTTATGTTGGTGTTTCTTTTATTCTGGCAGTTACCTGTACCTCTATGTTACAGTCCTAGTGGTGGCCCAAAGCCATGAGACACTTTATGTTGGTGTTTCTTTTATTCTGGCAGTTACCTGTACCTCTATGTTACAGTCCTAGTGGTGGCCCAAAGCCATGAGACACTTTATGTCGGTGTTTCTTTTATTCTGGCAGTTATCTGTACCTCTATGTTACAGTTACAGTCCAAGTGGTGGCCCAAAGCCATGAGACACTTTATGTCGGTGTTTCTTTTATTCTGGCAGTTACCTGTACCTCTATGTTACAGTTACAGTCCTTGTGGTGGCTCAAAGCCATGAGACACTTTATGTTGGTGTTTCTTTTATTCTGGCAGTTACCTGTACCTCTATGTTACAGTCCTAGTGGTGGCCCAAAGCCATGAGACACTTTATGTTGGTGTTTCTTTTATTCTGGCAGTTACCTGTACCTCTATGTTACAGTCCTAGTGGTGGCCCAAAGCCATGAGACACTTTATGTCGGTGTTTCTTTTATTCTGGCTGTTACCTGTACCTCTATGTTACAGTTACAGTCCTAGTGGTTTCCCAAAGCCATGAGACACTTTATGTTGGTGTTTCGTTTATTCTGGCAGTTACCTGTACCTCTATGTTACAGTTACAGTCCTATTGGTGGCCCAATGCCATGAGACACTTTATGTCGGTGTTTCTTTTATTCTGGCTGTTACCTGTACCTCTATGTTACAGTTACAGTCCTAGTGGTTTCCCAAAGCCATGAGACACTTTATGTTGGTGTTTCTTTTATTCTGGCAGTTACCTGTACCTCTATGTTACAGTTACAGTCCTAGTGGTTTCCCAAAGCCATGAGACACTTTATGTTGGTGTTTCTTTTATTCTGGCAGTTACCTGTACCTCTATGTTACAGTTACAGTCCTATTGGTGGCCCAATGCCATGAGACACTTTATGTCGGTGTTTCTTTTATTCTGGCAGTTACCTGTACCTCTATGTTACAGTTACAGTCCTAGTGGTTTCCCAAAGCCATGAGACACTTTATGTTGGTGTTTCTTTTATTCTGGCAGTTACCTGTACCTCTATGTTACAGTTACAGTCCTATTGGTGGCCCAATGCCATGAGACACTTTATGTCGGTGTTTCTTTTATTCTGGCAGTTACCTGTACCTCTATGTTACAGTTACAGTCCTATTGGTGGCCCAATGCCATGAGACACTTTATGTCGGTGTTTCTTTTATTCTGGCAGTTACCTGTACCTCTATGTTACAGTCCTAGTGGTGGCCCAAAGCCAAGAGACACTTTATGTCGGTGTTTCTTTTATTCTGGCTGTTACCTGTACCTCTATGTTACAGTCCTAGTGGTGGCCCAAAGCCATGAGACACTTTATGTTGGTGTTTCTTTTATTCTGGCAGTTACCTGTACCTCTATGTTACAGTTACAGTCCTAGTGGTTTCCCAAAGCCATGAGACACTTTATGTCGGTGTTTCTTTTATTCTGGCAGTTACCTGTACCTCTATGTTACAGTTACAGTCCTAGTGGTGGCCCAAAGCCAAGAGACACTTTATGTTGGTGTTTCTTTTATTCTGTCAGTTACCTGTACCTCTATGTTACAGTCCTAGTGGTGGCCCAAAGCCAAGAGACACTTTATGTCGGTGTTTCTTTTATTCTGGCTGTTACCTGTACCTCTATGTTACAGTCCTATTGGTGGCCCAAAGCCAAGAGACACTTTATGTTGGTGTTTCTTTTATTCTGTCAGTTACCTGTACCTCTATGTTACAGTCCTAGTGGTGGCCCAATGCCATGAGACACTTTATGTTGGTGTTTCTTTTATTCTGGCAGTTACCTGTACCTCTATGTTACAGTTACAGTCCTAGTGGTTTCCCAAAGCCATGAGACACTTTATGTTGGTGTTTCTTTTATTCTGGCAGTTACCTGTACCTCTATGTTACAGTTACAGTCCTAGTGGTGGCCCAAAGCCATGAGACACTTTATGTCGGTGTTTATTTTATTCTGGCAGTTACCTGTACCTCTATGTTACAGTTACAGTCCTAGTGGTGGCCCAAAGCCATGAGACACTTTATGTTGGTGTTTCTTTTATTCTGGCAGTTACCTGTACCTCTATGTTACAGTCCTAGTGGTGGCCCAAAGCCATGAGACACTTTATGTCGGTGTTTCTTTTATTCTGGCAGTTACCTGTACCTCTATGTTACAGTCCTAGTGGTGGCCCAAAGCCATGTGACACTTTATATCGGTGTTTCTTTTATTCTGGCTGTTACCTGTACCTCTATGTTACAGTTACAGTCCTAGTGGTTTCCCAAAGCCATGAGACACTTTATGTTGGTGTTTCTTTTATTCTGGCAGTTACCTGTACCTCTATGTTACAGTTACAGTCCTATTGGTGGCCCAATGCCATGAGACACTTTATGTCGGTGTTTCTTTTATTCTGGCAGTTACCTGTACCTCTATGTTACAGTCCTAGTGGTGGCCCAAAGCCATGAGACACTTTATGTCGGTGTTTCTTTTATTCTGGCAGTTACCTGTACCTCTATGTTACAGTTACAGTCCTTGTGGTGGCCCAAAGCCATGAGACACTTTATGTTGGTGTTTCTTTTATTCTGGCAGTTACCTGTACCTCTATGTTACAGTCCTAGTGGTTTCCCAAAGCCATGAGACACTTTATGTTGGTGTTTCTTTTATTCTGGCAGTTACCTGTACCTCTATGTTACAGTTACAGTCCTATTGGTGGCCCAATGCCATGAGACACTTTATGTTGGTGTTTCTTTTATTCTGGCAGTTACCTGTACCTCTATGTTACAGTCCTAGTGGTTTCCCAAAGCCATGAGACACTTTATGTTGGTGTTTCTTTTATTCTGGCAGTTACCTGTACCTCTATGTTACAGTTACAGTCCTATTGGTGGCCCAATGCCATGAGACACTTTATGTTGGTGTTTCTTTTATTCTGGCAGTTACCTGTACCTCTATGTTACAGTCCTAGTGGTGGCCCAATGCCATGAGACACTTTATGTTGGTGTTTCTTTTATTCTGGCAGTTACCTGTACCTCTATGTTACAGTCCTAGTGGTGGCCCAAAGCCATGAGACACTTTATGTCGGTGTTTCTTTTATTCTGGCAGTTACCTGTACCTCTATGTTACAGTCCTAGTGGTGGCCCAAAGCCATGAGACACTTTATGTCGGTGTTTCTTTTTTTCTG